>NC_048916.1:4404163-4778849 GCF_011077185.1 Oxyura jamaicensis | reverse complement strand
TTGTTTGTTTGTTTGTTTTGTGTTTTGTTTGTTTGTTTGTTTGTTTTCCTGTGGTATATTTCTCACCAATTAATAATAATAGGAATTTAAAAGGAGATTCCATCCAGAAGCCACAAGCTAGCCTTAATCATGTTGACCAGTAATGTTTTATCAATGTTAGCCTTTCCTCACTGAGCCCTGCCTGCCTAACTTTAATGGCATATAGCACTGACAACCTCTTACGATACAAGATTTACAAGTTTGGAACAGCAAAGCTGGTTTGTAGCTCTCTATTTTTGGGTTCTGTGTTTTTTGATAATTCTCCCAAAATCTGGTCCATTGCTCCTCCCACCCAACTTCCCAGCACTGCTCTACAGCTACGTGGAGCTCTCTCAGAGCTGCTCAGAATATTGTTGATCATCCACTATGGCCTCGGTAACGTGCAGAAGTAATTGAGGAGTGTCACTGGAATTGTTTGATTTGAAACCAAAATGGTTTGGTATTATCGTGATGGGTTTTTGTCTCCGCAGAGTGTTCCCTTAAGTGCATAGGAATCATCAGGAAACACTTGGAAGTAGCTCGTATTTGAGTTCAAGCAGAGTTTGTGACCTGTCTTGGAGTCGTAGCCACCAGAAGAGTAGCATGTCACACCTTAATAGGGCCTTTTCTTGGTCACCTTGAGGTCTGCGTGTCCTCGGGGACAGGAGGTTCAGCCTTTGCTTGCCAGGAGCAGTCACAAGAGGTGAGCCAGGGGATTCCTTCCTCGAGGACTGCTGCTCCTGTTTCTAGTGAGCAACAAGTGAATGGAGCCAGCCCACACAGAGCCTTGCTCACTGCTTTGGTGTTACAGACCCCTTGCCACGGCTCTGATGAACCACAGGCTCAGAGGGTAGCTCACTCTGGCATTAACGGGTTGGCTGCAGAGCCATAAGAACCTGTGGTGAGGTGCATTTTCCCTTTGTAGGAGCCCTCACCATTACCCCCAGTTGGCAAGTTCATCTCTCAGCCCTTGGAATTTGTCACCCCAGCTCCTCCAGGACCTGGCGTTGCTCTCTCCTGCCCACTGCTCCTACAACAGCTGGGTGCCAGGGTTTCACCTCCGAGCTCTGCTCATCCAGAAGGGCTGAGGCTTCTCCTCCCTGCCATAGCTGCAGCGAGGGGAAAGGCAGGATGGAGCGGGAGCCGCGAAGACGTTGTGCCATTAAGTGGTGTAATTTAGTCTCTGCTCGATGTTTTGATTTTGCCCAGCTGTGTCTGTGTGCATTTAGATTAATCCTGTTAGCTGGCAGGAGCGGGGCTGCCTGCTGTTTATCAAGAGTGCTTGTGTGATTTCTATTTGATATGCAGTTGTCTTGGAGAGGAACTCGGCAGCCTCGCTGCTCGCTGTTGGGCTCTGCTGGGCAGAGCTCTCTGGGAGTCCAGCAGCAGAGCTGCTGTCTTTCTTGGCACTGAAACGGGAGGGAAAAGGGACATTCCCTTGGTCATTCAGAGGCATGGGTGCATGGCCATGGGGTTTTGTCAGAGCAGAAGCTGGCCAGTTGGTCTGCAGCAGTTTGTGCTGCTGGGGCTGGCACCGGGGCTTCGCCGTTTTGTGCTTCAGTCACTTGCCATGAGCAGAGAAGTGTCAGGAGCGTCTGAGGAGCCAGGCTCTCCCTGTGCCAGGGAAAGTATGGACTTCTTGCTGAAATTAATTGCTCCTTTAACAAATTACCGCTCATTAGCCAAGCTACTGTGACGATGTGCGTGCTCTTAGCCTGTCTTATCTGCGAAATGAGGAGATATTACCTTCAAAAAACCCCTAACGATTAGCATAACGGAGCTGGCTTGCCATAACTCTGTCAGCGTACGATAAAAAGTGATGCCCTGTGTTCCTAATAGCCATACCGATAAAACATAATAATATAGCACATGGCTTTGAAGTCCCGGGTGGCTGGTTTAGTGTGGAATATCTTGGCGAGTCTTACTGCCAAGTGAAGAGCTCGGCAGGAGGTGGGTGCCCAGAATTGCTGTCCTGGGCTGGAGAGATGAGCTCCGCATTTTTAGTTGTACAGAAGGAGGTTTGTGACCTCATTCGTGCACTTCATTCATCTAAGTCAGTCCTCTGTCCTAGACCTTTTTTTTTTTAATCCTATGTAATATTTCAGTGGAACTCGCTGTCGTTAGGTGTGATGGAAGTGGAGCATCTAGAGAAGTTCAAATGGGGATTAATCTTTTCTCTGAGTAATGAAAACACGGAGTTATTATGTTACTTATGAAGGACAAAAGTCCCTTATGCCTACTGAACACGAGAGTAGGCTGGAATGAGATTTTTCTTCTTGACTATTTCCCTATGTTTCCCACACAGCTGTTCTTTCAGCAGAAGCTAATGGATTTGGGAATATTCAGTCATTACATCTCCCTGAAATTATTTTTCTTTTAAGTATATCGAATAATAAAAGCTTCAACAGGGAAATTTTTCCTTTTCTTGTATTAGTTTTTTCTTCTTCAGAAAATGCATTATTCCGTTTAAGTTCCTCTAGTTCTTTGATTGTGTCTATTATTCCATCTTCTCATCATCTCCCAAGCATTGCACTCAAAATATTAACCTTATTATCCGTATTCTGTGTATCAATAGTTGTACTGCTTGCCATACTGAACTTCTGTAGCAGTTTACAAGGCATATGGCAGGTGTCCAGCTGTCCCCGCACCAAAAAATAGCCTTTGCCAAACCCCTTCAGCTTGATCAAGAGCTGGCATCTGAACCTGTGGGATTGGTGTCCCCAGATACCTGCAGGTGGAGGGCATCCCTCCATCAGTCACGTCTCTGTAGATGGGTGGTGGTGTCGTGCCCTAACCCTGTGTTCCCTGCACTAAAACCACCTATAATCTGCCAAGTGGCTTCCAAAGGTGCTAAGATGTCACAAAACTGTTGTTTTCGGAGAAATATTTTTACAAGACTAGCTCTTTGCTGCCACACAGTCCTGAGCTAAGGGACAAGTGGATTCAAAATGGGATTAGGTATGTTTGAGGAACACAGTCCCCTCCTGACAGAGATTAGGCCTCGAGTCTCTGCCTTGCTACAAACTCCTTTATTGACCTTAAGCAGATCTCACCTCTCCGTGGTTTTGTTCCCTGTGGTCTTGGAATTGGGGATTCACATTTGCCATAAGTGCTGGGAAAATAAATGCGCCATGGATCCTGATGCTCAGCTGTTACACTAACAGGGAGCCACATCAGCTATGTCATTAGCAGGATTTAAAAATACCATTAGGGGTATTAATTAAGGACATAAGCAAAGTACGAACCGATAGGGTCAGGAAGAAACAGCTCTCCCTGAACACAGCTTATCCCACATCTGTCTACCAGCATCCTCCACTGAAGCATCTGGTACTGTCAGATGGGTTACTGAGCCAGATGCATTTGCTCTGCAATTCACTCTAACGCTGTCTTTGTTCTTGCATCTCCTGACTGATTGCTCCCTAAAAGTTTGCATTTTCCATTTGCTGTGTGTCAGTGGGGATTGATTACGACAAAGCAGAATCTATACCCTACTCACATGGAAGCCCGGTACATACAACAGACTTGATTGGGATTGAGGCTTCTTATTTTTTTTTCTAATAAATTGGAAATCATAATTGAGTATTTCTGGCTGATGTTTAGACTTGGGTGATTTAGCCAAAATGGAGTATGATGAATGAGAGACAGGAAGAATTGCAGAAAATGTGTTTCTTTTTTTCCTGGAAACACATGATGTTCATGTGTTTCAGGAAGGTCAGTGATAGAAATCTGCTTCGTAAGTCTCTGTCTGTCTGCATTAAATGTGTATCTCAGGTCCCTCTTGCCTGTTCTCCTCCCCAGTAGGTTATGAGCACAAGCCCAGCTGTGTGTGCTTGCTAGTCCAGCCAGGTGTCCACTGTCATTGCCATCAGATGGCTGGGAAACGAGCTGCCTGGAGCACTTTTCCGTGTCTCTGCTCAGCCCCCAGCACCCACAGACCCAAGCACAACACCTGCAGCTGAAGCATCCTGTCTGCTCATTGCAGCTTTGGTAACGGGTTGGGACACAGAGCTGGATGCCCTCAGTGATAATCCCCTGGCCCAGGCAGAGCCAAAACCTGACAGATGAGAGCCACAGTGAAACAGAGAGAGCTCAGCGTGCTGCTCTTGCTGGCGTCTGGGGAGGTGCAGCAGGAGCAGGTCTGATAAAGCAGGGCCAGGCTGGGCGGGCTGTGGCCCTGCTGTCCCCACCACCAGCTCCATGCAGGTCCTGATGTGCCTTCAGCACTCGCAGCAGCAGCAGCCTGCCGAGTATCTTCCCAGAAACAGCTGACTGGCGTATTTTAATTAGAGGGAGAGTAAACTACATCGGAGTCCGAGAGGCTGACTTTTTCACAACGGCTTGGGGAAAATGGAAAGACTAGCATTTTCAATTTAAGGTTTAGTTAGATAATGCCTGTTGGTGCCAGTAGATTACAGAGTGGATATTAAATCCTCCAGGATTTGCAATGGGAAAGTACTCACAGAATCCGTAAGTAGGCAGGAGAGCATGGCTATGGAGCTATCGTCCCCTGGAGGTCCCGAGCGGGAAGAGAAAATGCGAAGTAAATCTTTTCTTTGAAGGAGGCTCTGTGTAAAGAGCACACATATGCAGGCTGTGGCCTTTAAAGGTTTCCCTGTTAAGAAGCTTTCTTGCTTCTGACAGCAGCCAAATGGCGTGTGAAAAGGTAATGGGGTCTGTCAAACTGCTGGAGCAGGGAAATGCAAGGCAGGGCTCCTGGTGCTAATGCACCCGCTGAGGAGTTCGAGGCAGGTTTCTTTCAGCTCCCCCCCCACAAAAGGACCTTCTCAGCATGTTCCTGTGGAACCAGGACAGCTGTCCTGTGGCACTTGAGTTTCCAAAGCAGATCACAGCAGCTCTGGCTCTTGGCTATTTCATAGCATCAGTGTAAGCTGCTGCTGCTGCTGGGCTTGGTGAGCAGGAGGCAGCAAAGCAGACTCTTTGGTTGGTGACCTGGGATCTCTTGGCCAGTTCAGCCCACTCCAACCTTAGCAGGGGGACCTAGGACACATCGAGTTCTTGCTAGAGCTCACCAAGGTTCCCATAGGAGATGTTCAGCACTGCAGTCTAGGGGAGACACAGTCACAAAGGCCCTGGTAACAGCCCTCACCTGAGTCAAAATCCATTCCAACACGAAGTTTGCCAGGACCGGCTCTACCTCCTGCCTTACACATATCCAAGAGCACTGAGGGCAGCATCAGCAGTGCGGGGAAGCTGCTCCTCTTGGTCTGTGCCCGTCTCCTGACGAGGGAAATGCTGGCCGTGCTTGCCTACCTTGTCAGGGAGAAAGTGTTGAAAACTCATTGCAAAACAGTGACGATCCTGTAATGACAAGAGCTAGAAAAGGGGAAGAGTTTATCCCTCATTACTACAACGTGCAGGTAGTTTGGCAGTGCATGGTGACTATCCTGGGACTTGGTCCATGACCTGTATAACACTGCTAGTTTAGATGCACTGAACTGCACAAATTAATCACTACAACCATCCAGGCATGTTTTATCTGGTTTGGATGTTTACTTGCAGGTTAAGGGTAAATATTAACCTGCAAGGCTTTTCCTAGGAACAACTCTTTCTATTTAGAGCAATTGTTGCAACAATTCTTTCAACTGATTTCACTGAAGGAGGGGCACAGGAAAGAGTTTCTGGGTAGAAAGAATACGAGTGTTCTTCACCAGACTCTGCTGAGAACCGAGGAAAAATATTTGAGGCCGCAGTGTGCTATTTGTACCAGAAGCAGAGCAGGTGATGGCACGGACCCCAGAGTCCAACCACCACTGCCAGTGTCTGTGAGCCATAAAGGACAGCTCGTGGGGAGTTAGGATGGAAAAGGTTTTTGTTGTGGCGTGTTCGGATAGCAGAATTACAGGTTGTACTGTATCTGCAGGTGATAAATAGTTCCTATGAGTTCCCAGCCCCGGTCCCACACGTGACATATCCCCGTACTTAACTTGGCATGTGGTAAGGGATGTCTTGAAGGTGGCTCTAGACTAGCTCCCTAGACTAGGAAATACTCAGAGCTGAGTTTGGGGTTGATTGAGAGCCTGCAGTTGGTGTCAGAGTGTCCGTTGGCTCCTGCGTGGTCTGGAGGAAATGCTCTAGTGATGTCCCCAGGTCCACAGCCCCAGCACTTTGCAAACACTTTATCTAAAGATCAGATCCGTGGCAATAAAAACTCCAAAACTATCACAGACTTTGGTTTGAACACCCCAATAGTTTTATTAAGAACGTGTCCCTATATTTTATGCTTGCTAATTTGCAAATTCAAATGCTTTATTTCTGTGTTATCTTTGTGCAAAAGACTGGCAAATTTATGCCACAAAAATATTGCAAAAACATAAAGGTTCACAAGCAATTAGATTTTATTATTCCTGTTTATGCTCCTGAAGAACTGTTCATTTTAAAAACTTTATAGTCAATATGTATGAAGATAAAACAATGGTCTGTCGTGCTCTGGTGGCAGAAGTCAAGTGATTAAGTGAGCTGAATGAATTATTACAGAAGATCAGCTTTGGGAGCTACTTGCTTTGATTCTTGGCAGCCAATATCCACCCAGGGAGAGGCTCTGTCCCCACGTTATTTGCTTTTCCCTCGCACTAGCTCGGATCATGCATCATTCTAGTTCAGAAGCACAGAATTGCATACGTGCTAGAAAAAAATCAGCACAAACTTGCTGTTACCAGTGAGAGACCATTTCACTCTGTTCTCCAAACAGCCATCAAGCCTCGTTTGCAGGCTGTGAGCTGTGGGTCCCGATGGAAGCAAGGCTGTAGATGCCCTCCCAAGGGGTGCTGGCTGCCTTGAAATCATCCTTTCCTGAGCACATGGCCCCAAAGCAGCCTACATGGGCTTGGGACAAGGGGACAGCATTTTAAAAGGGGCAGTGGACGTGGGACCAAGGCTTTCTGGGTTTTAGAGCCTCCAACATCTCCTCTGGGTGTGAGGGCAGACCTGGCAGGTAGAGAGATTTGCAAATTGAGCCTTTGGGGTGAAAGAGCCAAGGAACTGGACCCAGGAGCCAGAATTTTCAGGAAACCACAAATTGCTGGGGGTGAAAGAGGGAAAAGACCTCGATTTATGGGATGCTGGGTGATCTGGGGATCTCCTTGGGATGGCGAGCTGACGGCTGGCCCTGGGTCCAAGCTGAGGACAGTCTGAGCAGGGGGAGCCCCATGCTCAGCCCGTGCTTCCAGGCTGTGAAACTCTTCCTGATGCCTCCAGGGCTTCTCTGCCAGGCCTCCCCCTGCCGAGGGTTCATTGCCACGAGGTTTATTGCTGCAGCCCCGGTGCCGGTCCTGCGGGCTGCCTCCGGTACGCTCCTCAGCATCACGGAGTCCGGGAGTGCAGAGCGTGCTCGACACTCGCTCTTCTCATGCTTAAGTGGTGGAACCGAGACATTCTCAGCAATTTTAGGACAGGAAGAAGATTTCTCTCTGATTGCTTTTTAATCACAGTAATAACAGTAATGGAGGCAGTGAATGGAATTGATGGGAAGGAGCTGAGCTCGGCTCTCTGCTAACTCCCATGTGGGGTAAACAAGGAGGATTTACTGGCTTCTCGAGTGAATCCGCAGTACCCTCGCTGTCCAGGAATGGCTGGCAGCAATATTCAGCTGGTACCCAGCACCTGGGAGAAGGAATATTGCAGACATCCTCTGGAAGCTGTCTGCCTCAGTGCCTCGGGTAAATGAGCAAACCTTGCCTGCCTCTCTTCTCATCCCCACAGACACTCACGCACACAGTCTGCATCTTTAGCAGCACACGGGGGATTTATCCTCTCGCTCACAGACAAGAGAAGCCATCATATGGACCAGAAATCGGAGAGGTCGGCAGCTCTCCTTGCAGAGACCAGGCTGCACATGTGAGCCAGCACCTTCCTCCGATGGGAACTGGTGAGGTTGGAGGGGGAGAGGCACCGAAACCCCAAACAGGCACAGACTGAGGGCTTGTAGAGATGCCCTCTGCAGGGAAGGACTCGCGTGGGAGCAGTGTGTGGGAGCTGATCTAGCTGGGCACCTGCAGGCTGCTCCCAAGGCAGTGAACACATCCACCAGCTTGGTTTGACCTCAAGGATGTGGGCATATTCACTGATGTGACCCTGACTCAGAACACCCAGAAAGCAGTGAAAACCAAGCCTCTAGAAACAGAGAATGTTTGTTTTCTTTCTTTTTCTTTTTCTTTCTTTTTTTTTTTTTTTCAACCCCATTGCTCCTATAAAGAATATTTGGAAGAGACCTAAACTCATTGAGGCTGTTACAAGCATGCCAACACCAAAGACAGAGAGAGACGTTGTCCCCAGGGGTTTTTGTCAGACATGGAGCTTTCTCCTTTATTTCTGCAGTTGCACACGTGAGGGGCCTGGTTTACATCAGCGCAGTCGTGTCCTGTCTGAGGAGATGGAATTCCTCTTGCTTTGCTGATCGAGACAAACACGATAAAAAGAGTTCATGCAGAACACACCTCGAAGCGAGGGACAGTAGGGGCAGGAGCTGTGCCCCCCTCCCCAGCACCCCTGGTGGGGACACCAGCAGGGCTGTGGGGAGAAGGATGGGGACACCCAGCCTGGAGGGAATGGGGAGTAGCTCCGCTCGTGTTGGGTTTTACCGTGTGTGCAAGATCTGAATGAGGCCCTCGAAGTGAGGAGGAGAAGGGGAGAGAACAGGGTGAAGGAATAGGGGCTGGGGAGGGGGCAGCAGGAGGAAGGGACCCTTGGTTCCTCCACCCTGGCATGGTCTCAGGGACCCCCGGGCACTTCGGATGTGAGCTGGTGCTGCAGCAGAGTTTGTTTAGGGCAGGCAAGAAGGGTGGGGATGTTAATATCCAGGTTCAGGAGGAGGAGGGATCGTGCCCACATTTTGGGAAATAGAAAGGAAGAGGTGGAAGCTTTCACTGGAATGGAAGTGACCCAAGTGAACACAAGATGCCTGCTCAGGAGGGAAATAAAAACAATAAAAAAAGTCAGTGAGATTTTGGGGTGTGTGCTGGGGGCTTCTTCTATCCTTTCTCTCACACTCACTCAAGCCCCGCGGTGCATTTCCTAGCAACTCTTCTATCCTTTCCTCTCCTCTATCTCCTCTTCTCTGTCCCAGTTTCTCCTTCCTGTCCTTCCTCACCACGCTACCCAGTTACCCTCTGGTCATTGAAAAAAAAAACAAAAACAGAATATAAAATAAATGCCATTTCAAGTATTCTGGAGCTACCAGCTTCCAGCCTCAGAAGTTGTGTCTGAGGTGTAAGGATTAAAAAGCAGTGAGCATCATTGCACAGGGATTAGCAGGAAAGTAATTTTCAGGGAGCAATGGGTGTGACCTTCCTCAGCCAGGCGTTGCAAGCGTTTGGGGTAGGAAAGGCGGGGAGAAGCCGTTCCAAAACCTCTTGAACAGAGCAAACCATGCAAAGGAGCCCTCAGGTCTCGTTTCGCCGCTCCGCAGCTGCGTGGGCTCTGGTCCTGCGAGGGGCCATCTGCTCCCCTCGGTGGGCTGCGAAGCACCTAGCCTCTCGACTTTGTCCAAGGGCAAGGAAAAGGATCTCAGTGAGATCACGGCAAGGTTAGCCAGCTCTGGCTGTTCTGCAGCCCGGGTGCTGACGTGATTCATCTATCTGGGGGACAAATAAAAAGGACTATCCTCAGCAAACTAATTCCCATGGCTGAAAAAAAAATCCACCAATTTTGTTGTAGGGGAATTTAAAACAAAAAGAAACAGAACCGCCCAACACCTGTGGCACCCAATCAATCTTCTATTAGTAGGATGGGTTTTCTTTTTATTTCTTAATTTGAAAGGTGGCTGGAGGGGTACTTTGATGGAATAGAAAGCCTCTCTGCCCCTCCACCTGTAGCTGGCCCAGGGCTACAGCAGCTCGAAATAGGTCCCGTTGCTGGATTTTGCTAGCCAGCCAGAGCAGGGCTGAGCTGATGAAGGGCCTGGGGAGGGAAAAGTGCCACCACAATGGGACAGGGGGTGTCTGCGGGGGTCTCGGGCAGGTGGTGGCACTGGCGCTGCTCCGAGTGAGAGCTGTGCATCCCACCCGAGGCAGGGCTGAAGATGGGGCAGAGAGGCTGGGGAAGAGCTTAGCTTGTCACCGCTCCTGGTGGCCGGGGGCTCTCCATCCCAGGAAGACCCCTGAGACCCCCCAGCTTGGGACCTTCCACCAGGACTTAAGAGCTGTACAAGCACTCGGGAGAGCAGGGCAGCTGGTAAAACAGAGCAAGGGGAAGGGGTGGGTGCTACCCAAGCATGCATGCTTCCCAGGAGAAGCAGAGCAGCCAGCTCTGCAGAGGCAAAGGGAAGGGTGGTGGCAGAGAGGGAACGAGGAGGTGGCAGCAGAGGATGGGGTTACGTTGTTAAGGCCTGCAGAGCTTTCAAGGCGATTAGATGATTTGGAAAAAAAAAGTCCGTGTTTCCTCTAGTAAAAGGCTATTCCCTTCTGCACCTTCCCTCTCCCTGGCAGAGATTAGAGCAGCAAGGTTAATATAGTAGCAGGTACATCCATGAAAATCCGCAGCTGAGTCTTCACTCCAAGTGCTGCCAGCTCTTCCCTAAATCTTCAGGAATCAAGGTGCCTCGTTGGAGGTGGCTCCATTGCCTTTGTTGACGTAAAAGGGGCGGTAATGTGACTGCAATGGAGAATTTGGGGCATGTGAGTTTGACCTACCTTCTTTTTTTCTGACCGCCTACACTTCACCCGACCGTATGCATCTTAACACACTCCTATCTTAACACCTTCAGCCTTCGGTCTTGCAGAGAGCACCACCTCACCTCGCTGCTGGAGCGATCAAATGCAAATGGTGTTGCTTTTTGATTTGCACATATGCTTTGCATAGACTTCGTGCCGAAGCCAAATGAGTCTGTGCATGGTACAAAATCTCAGACTGTGACTCACGGCTTGACGAGAGGTTTCTGGGAGAAGAGGAATGTCACCTCTAATTTTATGCCTCTGATGGTGTCTTTTAATTGCTCGCTAACCTGAGAGCTCAGGGGAGTTTTCACACTTAACGCCGTGCACAGTTATGTGAACGACGGACTGGCTTGCACGGTGCTTGTTTGTGCTCCCTGGTTGGAAAGCCAAAATTCTTGTACCTGGAAGTTCTCGCACAATGAATTGTTTATTTGCACCTCCACGTGTCGTGGGCCCCGTATAAATGTTTGTGTAAACAGAAGCATAAGTGGAGGAGGCACAAGGGCAGAGCCTGGAGGAATTGCCATTTTCCTGTCTCTCCAGCTCTATTTACCACAGTCCCTAGCTGTCTCTCTTCTCATCGGGACCTACCCCAGGAATTTCATGCTTACCTGCACCATTACAAAGGAGCAACACGTGGCAGAGGTGTGTTGTACAGCCTGGTGTTGGCTGGGGATGATTGCAGAGCACAAAAACCCATTTACTGGCTAACAGTGCTCGTTGTTTGCACTGTTCAAGGTGAAATCTCTAGCCTGGATCCACCAATTCTGGGGCAATCAACTGATTCCTCCTGTCTTTGTTGTCCCCTGCATTGCAGTGCTTTAAACTCGAGGATTAACCCTTGTTGCTCCTCCTAGAAGCAACTCAGAAAAATGCTGCCTTGGACACTGCCCTTGAGGAGCACCGAAATGTCCCGAAGCATCTGTGGAAATGAGGATGTGCTTCCACCAGCAAAGTGGTAGACGAGGCAGTGAGGAAGCACCTCGGTTTTGCAGCATCTGATCTGTCTTAGGTTTGATCTCCTGCCTGGATCTCACTTGCAGAAGGTGTCCGTATGTCTGGGTGCAGCGCAGCAGTTGATGTCGGGCATGGCAGGAGCCTGGAGGCACAGGCAGAGCAAACCCAACCCACCCTGCTGCTCAGTGCTGACTCCCCATACCTCCTGCCCAACGCTCCATTTTGGTGAAATTCTTTTCATTTTATGGCTTCAATTTCCAATCTAATTAAGAGACGGAAGGGAGGGTGGGGGCTTCATTTTAAAGAGCTCCCTGTGGGCTAAAAAACATTCTTCCTTATACAGCACAGTCCTTTGTAAAAAATCATATTTACAGACCTTTTAGAATGTGTATTACTTAAATACATGTTTAAGACTATTTTTAAAGCTAGATTATTGGCCCAATAGACCATAAAACGCCTGCAGAGCTCCTGCAGCCCGGAGTGTATATTTCTATTTTGGGACTTTTTAATGCTTGTATTTATCAACTCAATTGTTAGGTTCAGGGATATCTGGTGAATAGAGGCTATAAAAATAAAATAGCCACTACAAGTGTATGCATGAGAGAGACAAAAGGCCGGTGACGTTGTGCAGAAGTTAGCCAGGTTTTTTCTGTGGGGATTAAGGCAGGTTTGGGTCGTGTTCACAGAGCACAGCACGCTCGCTGCCTGGCAGCATGGTGATTTTTGCTAGGGAGACCATCCTCAGAGCCAGCAGAGCCCAGTGGTAATAGAAACTTGACTTTCCTGACCCAATTTCCCTTAGGGAGGGCAGGCTTATGTCTAAAATCACTGGGTGGGATCTCCATCTGGGCACACACACCATGAAGCAGTGGATCTTTTACAAAGGTGGTGAGCAAACACAAGGCAGAGAAGATGCTGCAGCAAGCTGCTGTTCCTAGGAGACATGCTTTGCTGCCACACATTCAAAGACTCAAGGCTGGATTTTCTGAACATGCCCCAGTCTGTCCAGGAACAGCCCTGTCGCTGGCATTCATCTGCTGGAGGGGCCTTTTAAATTTAGCAGACATATAGCTGCAGTCCTTGAGCAGCCACTTGCTAACTGCCGTGTATTTTCTCTGTTTTCTTCCTTCAGCATGAGAATGCCATCGATTCTTGACCCTCTCCTTCTTACAAGTCCTATTTCCAGGGAGCAGTAAATAATCTTTCACAAATGTATAATGAGAACTCAAAAAATAGATCTCAGCTGTGGAGATGGGGGCAAAATCTTGATCATCTTAATTCAGATCATGCAAGATCTTAATGCGTCACGGTGCAAAGGGATGTTAAGAACAAGTGGATGAACTTACGTGGCTATGCATTGATTATTTTTTACCTGTGTACATATAAGAATAGAGGACCTAAAATACTACCATCCTCTGGCCCTTGCAGTGTACTGTTACCTGTTTTGTGGTAGCAGTGGAAAACGAGTGATTTATAAATGTTCTGGTAATTTATCATCACTGTCTGACCTCTCATCTTTGATATTGTCAGCTCGCTGTGGGATGTAATTAGTACGATCCTTTTATATGGTTATCTGCGGCGTTACACAATTTGTGTTTTCGAGATGTCACAGACAGCTAAGAGTACACAATATCCACGCAGGGAGGAGAAGTTCTGCAGATCCCAACATGTCTGCTGTAATATTTGTAGAGCTTTTGGAAGCCGGGATCAAATTCTAGACCAGGGCAAAATCCTTTCAAAATGTCATTTTGAAATATTGATTATTCCTACAACCCAGAGCTGTGGTGGCAGGGGGATTAATCTGTATCCCTCTCTGGATGCAGTTAACCACAGGAAAAATAGCAGAAGCTGCTGACCTGAAGCTTCTAGTTTCCCATTTCCAAAGGACCCCAGCCCTGGTCCCTGGAGCCTCAGGTGTCCTGAGGACAGATATTTCTCCTGCTGAAGCTGTGCACATGCTTTCACACCGAGGGTATGTTTCTTACCAATACAGACTGCTTGGAGGATTTCCACGTCTGTGGCGTCACCTTTGCAGACTGATGTCTCACTATTGAGGGATAAGCTGTGACAACAGAAAAGAGCCTGTTACAGGTCAGCCCCCGACACCATCCCCCTCTCCCCTCGCAAGCGTCAAGGCAAGCAGCAGGACTGGATGTGCCACGTAATTAGTATTGCACTGCTTAACGTGGAAATGCAGCCGTTTCTGGGGTGGGACACCACAGCCTTCGGACAGATGCCTGTTCCACCGCCCAGCCAGTTCGGAGAAGGGAGTGAAGAAGGCCTGTCTAATTAAAATGTCTGAGGAATGCAGGGAGGTGGAATGCAATCAGTCCAATTAAATTTAGGCCAAGTCCTGAACTAAGCATTCTGACTGCTGCGAAGAACACTATAGGCTATTTAATTAGCGCAAAGAGCCGCGGCCTGGGTTTCATGTCAGAAATTAATGACAGTACCTCTGGCAGTGCGATAAGCCCTAACCCCCTCCTACTGCACCAGCTCAGCTCTGATTCAGGACTAATAGCAGCCCTGCTGCATCACAACCCGCTGCAGCACTGCCAGGAGATGGGCTTTGGGCTTTCCCCACCACCTCCCAGCTGCAAATTAATCGGGTCTGACTCTGCTTGGCAGGTGCTGATGCTCTTGGCTTCAACCTTTGGTGCCCTTGAACTAGTTGGCAGCGTGGAAAGAGGATTAGGAGGCAGTGGATGGGGGCTCCTGGTTCAGATGAAGGAGAATTGGCAGCTAGCACATAGTTTTTTTAAAGGTTGTGCTCTGTGGCTATTATTCTTTTAGGATAATAGCTGTTTTCAAACACTGATGAAGCTAGGGGGTAAAGGAAATTAATCTCATCTCCCAGTATCCCTCTCTCCCTGGTTCCTGTGAATCTATAATCATCTAAATTCTCATCTCTGTGCCTTACTAACGAAACTAAAACCCCCTCCAACCACTCCCTAGATATAACCAAATTTAGTAAAGTCCTTTTGCCCTGGTTCAGGGGTGTGAGGTGCTCATCATGGGCACGTATCTGAGACTGACAGCCCGGGCAGGAGAGGTGGGCCAGCTGCAGGACTGCTCCAGGCCCCCTCGCGGGGGCAAGGACAGGGCTAAATGCCTTATCACCTAAACAAGGAGCAGGAGGAAGGAGGGGAAAAACCAAATGCCTAGTACCGGTCTTAGTGAAGAGGCTCCCATCAGACTGTTTGCTGAAGTCACCGGGCGGATTCTGTCCCACCGAGGAGAACTGAAAAGGCAGCTTAGTGCCATTGCCTACTGGAAGATAGAAGAGGTTGCGTTATTCCACGGCGCTGCGTGCTGCACTGGGGAAGCCTAAGCACTTCCAAACACACCCTGTAAAACTACCTCCAGCCAGCCTGGGGGGAAATGGGAACTGGTGGCTTTGTCCCTGTTCTTTTCCTTAAGAAAAAAGCAGATCAGCAGCCAGTGGTGGGGTCCCGGTGTAGTGTGTGAGTGTGAAGAGGTCCCAGTGCTCCGGGCAGGGAGGGAAGAGCCTTTCTCTCGTGAGACCCAGAGTGCAGGTGTGACCGAAGAGCTTCCTTGGAAAATTGCCTCTCCAGAAACTGGGGTAGCGAGGCCAAACTACACGGCTGCCAAAGCTCCCTTGCCTCCGAGCAGTTGAGCCTTATTCAAAGCCCAGTGAAATTAAAGCAAGGCTTCCTCTCCTGGCCAACTTGGGGTCAGGCCCTGGCTGCCAAAAGGAATCTGAGAGCAGAGGCGATGAGAGGGAGAGAGCCCTGCCTGTGGCACGGGGAGCAGGGAGGGCTCAGCTGTGGCTTGTAAGTCTCGAGAGCTGCCCCGGCTCGGGCCGAGTGGCCACGGATGCTCGTGGGCTGCCAGTGAATGAAGGCAGGCAGGACCCTGAGCGTGAACAAGCAAAGAAAAGACAGGAGAGAAAAGGGAAGGTGGGGAGCTGGGCAGAGAAGGCACGACTCGCTGCTGCTGGTCCGCACCACGCTACCACTGAACGTCCCCTCCCCATCGTGCTGATGCTGTGCAGGCTGTGGACAGGGGGCAGGCCACATCTCTGAGAGCTTATGAGCTAAGTGAAAGGTGTACATGAGAGGGAGAAGAGCAGCCTTGTGCTTCTTAAACTGCCTGGGGGGAACCAGAGTCAGCTCCTGCTCCTGCCCCCAGCTCCGCAGCTCGCCTCGGACCGGTTGGTGTCGGCATTCCTGTCGCAGCTGGTTAGGTGTCTCAGGGTCTGTACAAACACTTTTCCATCTTCTTTTCACTGCTCAAACAATGAGGACCAGAGCTACCCGCCCCTCCTACACGGGCAGTGCCTAGGGCAGCGAGACCTGGGCTTTGGGTGTGCGCAGGCGGCACTGCTGACCCCAGATGGCTTTGTGGGACAGTGACAGGACAGCTGAGAGGGGAAGCAGAGGTCGGTTAGACAGCTGGAAAGCTGTGGCACGGGGGGTTAGATCCTTTCAAACTGAAGGCGGAATTACCCGTACCAAGTGTTTCCTCAGTCGCTTGGAAGGAGGAAAATTCCCATGATCGTGGGTTGAAACTGGCTGTAAAACAAGAGCATCCAGTTCAGCAGTTGGCTCCTGGTGAGCTGGCTCCAAGGCCTGTGCCTGGCGTTGCTCTATGAAACAGTCCCCACCATTTTGGAAGCAGCCCCAAAGCAGAAGTCTGGGTTCAGGGAGGAAAGCCTGAGCTTTTCTCTGCATTCTAGGGCTGCTGAACAGACTTTGCAATGCTTAGGAAATGAAATTCTCAGTGCTGCAGAGCTGTCTTTAGCCCCATTAAATTGCCAACTTCAGTTTGCCTACTCGACGTGACTATTTCTCAAAGAGACCTGCAGGCAGAGGTTTGGATTTCGAGCACGAGAGGCACCAGCAGAGGAACGTTGCTTGCTCGCGTGCACGGCGCCTCAGCCTCCGAGACAGGCATGTGCTGCAGGGGTTCACGAGGGCTGCACGCTGTGATGCCGCCTGGTGCTGCCGTACCCCTCTTGTGAGACATCAGACTCCCAGAGGAGCAAAAAACGTGATGAATGCTGCGAGCTGTTTTGCTGCCATCCTGTGGTCTGCTTTTCTAGTTCAGCAGTGTTTCTGTTTAAGCAGTTACCTCTCCCTTCCTATGCACCGAGTAACCCTGCATATTTAAAGACCTGCAAAGGCACAAGATGATCTTTCCAACCTTCCCCTGGCTTTGGCCAAAATGTTTGCAACCTCAGGAGAAGAAAGCTCACCAGAAGAGGACAGAAAGGAGTGTCGAGCAGTTTGTTCCCCAAATTTTAGGCAGCATTTGAAGCCCTTTATGTCTCCACTCTGCAGCTGGGTGCTCTGTGATACTGTCTTTAACGACAAGAGCAGCAGAAAGTTCCTTAAATTTAAGCAGGACTTAAAGACCTACAAGGTCAGCTCAAGTCCAAGTGGTTTCTTAGTGTGGGCCGGTGCAATTAGCACCGAGCTCTGCTTGGGTAGCATTCCTCAGCACAGCAAGCACACTCGCTGCTTTGGCCTACGGCAGGACTCTCACTGATCCAACCCAGCAAGAAAAAGGGTGTGTTAGAAAACCATCACGAGATATTCAAGGATTCTGTGCACATTATGCAATACAATGGGTGGACAGGGGCCTCTTTCTTTTTTTTTCTTTTTTTTTTTTTTTTTTTCTTCCATTTTATGGAATTCCATAGAAAAGATGCAATTGAAAGCATTTCTGGACTTCTACATGACACACTGCTAGAGGACAGAAAGCCCTAGAGGGTTAAGTGCTTATGGCTATAGTGCATTATTCATCAGATAATCCTTTGCTAGCCAGCACACAGGCTTAAGTGGGTCATGTCTCCTGTTTTGCCTACTGACTCATTCTGTTGCCAAAGTCCCCATCAGCATGGTTGCAGCAGCTGGTTCCTTTCTATCACCGTGTTCCCATAAGGGATCGTTTTTGCACGCTCACCCTGGTGGAGAAGCCAGCCCTGCTCAGTCCCCATTTCAGCAGGGACTTGGTGTGCAATCACTGGCTTTGTTTTCTGGGTGAAGTAACTTGATGGGTGACAAATAGAGAAAGAGCAGCTTTGGGAAGCAAAATGTGCCTGCTCTCAGGACAATGTGGGTGTGTGGGTGGAACAAGTGCTCCCCCAGCATTTGTATATTCAAAAGCCCATTGCAGGAAGCGATGGGTCACGGAGCTCCTAGCCAGTGTGCAGCACTCGCACGCCTCTGCAGCTGTCTGCATCCAGCAAGTGGCTTCACTGGCTTTGATAACAACATGAAATAATAAATCCCATATCCAACAGTTCTAGTTGATTCACTCATCCTTTAAGGCTGAAAATGCTGTAGGATGCAGGGCTCGGACTGGTCTCCCCCCAGCATCAGCAGCTCTGCTCAGCAGAAGCTGGCGCAGGCTGCAGCTGTAACCACCTGGGCAGAGTTTGGAGATGGGTTCCCTCTTAACCAAACCCTCCACCTGCAAAATGGCCCTGGCAGCCTCTGATGAAGACGCTGTGGGCCAGCAGGGCGCAGTCCTTGCTAACCGAACCAGGATCTGCTCCCCGTCCCCACGGCGCCAGGCAGGGCTGCCCGCAAGCTTCCAGCCGTGGGCTGCTCATGGAGGAGAAGGGCAGAGGGGAAATGCAGACAAAGGGCTCAGTGTTGGGATCCGGGCTGTCCCCACGGAACCCTGAGGCTGGCAGAGGCCATAGAGCATGCCACGTGTGCCTTCGGGGGGGTGCCACCACTAATTGCAGGCATTTCGGTTTGCCCTGCCACGATCTGGTTGTTCGGAGCAGCAGCTGCAGACACCTGGCAAACCCAGGTAGGGCCTCGCTCGCCAGGGACCAGAGGAAATCTGGTCACTGATTTCGTGCCGTGCTTTCTGTTCCGTTGTTAATACAGGCGCTGCTTTGCCTAGGGCTGTATCACTCTGTGCTTCTCACTCTGGAGGTCCTGATGCTAATTTGGAAGCAGGCAGCTGCCATTTTACAACTGAATGTGTTGGAAACAGGCATTCACTCATCCGGGAGTGTTCAAACAACAACGGGGCCATAAGCAGATCTCAAGGGCTCTTGTTGTCAGTGTAAGAACTCAGAAAAGAACCCCAACCTCCTGCTTTTTTAGGGCACATTACTCACTTCTTGCGTCCTTTCCCTGCTAGGAAAAAAATAAAGATGTTTTCTGGTGAAAGTAAAATCCGAACTCAGATCAAGCCTGGTGTAGCTTTCCCATTTGATAGCACACAGGGGAAAGCTTCTGGTGGAGGTTAATGCTTACTTCGACCTGATAACGGGTGTTAAAACTCCCCTGTCTTCACAAACTTCCCTCCTGAGGGAGTTCAGTTGTTCCAGCTCTCCTCCTTGGAGCTAAGAGCCTTTTCTGCCTTGTTTGAGATGGAAAGGCAAAAACTGCTCGAAGCTTTGTAAGCTGGAGGGAAGACCTGGCATAAACAAACATGGGGGGACTGATCTCGGTCCAGTCCAGAGGGACAGCACTGAAATAAGTGAAGGAAAGCCAATTTTGGGACAAATCACTAATGAAATTCCTTTCCTGTGGTGAGCTTGGAAGAAAGCCGGCCACCACTGGGCTGCCTTACCTTTGGGAGACAGGAACATGGAAAATCTCTTCAAGTTATCGGGCTGGTTCCACTCGTAGTTGTTCATCATGAACCGGTGGTCGCCTGCGGGAGCAGAGCAGGAGCTGAGTGGCCTTGAGAGGGACAGGAGGAGGGGAAGGGGACAACAGGCTGGAAATGCATCCTCAGGAACAGAGGGAGAGGTGGTGGTGCCCTTTGAAAACAAATTGCTCTACCCTTGCAACTCTATCCTTGTAGCTCTGCCCTAGGACTTGCTGGCTGCAAGGTCAAGCAGCCCCAAAATGTGCTGGCTGCCCAACATTCTGGGATAAAAGAGGTTTGGCACGGCTGAAGTGTGAAGAGCTGAGGAACAGCCCTTCCGCAGAGATACACTATCTCCTGAGCATCCACAGGGACACTCCAGGGTTGAGGCGTTTTCCAACCAAAGGACTGCTCCATGGCTAAAACTGGATCCCACTTCAAAGGCTCTGGTTTGGGTTTGGCTGCTTTTGTGTGCTCAGCCTGTGCACGGAGCTGGCTCTCAACCAGCCCGTCTGGAACTGCAGGTAGTGCAAGGCTCGAGAGAGTCGGAGCGCTGGGAGGGCTCAGTGCATTGGTTCGTCCGATTTTTAAAGATGCTAAACCTGAGCTGCAAACAGCTCCAGCTTCCTGGGCTTTCGGACGAGGATGTTTGGTTCGAGCTGCATTCAAAGTGAATGAATCCTACCCTTTTGCCAGGCATTGCACAGCCTGGTTTTGGTTTTCTGGGAATGATCCACAAGAAATGATGCTCTATCACTTCACTTGCTCAGAAATATATATATATATATATACATACATACATATACATTAAAGTCTTAAGTCTTCTATAGACCTATTGTTCTCTGCAAGTTCTCTGTAAATTTGGTTCCCACATTTAGATAGCTCCATTGTTTGAATCTTAAGTCACTGCACAAACTTTTATGTTATTTCTGCAATTTATTTCTGTGCTATTTAAACTCCCTGGATGCTCTCTGATTATTTGCCTCCTTGCCACACTACTAAGTAGGTACCTGTTATGACAACTAGAAGAAAGTGGATTCCCTTTGGAGTCTGCTATTAAGCAGGTTTCATTCCATTAATATAATATTTCTTCCTGGGAATTTTTTTACACTAGAAGATCAAGCTGGTTGCAAATGAATTTGTTGCAGTGACTCAGGGGGAGTCTGAGTTAATTAAATCCATTAAGTAATTGTGGAGTTATTTCCTTGCAGTCACTAGATGCAGAGTGCTGTCCTCTTTCAAGTGTAACTGTGGTTTGAAAAACGGAGAGCTGCGAAGTTTTGGAGCTACACCTTAAATAACATTTCCCAGCTGAGTGGATGCCACTGTTCTTCTCATTAGGCAGACTCCAAGCTGTGTCCATTAAATCCCCCATAAAGTTTCTGAAAGCGCCCAGGTTTCTGGCAGTGGTTAAGTGTTGCCCTGCTCAGAAGTGCTTTGGCACTTGATTCCCACGGATTTCAAGTGCCGTTGAGGGTTTCAGCTTCAGTAACATGGAGGGAAACCTAATTAAAAGTGATCAACTGATCAGGAGGTAGCCAGCCTTTATCTAGAGCTGCTGGAACTGAACATATGCGTGCTCTTGGGTTGTACAAATGGCCAAGTAAAGTGTATATGCTTGAGGACAGGCAAAAATCCTTGACTGCAACGTGTTGTTGCCCTACTCATCTAACCTTCAGAAGTGCTGTGAGTATTTGGGGGGGGTTAGAAATTCTGCAAAAGTCCAAGTGAACAAAGGAGAAGAAAGAAAAATGTACAAAAATGATTTTTGGATCATTGTTTTCCATCTACTTGTACTAAGTTAGGGCCAAATCTCTCAGCAAACCTTAGCACACAAAGTGTTGAGAATCTGACCACGCATGCTGCAGCGGTAAATGTTGGAAGAGAAGTGACGTTCAGTTTCTGCTCCTGCTTAAGGGTATGGGACTTTAAAAAGCTGGCTCTAGCTATGAAACCTCAACACTTTGAATGGGATTCCTGACTTTTCTCCAACTTTGGTCCCCTGGATCAAAAATATCTTGTCTGTCCAATTCATGTCTAATGGGAAACGATGGTGTTAGATAAATGTTAATGAGCTGCTTGCAGTGCAGGCTCCTTGGGGCCAGGGACCCGCTCTTTCTCTCCATGCCGCTGTCGCCTGATGAATACCTGTGATTTTCACTACACGTTCACATGTACTCTGGGCCATGTCACCTTCATTCCTACTGCTATAAATTGTGAATGTCAGACAGGCTGGTTCACCGAACTCAGGCTCTGAAAAATGTTGTTTGTTCTCCAGTAATGGGTCCTATGTTGTTCTGACCTGTGTGCATCTGTTTCATAGGTTGTTTTTTGTTTCTTTTATTTTTTTTTTTCCTATTCCTCGGTTATTTCTTCCCCTCCTCTTTTACTGTACTATCTTATAATGTGTATCTGTCCTTTCTGGAATTTGGAGAGATTTGCATGACCGTTGCCCAGGAAAGATGTGCTGTATTAATAGGAGAGGAATGTTTAATGAGTGCTGGGAATCTGAATGAAATAACAGAGATCTCACAGGTTTGCAGCAGAGTTTCTCAGCTGCTTGTGCAATATAAAATGGACTTGAAGGCTATTCTTGCATCTTTTTGAGTCCCATCTGGACAGCAGGGTGCAATTTACCCTCAGGTTACCTATCCAGCTTCTTGACCTTTATTGCTCTGCTATCTGAGGTTCCACAATTATTAATAGACTATATCCTCATAGCAGCCCGGTGAGATAAGGCTTTATTTCCATCCCTATTATTCTTCGTGCAAGGGGTCATTTAATGAGATTAAGTAACTCGCCCAAGGTTACAAAGGCCATTTGTGGGACAGCTGGGAAGTGAACTGTGGTTGTGGGGTCCTGGTCTGGTGCTCTGTCCTGTCCTACGTGGGAGCTTTGTGCCTCACAAGTCCCCTCTGCAGAGCTAACTGGAAGAGGCAGAACTAAGTGGAAGAGACAGGTAGAAAGTGGGTTCAAAGGCTCAGAAGATTCCTTGCAGTGCTGTGGTATTGACCCTGCCCTCTCTATTTACATAAGAAAGATTACTCAGCCCTAAACGTTGCTGAAATGCAGGAACCGTTGGGCACCCTGTTTTTGTAGCAAGCAAAGCTCTGCACAGTGGGACCTGCAGAGATGTGATCAGAGAGCTCTGCCTCTTCAACACCTGGCTTAACCAAAACGGAGGCCTTTTTACTGGAAAAGCTGTTACAAGACTTTCAGTGACAGGTGCTTGTGGGACATTTCATGTTTCAGGCTGAAACCTTCTGTTGTTAAATGGTATGTGATAGCAGTGCAGCAAATATGTTAACTGAATCAGATAAATAGCCCTAATTATAGGATTTCGGAATTGCTGTGCTGGATACATTCATGCCATGGTGGATAAATTCATATTTCTTCCAGTAAAACTCATCAGAGCACTTCTTAGATTATTTTATAGATATATATATATATATATAATAAATCCTGCCTTCTCTATTTACGTAGTGAGCTACTGCATTGTCTTGATGTTGGTTGGGATCCCTTGGTCCTCTACACGAGATGCTTTAACTCCCTGGCAGGACAGCCGGCTCCATCTCTACCTATGGCTCTGCCCGGGGAGGGATGGGGCAGTCTCGGGTACTTTGGATACGTTACCATTCTCCATGTGGTTCCTCTCGATGAAGTTGCGGCCCAGGTCTGCCTTGCAGATCTTCTCCACGTGCCTCATGCAGACATTGAGGAGGTCATCTCTGAGCAGCCCCATTGATGGGCTCATGCTCTCCCCTTCAAGCAGCACGCTGTATGTCGGGAGGGATGGAGGGGGGACGTAGTTCCTCATCAAAGCCCCAAACTCCTGCCAAAAAGAAGGGAAGGGATGTTACTGAGGAATAAATTATATATGCAGAGGTTAGATCTTGAGACTGGCTCCAAATAATATGAAGTGCAGAGGAGAATAGTGGAGAGTGAGGGTGGAGCAGTCAAATGCTTTGACTCTGAGCTTTAGCCACAAAAATAAATATAAATAAATAAATAAATAAAAGGAAAAAGACAAAGAAATATGAGGCGTTGTCATGCCTCTAAGTTCATTCTTCACCTACCAGAGCAGACATGCTTGAAACGTCAGGGCCAGTTCCTGACATCCATGTGTGTTGAACTGGAGAAAATTAATGCTTCTTACACCAAATGAAGGTTTGTCATTGGGACAAATCCCTCCCTCATGGGAAAAGGAAAGGAAAATTAGATCTTTCTGACCTGGAGAAAGAGCACGGAGTCACTGATCTGGTGGATCTGCTCCCTGTTCTCCTTGTCCTCCCGCAGCAGCTTCGCCCTCTCTTCCAGCTCATCCACTATCTCCTTCACGTTCTCTGATGCAATCTTTTCCCTCTGGTCCAGGGCAGCCTTCACTTCATCCCTCTGCCTCTCCAGGTCACGGATCAGCTCTTTGAAATGCTGGTCTACTGTGGCTTTCTCGTTGGTGGTGTAGTTCTGCAGGGGGAAGGGGCGGAGAGGGGAGGCAGCAGAAGAGACATGGGAGAGGGCAAGAGAAATGAGATGTGAAACCTCCCAGGGAGGCACTTGCTAACAGGGGGATGCAGAGGGGGATGTGTCTTGGCATTCTCAGCACTGAGACAGTGAATATGTAGGCTCTGGGTATGCAAGCCTTATGCCAGAAAGCAGTGCAGAAATAAGCAATATTAATTCTTGCAATAATTGTGTATATATATAATCTGCAGTGCATGCCGTCTTCGTCATTATAAGAGTGTATCTCTTTGAACTGCACTCTTAGGTGTAAAAAAAAAGTGTGTATACATATTTATATGTAAAAAAAAATAAATAAACAAATTTTTTTTAAAAAAAAGACTGTTTAACTTTCTAAATCATGGCTCTGGCTCCTCAAGGATTTAAGGATGAAATCTCCTTCTATTCCAAAGGATGAAAAGTGCCGAAGCTTTATACAAAACCTGATCTCTACGTCCCCCTGAAATATTCCTCAGAGTGACTGTGGATGTAACTATATTCAGAGCTAAAATTTCTAGGTCATATTTCCCATAATAATAATAGTAGTAGCAATAATAATAATAATAAAGCAGACGAAAAGCAGAACTGGCAAGCCAGTGTGTGTGCACCACATAAAAGGGAGAAGAACAGCTTTGCCTATTAATATTATGCAAATTCTCTGGGGTGTCTCCAAATAGTGTTTTCACTGCTCTATTCAGTTAGGGTGTAAATGAAAAAGAAAAACACCATTACTATATTCCAACCCTTCGTGTGGTTGAAAGGATTATAAAGAAGCCCTCCGTCAGTACGGAAATGAGCTATTCCATTATAAACAAGACAAACGCTGGTGTAACTGCATCTATTTCTGTTGCCTTATCTCTGCCTGGGCAATCCGGAGACCTACTGGAGTTTGTTTTTGTAGGCGAACTAGGAGGTTAAAAGCAGCACACCTTTATTTCGAATCAGCAGTGGCTACAGGTGATGGGAGAGCTGCGGGAACCCAGGCAGGGATGTGTCCCGGGTGACTTTGTAAGGAGGCTGTGCTGCCGCCTCTTGGGCTCCTGCGGGGTGTGTTGCAGGATGAGCTCAGCAGGAGCTGTTGTTTCCAAGACTTGGCATGAGGTAGGGACTAGGGAAGGAATGGAGTGAGTAAGAGCTGGGTATGTCAGAGACACTGAGGAAAGGGAGAGCAGAGAGAGGGGAAAAGAAAGCAAAGAGATGGGAGAAATGGAGAAATAAACTTAATACCCCATACGCACCTTGATGCGGTCCCTCTCCTTCTGCCACTTGTCCATTTCATCTTCTACCTCGATGATCTTCAGCTGCAGTTGCTCTTTCTGCAGTGAAAGCTCAGCCTGCGAGAAGAGGGGAGTCTCATGAGCGGGGCAAAGGGTGGCCTGCTTCTAAGGGGTGCTGAGCTCCCACTGAGCAGCAGCAGCTGGGATGTGCGGGTTCCTGGCACTGCTCGAAATGGACACCATGTGCTGACTGTGGGCACCATCCCAGAGCTTCTGCCTGGGTCAAGGGATTCAGCTCCCTCAGCAAAGCCAGCAGCAGAAGCACCCACCTACCCGGCTACTGTCATGGAGCTGCTTTTAATCACATTAGAGTCATTAGCTGGAGGGGGAAGAGGCCAGTTTCAAAACTGAGCTGTGTGTGCAGCGAAGGGCCCATCCCAGGGTGTGCCTCTGCAGCAATAACAGTTTTCATGTAATTACGGAATGACGTTTGACGAGTGTTGCAACAAGAGGACGATGCCTCCGGCAGGAATTCTGTTTAGACAGGATTGTGGATTAATTTGCTCTGAATTGAGAGCTTTCATGTTATGATGAAGCTGGGGAATGCTTGGAAAAATATATATAAAGAAAAAAAAAAAAAAAAAAAAAAACAAAAGGAAAGGGGGGAGGAGGCGTAGTCAGCCATGCTTGGCTTAGATCAGCAACTTCACTGGGGTTCATTTGCATTTTGTTTTGCACTGCCTTCCCAGGGAAGCACGGCCCAGACATGGGAGAGGGTTCGTGGAGCTGGAGCCCAGGGCAGCCGTGCCCTGGCACAGGATGCTGCCGTGCACCTCTGGATCAGCACCCGGCTGGATCAGCACCCAGCCTCGCGCCGTTACCTCCGGCAGCCCCTCCCTCCATTGCTCTTTTTCACCACCTCCCTGCCCAGCAGATCATGGCAGAGCCTTTGTTTACGTGTCTGGAGATCTTTCTGTGTTTCATGTGTGGTTGGTCCCAGCACGAGTGTAACTACGGGCAATCTGCATGTGGTGCGCCTATCCCCAGAGCTCTTGAGGAACTGGGTATGCCACAACGGAGCTGTGGTGTATCAGAAAGTCTCTAAAAACCCACGGTACATGTGGCATCCTTTGGTAAATGTCTGCATTACCCAAAAGCACTTATATTAGGCCTAAAGTTAAGGCAGGGGAGAGGAGGGGTGGATAAACCCAGCAGCTAACACGGTGAGGTCTCTGCTGTTAAAGCACAAGGCGTAGCTCCCACTGCTTCGCCACCAGTCCAGGAACATAATACAACCTGAAAACCTGGGTCTCCTCTCCTGATCATGTTTGCCCTCAGGGGTGGGAGTTAAAAAGTTTTCAGTCCTTCATCCAAGGAGTGGAAAGGAGCATCACGCCATGAGGAACAGGCAACGCAGTGTCAGCCTGTCAGGCCAGGGAAATCAGCCCATCAAGGCTCTTGTCTTGGTGCCAATCACCCCGGTGTCTGAACATCCTCTTGAGCTGGAATCAAGCACAGCTGCAGCTGAGAGCCATTCTCTCTAGCTGTTCCAATTTAGAAAATCGCTATTTATAGAGGGAAAACAATTTGATGGTGGTTTTATTGCCCTATAAAAGAGCAGAAAGGGCAAACAAAAAGGGTAAATGCACTCAAAGGTATCTCAGTGCCAGGGGAGCTGAATCCTTACACTGTCATTGTAGTTGTCCTTCTTTGTGGAGAGTTAGGAGACCATACATCTTGAGAGCCTACAATAGCCAACTGCGTGCAGCCATGAGCTCATATTCTACAGGGATTTGGGGCAGACATGGAAGGGTTTTGTAGTACGGGTTCATAAGAGAGCCATATGGATATTAAGATAAGGAAATTTGCTCTACTACTTATCAAGAAAGTAATGGCATGAGCTTGACCCTATACTCTCCACATTTTCAAGGCAGTGATTTGAAGGACTGCATGCTTGAGTCCATTCTCATGTGCACTGCAGCAAGACAAAAAAGATGTGCAACCATCTCTGCATGGCAGGGAAATGCGATGAGATAAAAGCACTTTGGATCCAGATATCCATCCCACTCCAGTAACCGATCTGAGATCTTGCAATGCGACTTCTTCCCTTGAGCCACAGAGCTACATCCAGATTACATTCATTGTTTGCAAGGTAAAAAGAAGTCTCCTGAGCAATGGGAGGACTTGTTCCCCTCCTCGTCCCTAGGTATCAGGGTGTTCTCATGACAAAAATATGAGTGAAATCAAATAGAGAGGGACTGAGGTTTTCTTTTGAGAAGGGCAGACATTTCACAGCCACATTGACATTCCTGATCACAACGAATTTGAAAGGAAAGGTCACTGGAAAATTTTCCAGGTGCTGGCTGTAAGGTGCTGATAACAATACTATACTTCTATGGTACTTTTTAATTAAGATGGGTCTCAAAGGAATTTTGCAAACTATTACTTGCTCAAAAGTGGTAGCTAACTCTTAACAGCTTGTTGGAGTTATAATATCCCTTCACCCAGAAAGGCAGTTTGGGTGCCTCTGGGATGGGATGTAACAACTATTTAAGATCAGCCCCACACTACAATTTAAAGTAAGAATTATCATTTGCAAATGGAAATTACAGAGATAGTTCCAATAGCCAGAATGCAAATCTCATAGTCATCCAAGTTCAGCTTGGGTTAAAACACCCATAATGAGGGCAAAAGGAAATACTAATACAGACACCAGGCAAGGCAGGGGAGATGAAGGGAGGCTCTCCATTGCATGACAGTCCAGACACAGGAACTATTCTTACCAAAATTACCAAAACAAGGACACGAAGAAGAGGTCCAGGGAGAATATGGACTAGCACAGGAACTGGTAGCATGAGCACAAGGAGGCAGATTTGGTAATGAGAGACAGAGCACAACCTAAGGCATTCAGCAAAGATGATTTCATGATGGTCTTTAGGCCCTGTTTGATCTAAGGCTGGATGGATTTAGCTATCCATATGTACATTTACAGTAGGGTCTTCTCAGCTCCATCCCCTGTGAAGAAACTTCTCTTTTGGCTTCTTTCAGATTTCTCAGATTTTCTAGTGTTAATAGTCCCCAATGCCCCCTACATCTCCCCACCCCACCCCCAAATCCATTGTGTGAGACTCAGATTTAGAAGTTCCTAGTGAAAGATTATATAGGAGCTGCATCCATCTTTGGAGGGGTCACTACAGTGCAGAAACAAAAACAGCAGAGAAGAAGATCCAGGAAATACATGTTAAGACCATTAAGTCTGACTACAGCAAGCTGAGAAATGCTGGCACAGGGAGTCTTTGAGCTAAGAGAGGATCCCCTGCTACAGCCTAAATTAATTAGGACAGTCATGAGGCCTAAGTGAAAGTTCAGAATGTACACCTAAACATCCACAGCTGAACCCAGCCCTTGTGCTACAGGACCTGGAGATGTGAGATTATGACTCTTGCATCATGATGCAACTCATTTTTGCAAGGCAGCAATACAAGCATCATCATGTCTTAATGCTCTGGGAACCCAGTCCCTGAATCAGGAAACACCCCTGTGTCACCAGCCTGGGAGAGCTATGGTAATTACCCGACAGCAACAGCCAAATGCAATAATGAAGCCAGGGAAGAAGTGTTTAAACTAGTTATCCCAGTACAGGGCTTATATTGGAAATGACATGGCTGAGAAATTAGTAAATTGCTTGTTTGAGATGTTTTCTGCTGGATTTGCCATAGGTTTTTCAGTCTAAGCTTGTGTTAAGCAGAGGCAGGTGGTGGTGGGCTATGACCTCTGCAGACTCTGTCAACACCCTACAAAAATGCCACTGGTAAGCATCTTATTTGAGGCCCTAAAAGGCTCTGTGCTTTGCACAGTTTGAAGGAGGTGGAGGATTCCTTACCCACAAGCTGGTGGCTTTTCCCCACATTGTGCCCCCTCCGTCGAGGCACTAATGCAATGGGCAAAGCTACTGTAAATCACATTTTTCAGCAGGTCTACTCGCCCAGGCCAGGCAGAACGGTGTGCAGGTAGCTGCACTGCTGTGGGAAGAGCCTTTATTTTCAGCTGTGTCCGCAGAGCAGCCACAGCTGGTGTAGATAAGGTCTCGTGGCCACACCATGCCCTAGTGGGAAATTTTTCCCATCAGTGGGAAAGGTCAAAAATCCTTCCACACATCAGCACGCTCCTGTGTGCTCTGTGTTCAGCCAGAACAGTGCTGAGAAGGCCCAGATGGAAACCCCTCTGCATCATCTCTGTGGATGGTCGCCTTCAAAGCCTCCCTCAGCCTGTGAAAGCTCCCCTTTTACAACTTGGCTCCCCTTTTACAGGTGGCTCCGTTGCACCCAGGAACACCCAGCTCGCGTTCCTGCCCAGCGGTTCTCTGCTGCCTCTTTAAACCTGCTGCGCAGCGCGAACTTTTCTTTAAAGGTAAAGAATTAAAGGAAAAAAAAATATATCAAAGTGCTTTTTGCTAGATCTGACCCGACACGCTGAGTAGTGAGGCTGGCGATGGATAGTAAGTAAGCCAGGTTATTTGCAGCTCTGTGGCTAGCAGGCATCTGTGGAGTTGTCTCCTTCTGAGAACAGGCCTGTAAAACAGGTTTTGAATGAAGGATCCCCTTCCAAAATGAAGGATGCTGTCTGAAAGGGGGGGCTCCAGTTCTGCTGGTAAATCAAGCTGGCCAGAGGGCTTTATCTGAGCGTACAAGCTGCTATTGACAATTCTCACTTCTCAGTAGAGTGTGGTTATTACCCAGCCTCAAGGATTTTTTTTTCTTGTGCTGATTCTGGGGGTCATTAGTCTTCCTTTAAATCTGTAGCAGGAAATAAATGCAAAGTGGAAGGTGCTGAAGTCTTTCTGGGTAAAATAACAAATACCACTGGATAGAAACTCAGAAAATACATCTCCATCCTATGTGCCCAGTTGTCTCTGTCTGACCCTTTGTGCCTTTCTCTCTTTCTCCGCTCAGCACCACGCCAGGAAGGGCACGAGGGGCTCTCACCCTCAAGTAGGTGCTGCTGTGCTCCCCCTCTGCAGCCAGAGATCCCACGCTTTGCACTGTCTGCCTGAACGCCCTAACCAGTGGGTGACTGCATGCTGTTTGTTTGCATTCCTCTCCTCTTAAGCTGTGCTGTCTGTCTGCATTGTGGGGCAAACCCACCAGTGCAATACAGTAGTATTTATATATCTTTCCTACAGGCTTGTAGCAGGAGTAAATTCATGAAAGACACTGTAATGTGCATTAATTCAGCAATATGGAAGGAATAGGAGCACAATATAACATATTACATGACAATTCTGCAACCAAATTGCCGAGCACCCAGGCTAACTGTCAGGTTTAGGAGCATCGCAGTGTGGAAATCCCCCAGTTCAGCAGGAACCCCCTGCAGGTGTGGCATCACAGTATGGCCAGGGACTGGGAGATCCTTGCAGATAAACCAGGTGCTCCTTGGCAGCCAACACTGAGCAGAAGTATACAGCTGTGTTCTGGTCACCAATCGAGTGGCACATCTAGCAAGTATTGAGGCAGCAAAGCTCCCCTGGAGCTGCTTGGGTGCCAAGTTGTGCAAACGGAGCAGGAATGGGGTTGACCTGGTGTGGGGTTTGTGCTTATCCTTTCCACAAAGGCACCAGGCACACTTTGCTACTCTTCCAATTTGTGGTCGCGTTCTGGCTCAGCTGATTTGCAAGACTTGAAAAGGAATAGGTGGTGCACACAAGGCCCATTCCTCTTTGTGGCTCTTGCTGAGCTGTATTCTTCACCAAGGGTGAATACATCAGGAATAAACATTTGTAAGCAACAGCTACCCTGTGAATTGCTTTTGTCTGAGTGAGCGCTCGCTCAGGTTACAACACGATCACGACTCCTTGCACATGTCTATGATTCATTGATAAAGCCCTAAATCCCCGAGGCTTAGCAGCAGCAGAATCAGCACAGGACAGGCGTGGACCTAGCGAGAGTGGCACAAATAATCTGAGGGAGAAATCAAACACCATTTAAATCTCAGTGAAGGCTCCTCTGCCCAGATCTGCTTCCCTGTTCACAAGCAAGGTGTCGTAGGCCCACCCAAACACAGGGAGAAGGCTGTGGCCAGCTCTGGTTCCTCAAGGGAGCAGCTGTTAAATTCTCAATGGAAAGGGCTGAGAGGAATTGGACAACCTGGCAGACACTAGGCACAGCTTTACGAAGGTTAGGCATACACTGTGGAGTATTTCAGAGCTGACATCAAAACACAAAAACAAGCAATCATGAAACAAACAGCAGGCTAGCAACCCCTGCAGGAACGTCTTGAAGAGAGACTGTCTGGGACATGGAAGAAGTCTTGTCTGGTTTCTAGTAAGGCTTCAAGGTGGAGATGGCATTGCAAGAACAGACCCAAAGTAGTGCGTAGGACAACAGAGAAGAGCTCTAAAAATGATGCTCCTCCAGCCCAGCCTCATGAGATAAATCTCCCTAGCACTGTAGAGTTAAATTGTTCCTCTGAGTTCAGGGTAACTCCAGAACCTCCAAGAGAAGGCACTTGTGTGTGCCTTTCACCACATCAGAGCTCTTGCCTGGGCTGTGATTAAGACTGGGATTTAGCAGGTCTCAGTGCCTTCCAGTTCCTGCCATGGGCTGGCTGTGTGGCTCTAGGCAAATTGTTTTATGTTACCGTTTCATTGGGCTCCTTTCTGTAATCTCTTCTGTCCTGTCTGGAGAGATCAGAAGGTCTCCAGGCCAGGACATGCTTTTACTACAGATGCGTGCAGCACCGAATTGTGGTGAGACCCTGATCTTTACTGAAGCTAGTGGAATAATCTTACATCCACCCAGAAAGCAAACAGCATGGGACTTTAGGCAAACAAAGGTGGGAGACTTCTCATTAGTGAGCACTGGTTCCCATACCAGTCCCATCCCTTTAGATGTCCATCTTCTGAACCTATTGTAGTAATACTTCAGGGAAAATTAAAATGCTCTGTGTTTGCACCAGGCTTTTTTCTTCATCTAAGCTTCAAAAGGTTCTTCCCATAGGTGGGGCCCAACATCATTATCTCCGTAACAGAAAAGACAAACAAGAAAGCAGAAGCTCGCTCCAAGAAGCTGAGATTGCATTTTCTGCAGTAACCGCAAACCGGAGCCGCCACTGATCGGGCTGCCGAGCTATGGGGGTCCTGAACGTTAGCGATGCCCACCTTGCTGGCAGGTGGCCACGCTACGCAAACACTGCCAAAACCTCAGGCAGAGTTTTGGAAACTGGATGGAAACCAGGTTCTCTACCCCAGTGAACGACCTGCTGCACAGCCCCACGGCTATGCTGCTGGAACCGGTCTTAGGGGGATGATGGTCCCATTGCAGCAGAACCTCCAACATCAGTTCTCCACCAAATGCTTCCCATCCACCACCCTTCCATCCCAGAATTACATTGAACCATGACTTTAGGAGACTGTAGGCTCGAGAACGAAAGCCGTGGTGTAACATTGAGACCCGTTGGAAAGGCCGATGGGAACACGCAATAAAAAGAGCATTACCTCTTTACCCGCTTTCTCGATCTCCACCGTCACCGTGCTGTGGTTCTTGTGCTCCTGGAACATGCAGAGGTAGCAGATGCACATCTGGTCTGTCTGACAGAACAGCTCCATGGTCTTCCCATGCACAGGGCATTTTCTTGCTTCAAAGTCCCTGATGGGGTCCAGGAGCTGGTGGTCCCGGAAAGCTGCTCCCTCCAGGTGGGGCTTGAGGTGCAGCTCGCAGAAGGAAGCCTGGCACACCAAGCAGGACTTCACGGCCTTTTGCTTGTTGTCGATGCAGGAATCACACAGCACATCCTCCAGCTTCACCCTGGGCCGCGACCCGGCTGCTCTGTCGGGCACCTTGTTGAAGGTGGATCTTCTCAGGTCCCCGGTCTCCACCAGAGGCAGGGAAGACTTCTTCATGTCCCCCATCTGCCCGCCGGAGAAGAGCGGCTTCCTCCCTTCCCCTTCGTTAGGCAGGAAGCTCTTTTTGGAATCCAAGGAGAAGAGGGACTTCCTGAGGTCGCCTTTATCTGCAAAGGAGAGGGGGGGTCTCCTCATGTCTCCTATCTGTCCACTGCCATACTGCATCTTCTTTGAGTCTGCCGAGTCCATGCTGAAGTAGGTCGATCTCTTCTCGTCAGACGACTCCACAAACTGAATGATGGGCCTCTTCCAGTCACTCCCAGAGAAGAGGGAGCTCTTGATTTGCCCCGTCTCCAGAGAAGAACCAGTGCCCTTCATTGGCTCCTTCTCCCCTCCTCCAGGGTTCGTGGTCTTCTTCACTTCTTCATCTTTTTTGGGGGCGGACGGGCTCTTCACATCCTCTGGCTTGCCGGTGGTACCATTTGTCCTTGCTGCGCTCCCCGTTTCCATCGTCTAAACAGGGCGAATCGGTTGGCTTCGCTGCTCGGCCCCTTCTCCAGTTCCTGTCTCCCAGCCCTCTATGAAGCGGCTCCGTCCGCGTGCCTGCCCGCGGTCGTCCCAGCAAGGAATGACGGTGGAATGCAGGGAAGTTTCTGCCCGAGTGACGCACCTGGAGCTCCTGCAAGGAGGAGGAGAAGGACGCCCGGATTATGCTAGGTAGAGGCAGGGAGAAAGAAAGAAAGAAACAGACGTTACCAGGGATCAGAAGCTACAGCTGTGCAGTTAATTATACAAGGAGGTCCACACCCAGGAACATTCTTGTCTAACCAGGTTTGGGAGGAAGGGCTGTTTATATACATAGAAATGCTTGGAAAAAAAAAAAAAAAAAAAAAAAAAAGTCATTTTCATTAAGATGTAGCAACCAGTTCTACCGCTTGTTTCAAAAATAATTTTTGCTCATTGTTGCCAGGAGCTGAGGTTACCTCCTTGCAGAGATGGGCAGGGTCGGAGAGACCATGAGATGCCGAGGATGGGTTTGTTAACTGGGTCATACACATGCACAAAAATAATTATGGTTGTAATTAAAATGAACGCCTAGAATAAAGCATTCTTAAACTGGGTTCCCCCCCAGGGCTTACTGTATTCACTGGGAGAGGGAGGAGAAACATGGGTAATACTGGGTTTAAAAGACCCCTCTTACCTTTATTTTGATTTTGATGTTGGGTTTGTGCAAGGTCCATCCATCTGGACCTGGAAAGAGCCAACCCGTGTATTAGAGGAACATAGCAGACCCAAAATAAACCTCAACCAGAGTCCTGTTTTCCCACAGGCCATGTGATCCCCACTTAGGTGACTAACTGAATAACCCCCACTGCCTGTTTCATTGCCTGCTCTCAGTAAAATACGGGTTCAAGTGTGCCTTCTGCAGCTCTTCCCATAAATGTCCACTGAACTGAGAGACACATACCTGGAAAATGAAATGTTCTACAGCTAGGTGGCCAAAATATTTATTGTAAGAAAAAAAAAGAAGTGCAAAAGAGTTTTAAAAAAATTAGCTGTATTCCTGGAAAATGCTAAACGTTTTGCCCAAAACGAATATATTCAGATAAAGCAACTTAGGTGGTTTTACTTTTTCTCTTCCCTTGCCTTTCCCTTCATTTTTCACTTCTTTGACTGGGAAAAAGAGGATACATTGGATGGGAGATGCAGCAAAATCATTTCAAAGCTCATGAAATGTTCCTTTCATTAAATAAAAAAAAAAAAAAAGAAAAAAAGAAAAAGAAAAAGTCCACACCCCATAATGGCTTGTATTCAGCCAACTGGAATCACAGATTTCAGAAGAAAAAGGCTCTTTATCAGCACTGTTGAATTCCATTAACTTCAAAAGAAGGAGGTGGACCTGCACTCATTTCATATCAATGTAACATAGATTATGCTCTGAACTTCAGTGAGATTGCTCTGAGATTAACACCCAGGCTGTAAATTAACCGTGCTTAAGATTCGTGCTTAATTTCATTTTTATTTTTATTGCATTTTTTTCCCTGGAATGTAATGGTTTTACTGCTGGAGAATGTGATTTTTACCCTGCAGTAATTTCTCCTTAGAAATCTGTAGCAGCCCCCCTGCTGGAAATGCTCTAAGCAGTAGAGGAAGGACCCAGGTCTGTGCTTTGCAGCCCTTTTTTAGGTGTGGAGGAAATAGAAGTGCAGCCCAAAACAGAAACCACGTACATTTTGGATCTGATATGAGAATGAGATATCCAGGAAGCACCAGTCTTACAGATATGGTTTATAAGGGCTTTGTCTATGCAAAAAGGAGAGAAAAAGCAAGAGAGAGAAAAAAAAGAAGGCCTTCAACTGAGCAGCATTTTGAATTCTGGCCCATGGAGTCAGCCCCTCGTGCTGCCTGCTATGGCTATAGTAGTTATGGCTCGCTCTGCATGGGGAATAATTCAGTATACACTATTGTTTTGGGGTAATAGTTGACGGGAAAGGGGCGGGGGTTGCAGTCCCCCTTTGGCAGTCATTTCCAATGGACAGATTTTTATCAATGGGACCGTAGTCTTGCTCGACTCAGAAGCCATTCATTGGTACAGCAAAGGCCAATGCTACTTTTTAAAAACAATGCTCATAAAAGGAAGAGATTGGCTGGCGCATGCATACATACGTATTTCTTTCCTCTTGGCTTCCCAGGCTGAGCTGATCTTTATAACATCAACAGTCCTGGAGATCTCCAAGTAATTAAAAATACAGGAGGGTGGAGGCGCCTGTTCTCACGTGTACAGAAAAGGCTCAGCAGAGCTTTTCCAAGCCACCATTAATACCTAGGAAACAAAAATATCTATATGTAGAGATCTGACTTGGAAAAGGAGTGCCTTTGTTTCTCTAGCTTTCCCAACTCTTTGTTATTTTTTGGACTACATAAGGCAGACAAAAGCTTAAGGACTGCTTTTTTTTTCATCGAAGTTTTACCAGTGCAAATGCAAAGTAAATGAATTTAATGCAGCTCTCCCAGGCAGACTCGGAAGTAACTGGGCTCAGGACGAGGCTGGTTATTGATTGCCATGTCCGTGCAGAGGCTCACAGAAGCCTGGCACCCGCCAGTCCCTCGTGTTAGGGCTGTGCTCTGCCCTGGTGCCAGCCGTGGCTTTAGCTCCTCCGTTTGTTGCAGGAGGGCAAAGTGTGGCCATGCCTGATCTCTCTGATGATGGGATGTGTGTCCTCTATTGCTGCTCCCATCAGAGTTGGAACCGTTGTAGGCACTTGTGGCAGCCCGTGCTTCCATACAGCCTCTGGTTATGGGCTGGCTTTTGAGTAGCTTGGGTGGCATCTGTCCTTGCTTCTTAGTTTTGAGGATTCTCAGTCTAAATTCACTGTGACAGAGGGAAGTCATGTGCAGATGCACTTGCGCAGGCTAATGGAGCCAAGTGCAAAGTGGATTTCTTTAAGAGCAACCTGTTTGCCTGTTTCCCAGGCTGAATGTCCCTCAAATCTGCAGAAAGCAAGCGAGGCTGTCCCTCCGTGTACACAGGCAGCATTCCCCGCTGCTGCCAGGCACCTCTGCATAACGCCACTTTCACTGGTCCCTGCTCAACCTCATCTTACACTCACACCATCCCATGGGCCTGGCATTAGTGCCTTGGGCACGTCCTGCTCGTAAATACCTGCGAAACCGTGGCAGGCCCATGTGTGACCAAGGAGAGCTTGGTCACACACGGAGAGCATCACCAAGGAAAGCATCACCACGGCTGCCACGCATCCTGGGACTGCAGCTCGGCTCCAGCGCCAGAGGCCAAGCCCACTCTTTCCCCATCATCTCTCTGCAACCCATCACACCTCCTTGTGTTTCGTGGCTATTTATTTTCATGGGAAAAAATCACTTGCAGATGGGGCCCACCTCCCACTTGTTATTTTTCTGGCTTATGCTGGGAATTCAGCTGTTCACACCTGCCTGGAGCTTGAGGTGTTCCTAAGCACCATCACGCTGGCCAGTTCTGCCAGGGGAGCTCAGGAGGGCTGCTGAGGTTACAGGGCAGGCAGCTAGTTAGAGGACAGTTTGTCACACAATCTGTGTTTCAGTTCTCAGCCGTGTTTAGGAGGCTTGCACACACACACATTTATTCCAGGCAATTTGGAAGTCAAAGTAAAGCACAGACTGGACTTCTCTTTATTGCAGGCTGTATCTCTGCACCTCCCTGGAGGGTGGCTCCTGATTTCTCTAGCATGAGTTCACACTTGTGTAAGCACCAGCTATGATTTTTGCACCGACCATCCCTCCATTTCCTGCAGAGGACAACTGTCTCCTATCTGGTGCACTGCGTCAGGCCGATCACACAATATGCCCATGTCTGTGCCTCTGACTCAGAGCATCCACCCACGTTTGGCATCTGCAGTGCCTTTCATCTGAAAAACTCGGAGCGTTTTTCAAAGGTTCGCAAATTAAACTTGACAACACCTTTGCAAAATAGGTCTGGGTTGCTAACCCCATGTAGCAATTAGGGAAACTGAGGCATGTACTGTCAAACTGGCTGAAATTTTTCAGGGAAAATGAAATATTTGTTCTGAGATTGCTCTGCAGCCTTTTGCTTGCTTATTCTCCTCTTGTTATTTTTCATAACTGTGTTCCCTAAATCCTTGATTATTTTTTTTCTAGTCCCTGATGTTTTTGTTCTTGTTTTCAACTTCATTTTTTTTTTCCACTGTATATACACGGGTAAATTTGTGCATTTTATTGCTTGTACTGAGGTGTTTCTGCTGCGCAATGTGCTGCACAGCAATCACCATGAACAGGTACCTTAAAAAAAAACCTCCCCAGGAGGGAGAAAGTGAAAATATTGGGTCCCTTTCAAACAAAATAGAACAGAAACAGTTAAGCCAACCCCGGGGCACTCCTTTAGACAGGCTCCAGAGCGGAGCTGCAAACACCAGTGTCAGATGAAGTCATGGGGAGTCGGTGAGAATTAGATCAACCAGCCCGTGATTCACTGGCCCCAGTCCTCCCAGCAGCTCCGGCCGAGCTAGGAGCAGGGAACCTGCCCGCTCTGTGCTCTGCCCTCTGCTCCCTGCTCCCCTACACATCTTCGGTCCTTTTTCCCTGCTTCTCATGAAATAAACCCAGAGCTCAGCAAACGCTGTGCTGAAATGCACGCCGGCTGCTACGGGAAAGCCTGGGAAACTGATCCACCAGGCGTGCAGGCACCTCCGAGCTCCGGCCGGGCATTAACAGCTCCTGGTGCAACAGCCGAGCAGGCAGAACGAGTTCAGGGCTTCGTGCTGCTTTCACGGGTATCTGATTGTCAGCGACGCAGCCAGATAGATCAAGAGAGCTACCCTGGCATGAAGAGAAAATAACGACGCTGCAGGTGTGCTTAAAGCAGATCCGCAGAGATTCCCAGAGCCGTGATTGACACGAGATAAACTCCATTTATACGGCGTGAGCCCAGGTACTTGTGAAAGTACATGTGGTAGTCAGCTGTGCGTGTCTGATGAGGAGATGAAGGGAAGGAGAAGTGAATTAGGAGGATCCAGTCGTTTGAGGGACGCGTTATCACCTTACGGGGCGTGCTGAAATGAGAGCTTGGGGACCTGGCTTCAGAAACAAAGACCGGGATTTTTGAGGCATTGTGAGCACCTCAATAGCTCCTCGGTGGCAGGCCAGACACAAGCTTCCCAGGGCTTAAATCAGGCCTGCAGGCTATGAGCTGGACCATGGGGAATCTTAATTATTGGAACGAGTTACGGGCGGGACAGAATGGCCCTTGTGCAACAGCGATACTCAGAGAGCTGCGGCAGGGGGTGATTCACCAAGGAGCCGGGGTGTGCGGCACAACAAGGACATTACGTGGAGGATACGTGGTGCTGGGGGGGACGACCCCTTTCTAGTGGTTGTGCTGAGTCTCATCTTTGAAAAGGCTGAAGGGAAAACAACTACTCAGCATTAAATTCACAGGGAGGACAGGAGAGGGAATTCCAGCTCAGGGAGGAAATCTGGCTTGAAGAGCAGTGCCAGGGTGAGAGCTAGTAGGGTCAATTTTTTCATTAAAAAACTGCAGGTTAAGAATGAGAAGATTTCTAGAGATCACAAGAGCAGAGTTCAGGGATGGCCTTTGAAATAAAGTCTTGGGCACCAGGATCCAAAGTGGCTTCGAGATGAGCTTGCTGCAGTCATCAACACGTTGCATAACAGTGGACGGATGATACTATATGCCTTCAATGTGCTTACAGGACTTGTTGCACCATGTTCATATTGTTTTTAATTAATTAATTAAGCCTGTGTTTCAAGGCTTCTGCTTGCTGGTTGCCTGTAGAGGCCAGGAAGGATTTTTTTTTTTCCCCTCTTTGATGATTAACTTGGTTTCTGTGTCATTGGTTTTCAGTTTTTGTTTTCTTTTCCACCTCCTTTTCATGCGCTGGAGATTGGCACAAGCTGAGATGGGGAAGTTGGGTGGAGCTGGTCACACCTCTCGGGTGCCTGCTCAGCACTAAAACACAATCTCCAGATTTGGGATTGGGAAGGACTGGTTCACGGGTCGATTGGCAAGGACCACTGCAGCTCTTTGCCTTCCTTCTTTTGGCCTCTTCAGAGGGGGGTCACTGGCAGTTTTTAAGGCAGGCTCAGTAACCATGCAGATGTGATTTCGCGGACTTGGGAGGCTGGGATTCTGTTCTCTGTCTTGCTCCAACCTGTGGCTGCCCTTCTAAAGCACTATGGGACCTTAAGGAACAAAGCGTGCTGGAAGATGTAGATATTATGCATGTAAAAGTCACAATTCATATAATTTGACAATAATAATAAAACATTCCCTGATTTGCAGGCAGAATGGCATTTCTTCATACCTGGATAGGCACAACAGATTGTACCAATCCTTCCAAGGAAAAAGATTTGGTCACGGGGTGTAGGTGCTAGCATGGGTCAATAGCCCCCAGGAGCTCTTTCTGTGCTCTTCTATGCAAATACTTTTGTTTCTCTGATGCTCATGTTTCTCTGATGCTTAGCAGTGATAACCTTTAGCAATTTGCTAATTGTCCCCAGCACTGGGAATTATTGTGTCAGCTCTAGTGCTCTGTGGATTTGGATCCCAGCAAAAAGTGCCCTGCCTCAGACTCTGCAAGGCAGGGGAATGCCATCTCCATTGCGTGCCTGAGGAAATGAAAGCCTGCCAAAGCTGACAAAACATCAGCTTTCTAGCTGTCCAAAAGCAGGGACTGGAAATCCCCAAACAGAAATATCTTTGTCCCTGTCCTGTTGCTTAAAATCACGTTTCTCCTCCAGATCCTATTTTAGTGGTACATGAGATATGACCGCAGTAAGTGAGCCAACGAAGGGATTCCTGGTATGGTCAGAATGCAGGATCCCGGGCTGGGAAGGGGTTGTGGGCACCGCTGTAAGAGCTTTATTGTGATGGGAGAGAGTTGACAAGTCAAGGGACTGGTGGGAATGATGGGACTCGTGACACCCAGCCCGGAGGAGGCAGGTGGAGAGAAAGAGGAGAAACGTGGCTGGGTGAAGAAGGGCAGAGCAAGGACAGCCAGACAAGGAAGAAAAAGGGCAGAGAGTTATTATAGTTTCCCAAACACGCTAAATACTCTGAAATCTTCTGTATTTGGCAACATTGAGCAAGCTTCCCTCCAGGCCACGGCTGGTCCTAGCACGGGCAGCACAGAGAGCCCTGCAAGGAGCTCTCCTTGCCCTGGCCTGCCCTGGAGACAGAAACCACGGCTCCGTCCTTCACGAGGTGACCTGGTGTGCGTGGTCCCCAGGCAGCCCAGTGCTGGATGGAGAGCAGGATGGGGCAATTCCTGCCCTGGAGCTGCTTCCTCTGCTCGTGCTGTGCTTGTTCATGGTCCTGTGTGAGGGGCTGGGGGTGGAAGCGAGCTCAGGGGCTTGTAGGATCAGTGACTTCCAGGGTAAGAACAAGCGTTTTCTCCCCAAAATCTCTCTTCAGCTCTTTCAAGAGCCTCGGTGTCTTGAGTCTCACCTCTGCTGAAGGCTCAGCCCCCCGACACCTGCCTCCCCTCGGTGCCTTGAGGGCAGAGGAGCCTCGGGCAATTATCCATGGAGGTTTGTGAGACCCAGCCAGGCTAAATGGGCAGGAGGCTGCCCCAGCCGGCGTCCCCAGCCTCCAGGGAGGCTTTGGGGGAGGCCAGGGGTGGCCCCGGTCTGTGTCATCGCTGGGGTTCCTGGAAATCTGAGCACAGGACAGAGGGAAGCCTGAGTAACGAGGCCACCACACGCAAGAAGAGGCGGCGAGCTTGGCTCTCGTGTCCGGGCATTCAGAGGAGTTCTCGTGCTGAAAAGCCCCTGGGACGTTAGATGGGAAAACATGCTGGAACAAGGACGCTTATTCACCGAGTGACTGAGCACGGCAAACATCCAGCGTGTGTGCGTGCGTGTCTTGGGTTACTCCCCCCTTCCCTTCCTCTTTAAAAACAGGGAAATGGCAGGGCAGAAAAAGAGAAATGAGAGCTGGAGGGGGAGAGACAAAGAAGAGGGACAACGCTGAGGAAAGCAGGAAGGAGGAGAAAGAGCTGAATAATGCTGAGAGAGAAGTACAAAATCTAGATGCGAGGGTGAGCCTGGGGCCTGAGCGTGCCTTGCTCACTGCCAAAAAATATGGGATAACCCGGCAGGAACCAAGGCAGGGCCAGGGTCAGACCCAGACCTCGAGGAGGCTGAGCATCGCCACTCTTACTCATCGGCAGCACACTGCTGCGTGCCGTGCCCGGACTTGCTTGTCCTTGGTCAGCAGGATCCCTCGGCAGCCCAATCCCACCCTCTGGTTTTAGGGTGGTGGCAGCCGCCTGGGAAAGGGCTGCGTCACGCCGTCCCCTTCTCCAGGGGAAAACAGCAGGGTCAGCAAGCTGTCGGGGAGGCCGGTGAGGCTGCTCTTCCACCAGCAGCGGCACAGAGGCTGCGTTTTGGTGGTTTGGCTGTGCTGGGTGGGGTCGGGAGCAGGGGGCAGGCAGCCCGGGACACAGCTCGGTCCCTTGGCTGCTCGTGGCAGGGGCTGCCCGGTGTTTGGGGCCTGGGAAGGGATCTGCGATCCAAACGCCAGCCCTGGCTTGCACAAAAGGGAGTGAAATTTGGCATCCAGGGCCAGCAGCGCCTGTTGGAAAATGTCTGGTGTTTGCCTTGGAAAGGATCTGGGGACAGGCTGATCGTGGTAGCTCTTACATCACCGGCACTGAGCTCATGGTCCTTCAGCACCTGTGTACGCCTCCTTCCAAGCCCCACTGCTAAATGGCAGGAGCTCAGCCCTCAGCTCTGCTCGTCCTCCACATGTCCCCTGCTATCCCAGCTCTCTGTCCTGCCTCCTGCCCCTCTCTGGCTCCATCCTTGGTGCTGTGAGCAGCCCAAAGGGTCCCTTGCACCCTCAGTCCCCTCGCAGCCCTTCCTATAACCAGCTCCCACCTTCCTCCCAGCCCCACTGAGGTCTCCTTGCTTCACTCCTGCGTGGCCCTGTGGCAGAAAAAGCAAACCTTTGAAGGCTTCTCCAGCTCAAGAACCCCCAGCAGGACCTACCTCAGAGCCAGAGGACAAAATTGGTGCCAGACATGGGCCACGGCCACCCCCTGCACCCCTGCCCATGGATACCTGCCTGCCCATCCCATCCTCTCACCCCAGGGCAGGGCTTTCTGTGTGGTGAGCACAAGGAGCTCTCCTCCGGACTTGGTGGCAGCTGTGTCACCGTGTCAGCAGCTCTCCGTGGTCAGCTAAATGCCCGTGACGAGGTGCAGGGTGGCACAAGGGACACTGGCAGTGGCAGCAAGGGGCACAGCCTCCGGCCAGGCACCTGCCCAGCTCCCTGTGTGCCACCCAGCTGGGTGGCTGTGACTGCTTGCCGGGCAGAGCAGGGGTCCAGCCGGGTTGGGAAACTCTCCTGCAGCTGCATGTGAGCTTTGGAAGGTGCCCAGCAGCCAGAGGGCCAAAAAGCTCTTGCATTCCTGCCTCCCCACCTCGCTGCCTCCTGGCAGAGCCCGAGCCTGCCTCTCCAGTACCCAGGAGGAGCCTGGTCTCCTCCTTGGTGGTACGGTTGTGAAAGAGGAGAAAATGATGGGGGAGATTCCCAGGTGGCTGGCACTGCAGCTCTGCGGGCCGCAGGAATGCCAGGGATGGGAGCAGGGAGCAGAGCTGCTGCTGGTCGTGCACGGGCAGGGAGCACCCGGAGCTTGGGCAACGCCAGGAGCCGTCCCCGCTGCTCCGCCCGGCTCCGTGCATGCGCTGGTCTTCATTACATTAATTGCATTTCACTTTAAGGCTCCTTCAAGTCCAAACGCAGCCCAGCAGAGCGTCACGGGGCTGGCTGGCACCCAGGAAGGAAAGCCAAGGGGGGTGGAGGAAGGTTGGGTGAGAAAGCGGCGGGCCCAGGGGAGCTGCAGCTCTCCTGGCACAGGGAAGGGCGCGCTTGCCCATGCCTCGTGCTCCCTGCCCTTCTCCCCGTGACGATCCTGCCCCCTGGGCTGGCAGGGGCAGCATTTTGGGGTGAGATCCCCACGTCAGGGGAACAGGTTGCCACCCAGGGCCACCTCCATCAATGCGGGAGGGGGAAGGAGCTGCCCTCACCCACATGTTTGTGCCTCTCCCGGGGCTGCGGGGCAGCAGGGAGAGGAGAGGAGTTTAAGGGGGGGGGGAGAGGGGTGGTCGTGCAGTGTGGGCACACACACCGGGCATCCTTCGTGCAGCCAAGGAGAGCATGTGCTGCCCTGCACCGTGGGAAGAGCTGATGGCTTGTCACAGGGTGGCTGTGACAAGGTCTGGGGGGCATCGCCGGAGGGATCCCATGTCTCTTACCCCAAGGGATTTTGGCACCCGGCTCTTCCTGGGCTCATGGTGCTCACATCTTGCTCATGCAGCAGGGGGAAATGAAAACTGTGACCCGGGAGGTCCCTCCCAGTGCACTTTTGGTTACTTTTGGTTACTTTTTTCTTTTCTTTTTTTTTTTTTTTTTTAACAGAGCAGGGTTCTCTGAGCATCCTGACAGTGGGGAGTGCTCACTGTGAGGGTCCCCCAGGCCGGCTGGTATAACAACCTCCCAGACGTGGGGTGGGAGCCACCACAATTGCCCCCAGGGATCCCCCAAGGCTGGGGTTTGTGTGCGAGCACGGGAGGCAGGGGGAGGGAGCTGGGGACGGGCGAGCTCCTGGGGGGCGAGAGGGTGAGCATCTCCACAAAAGGGCGAGCATCTCCACGAAAGGGCGAGCATCTCCACGGCAGGGCGAGCATCTGCAAAGCAAGGCGAGCATCTCTGCAGGCAGGGCAGCATCCCCGTGGCAGGGCTCTCCGGCCGCTAGATGTCCTCCGTGGGCCGCACACGGGTGTCGGGGGCCCCGCGGGGAATCCGGGGGCTCCAGAAACGTGGGGGTGTGGGCAAAAAGCCCCGGGACAGGACGGGCACCCCTTCCCTCGCCACCCTGCCCCGAGGCAGAGCTCTGCTCCCCCGGGGGCTGCATGGTGCTGAGCTTTGGCTGTGGGGTGGACTCCTGGCTGCATCCATCCCTGGGGGTGCTGGTGGGAAGAGGAGGAAGGGTTTTCCTGTGCCCCTCTGGAAAGCAGAGGATGAGGCTGGAGCTTTGCAGGGTTTCATTTTCCCAGCCTGTGTGAGCTATCCAAGGAAGTTAAATGCATCCCCTGCCAGCAACGTGCAGCCAGCCTGGGGAGCACGGGAGATGCTGAGCTGGCCCAGCACAGGAGGAGCAATAATATGATTCTATGATATCTTTCCATCCTGCACCCCGAGCCCCTGTCTGCTCCCCAGGGTCCCAAGCAGGGCTGGCCGGGTGACTCCCTGTGTGATTATTTGCAGCAGGTAGCCAGGGGCTGACAGGGCATCCTTCCTGCTGGGAAGCCCCAGATGATGGGATGGGGAAGTTAGGTTTATTCCTGAAAATCCCAGCTCTCCCAGCCTTGTTTTTCTCTCCTTAAGAGACCTTTTCCTTAAGTGTCCCAAAAATAACACTCGGGAATAAACGTTCTTGCCTCTGTAGGGTGTCAGCAGGGTGTTTCCCAAACACCTTGCAGAACACAGCAGCTTCCCCGTCAGCATATTCCCCCTCGTTGGAGTCAGCGAGTCCCCCCCGCACTATCTTATCAGCACACTCATTATACCCTCAGAAACACAGTGTAAACATCGCCAGCAAACTGCACTCGATGACAATTTCCTTGCCAAATAAGCCACTTCCCTGCTTGAGTGATGGTTGTGAGCGAGGATTTCTGTAACTGCTGCTGTTTGAACAAGTGCGAGGTAAATACAGCTCCCTTTCTGGGAGCACGCGCGTGCACCTGCTCTGCGGAATTTCATCACTGGCAGGGGTAGGAAGGTGGCTGAGAGCTGCTCATTAAAATACTGGCAGCTCACCGCCGCTGCTTTGTTCAGTTTCTAACCTGGAATTTGGCTGAGGGAGGAAGATAACGCTCCGGAGGAAGCTGCCAGGGGAACTTTCCCAGTCCAGGCTGTCAGGCAGTCGGTTTTACAGCTTATTCCAAAGGTGGCACCTCCACGAGTGCATCAGGATGCTGGCCCGGGCTGTGCTGGGAGGAGATGGGTACTGCTGTGGCTGACTGAATCGCAGTGCTGCTGCTGGGATCCGGTCAGAGAAGAGGAAAATAGCACAGCGAGAGCTCTTGCCAGCTTCAGCCCGTGCCTGTCTCCACTTTCATTACCTGCCACGGCTGCTGCAGGGCTTAGAGCAGTCCTCAGGCTGCTCTGGTTCGCAACAGGTAGTGCAGCTGGATGCAGGCAGGCCGGGACCTGCCGGGGATCTCAAGAGCTTCCTGTGCTGGTTTTCAGCATTTCAGCCCCGGCACAGCCGAAGAAAGCCCCTGCAGCCTCCCCTGGTGCTTACTGCGACCCAGCCTGCCCCCTCGGAGCCAGCATGGTCTGCCAGGGGCTGAGCGCCGGGCAGCTTGGCTGCATTGCTCTCCTTCCATTCAGAAGGAGAGGGAGGCTGAATGGGGAGAAGGAGAGAAAACAGAAACTAAATTAGTCTCCCAGCTGGTAGCAGAGCTTCCGTGCGCCGATTGCAGAAGGCTGTCCAATTCCTTCCCCCTTTACAGGCTTTGCTGCAGACCCTCGCAGCTTGCTCCCAGCTCTCCCAGCTCTGCTAATTCCTGCTGCAGCCGGGGCTGGGCTGCTTTTCTCGGATGGGTTCCTTCCCACCCGGCTCTGTCTGGGTCTTTTCTCCCAGCTCATATTTCACAAAGATTTACTTCCCCTTCCCTTCCGCCTGTAAATAACACCAGATATGGCCAGGGACGGTGTGCTCAGCCAGCAGGGCTCCTCCTGCCGCAGCCCGTGCTAAGCTGAGCCAGCAGCCTCGCTCAGCAGCCTGGCCTGACGCCCACCTTAGCAGGCTGAAGTAATGCTTTAAGGATCACAGAGGAGGGCAGGAGCATCAGGAGACGAAGGGGAGGGTTTGAAGAGAGGAGCTCTTAATCCAGAGAGAAAAGAAAATGCCCTCGATGCCCTGCGTGGATTGCCTTGATTCGTTTCTTTTTGCAGAGATGATGTAATGAAATCGAAGCTGGTTTGTGTGACCCCTGTGACGCATCAGAGCGCGGTGCCCGTGCGTGGCCTGCCTTGTACTACTGCCCTGTGTCCACTCGAGCCCTTTGCACTGAGATACCTGGCAGTTGTCCTCACTACGACTAACACCAAGGTGTAATAGGAACTGCAATCTAAGCAGAGCCCCTTGCTTTTTACTCTGTTTTGGGGGCTGGAGGAAGGAAAGAGACGGTAAAGCCTTGCCCACTCTGTGCCGAACCCTGATTTCGGTGGAGCCCCAGTTCAGGGAACTGCATTTCATCACCTTTCGCAGCGTGCCTTGCTTTCCAGGCAGAGGATGTGTTGCACCACGCCGTGCAACGTCTGCCCGGGATGAGGTGTGCAGAAAGAGCTGGCTGGCTGGAAACTTCGCTCCGAGATGAGTTCTGAAAGCACAATTCCCTGCAGCTAGAGACAGCACGGAGCTGCACAGGGAGAGTCCTCCAAGTCTTGACACATCATAAAATGAATCTGTTGGGCTCAAGGTCAGTAGGGGAAGGAACATGGGCTGATCCTGGCATCATGAGGGGCTGTGCTGTGGGTTTTTGGGGTCAGGCTGGGATATGGACGGAGTCCTGCAGCAATTGTTACCTGACACAGATTGAGAAAGTGCTTTCTTAGGAAGTGAAAGACTCTTCTTCAGCACACCAAACCAAGGTCACTGAGAACCGTAGGGAATATTCTGGCATGTGGCGGTGGGTGGATTTCTTCACCAGCGTTCCCCGAACCTGTGAGGAAAGGTTCCCCAGGACTGGATTTCAATAAACAGTGAGGGCACGGTTCTGAGAAAGCAACCTTGGATTCAGAGATTAGCTGCTAATTCAATTAACATGAAATGGAAAGACAAACAAAGCCCGCAAATAGGGCTTTCGGTTTCAAAGAGGCAAATCTTTGTTGACTGAGGGAAATCCACAGGAACGAAAACTGGACTTGGGAGCTCAGAGAGGCTTGCGATTTTTCAAAGTCAAAAAAAAAAAAAAAAAAAAAAAAAAAGCAAAGTCGAAAATGGGTGAGAGGTGTGGGGGCAGGGAGAACCTTCCCCGGGAGGTTTCTAGTTCCAGCTAGCTGCGTAACCACCTCAAAGGGAGGCTGGCAGCAACCAGGATGCCTGCGAGGGATGTAGAAACAGGCCAGGTCAGCAGAGAAGGCAGCAGCTCAGAGGTCGGCGTGTGTGGAGGAATAAACGAGGGCTGTCAGAAGCCAGATGAGTAATCCCACCGTGGGCATTAAAACGGCCGGCCCGAAGTTCTTCAGGTGCATGACAAAGGGAGTGAGCAAGGGAGGAAGAAATGGTGATGCTCTGCAATCAGCGCGGGGTAGAGATTGAGGGATGTCTAAATATCGCCTTGGAAGGACTTATTAATGGGAAAATGGAGCTAAACGTAGGGCAAGTGAAGGCAAGGGTATCGAGGAGAAAACTGCCAAGTTCCTGGTAGGAACGAAATTAAGATCCCTGTTTTGTCGGGGGTGTAGGGAAATACCTTCTGCCCCCTGGTTGAGGCTGAGTGGAGGAAATCACAGATCTTCCACCGGGATTGCTGACAAGTCTGCGCCATCTCAGCACTGCCATGGGGGCAGAGACCCAATTTCATGCCTACGTCTTGAAAGGGGGTGGGGAGAGGTTAGCCTAGCTGAGTGCAGAAATGCTAAAATCCTCAGCAGGGTGTCAGAGGAAGCTTTGCGAGCAAGATGTGTGAAGGGTGCCTGTGGATGGGAAACAAACTGCTCCGTGGCCGCCTCAGATGAGCTAGTTGTTTTTCTTTCCTAAGATGACTCAACGTCTAGATGGATGCTGAGAAATAAAACCCTCCAGCTTGCTCCAGGGTGAAGCTCGAGCTCTTTCCAGGAAGGGAGCCACGGTACGGCTTCTCCTAAGGCAACGGTGTCAGATCCCCTCCTGCTCCTGGAGGAGGAGGCTTCCGAGAAGCGCCGGTGCTTTCTGACTGCAGCACACTCAGGGCTGCCTCCTCTGCTTCCCCTCTCGCTCTCTCGCTGCCCTAAGAGCTCGCAGTAACCAGAGTTTGTCCTTCCCCTTTTCCTTACTTTCCTCGTGCCCCAGCACGTTGCAGGCCGGGAGGCAGCGCAGCGTCGGGAGGGAGCCCACGGGCACCCACGGGAGGAGGGCAGGGAGAGGTGGCAGGAGAGGGGAAGGCGTGAAAAGAGGAGAGAGAAAGTTAAGAGAAAGGGAGGGAAAACTTTTATTTTCCTGATTTGGGGGAAATCTCTCCTGATTCGGGGGAAATCAGGTTCAAAGTGCCCCTGCAGGGCACTGCAGCCCCGCGCTCCCCCCTGTCTGCCCCAGACCACAGGCTCTGCCTTCCCCTAACCCCACGCTGGTGTCAGTCTAAGGATGGTTTTGCAGGGAAGGGCGCACCCGCCTCCTCTCCAGATGCTCTCTCCTGACTCTCATGCCCTGTGACAATGCCAAACGACGACTGGGTCAGTCCCCGCTGCCCTCAGAGGCTGTGAGTATTCACCCCCAGCTCTCAGAGCCAAAGCGCTCCCTAAGCACGGGGCACAAACATGCAGGTTTACAGCAGCCAGCGAGTCTCCCCGTCAGGATTAATCATTACACCAAAAGCAATCCTTCCACAAAAGCCTGAAAGTGCAGTGTATAAAAACCCGAATGACTTCAGTGACAAGCTCGAGCCGGATCGCCCTTCGCTGCCCTGCCCTCCTCGTGCCCTGTGGCCGCAGGAGCAAGGTGCGGGTTGGCACGCGCGTGTTTAATGCTCGTGGCACCAGGACAGGTGGCAGGGGCTCTGCCACCGGTGTCAGGGCTCCCCTCTTTCCTGTGTGTGCTGGTTCCTTGCTCAGGACCTTCTGCTGTCTTGCTTCGCTGGGATTTGGTCCGGGGGAGGCTGTGCACGAAGGCAGGAATGGGTCTGGGTGCATTTGGAGCTGTGCTTTGAACACAGCCCCCTCTTGCTGACCCCACCTCCCTTCCCCTTTCACGAGATGCTGGCCTCTTTCAGCTGACAGCGGGCTTTCCTGCCAGCCTTGTTAGCTTGAGCTGGAACAATTTCCTTTGAACTCAGCTTGAATTAACATCGCCATGGCAATAGGATTGGGGCTTTGTCTCTTGCAACCTGCCCTTCACCCGCAACAAGAGGTCCCACCAGGAGGTGGGAAGGGACCAGGGTGCTGGCCCACACCACCACCTTTTGCTGGGGGAAAGCAGAGGGGGGACAGCCCAGGGCTGACTCTGCTCCCTGCAACGCTCCCTGGGGAGGGGAGGCGGCAGCAGCCGCTGGCAGGTCGGTGCTCGGCTTAGATGAGGTTGCTGCAAAAAAGAGGCAGCGAGTGGACGTGTGCTGGGGGCGAGAGGAAAGCAGCCCGCTTCACTTCACCCTAAACAATCACAAGCACACGCAGTTCCCCGGAGGAACCTCCCTGGTGCTGAGCCAGCACGGTGGAAGGAGAACTGTGCTCCTGCTGTACCCCAGTCAGCGCTTCCCCTCCGCCCCGTGCTGCCTCCCCTCTCCCGTGCACCCAGTTTCCCAGCACCGTGTCCATCCCCATCTCTGCCCATCTTCATCCCCAGCGCCCAGAAAGTGCCCCATTTTCATCCCAAGTGCACCAGCTCATGCAGTGCATCCTGCCACGCTGCCTCTTTTTCCCTGCGGTGGGGAAAAGCCACGTGCAAGGCGATGACCCCACCGCTGAGAAGCTGAACTCAAAACCCCTCTGCCCTGCAAGTGCCACCCAGTGCCACCCATCCGTCTCATCGGCCTCTCCTCCCTCCCCAGGGCCCCCCTTTTCCAGCACCTTGTCCTTCCCAGCCTTGCCTCGCCCCCAGCCCAGGCACCCAGCCCCAGATAAAGGATATTTTATTCCCTCCCCATAGTGCTCCTGCTCCCTGCCGTGGCCCACGCGGGGCCGTGTGTTCGGCGTTCGTGGGCTCTCGCTAACAATGGGGGTTTATTTTCCTCTTGTAGAGCGAGAGGCTGGCTTTGCAGCCAAGTCTGTAGGTGGGAAGAAAAAAATAATAATAAAAAAACCAGGCCTTTTCCTTTGAATGCCGGGTAATTTCTCTGAGAGCTGCCTCAGGGAAATCAAATCTTGGTTTCTTCTCTTTTTTTTTTTTTTTTTTTGGGGGGGGGGGGGGGGGTAACAGGGGGGGCTGCAAAAACGGCAGCAGTCACTTCCCTTCCTCCTGCTCTTCCTCCGGGTCGGGTTCCCTGCTCCAGAACACCCCGGGGAAGGCAAAGCCCTTCCTGCTCCCACACGGGGACAGGCTGCAGGTGTCTGGGCAGGGGAAGGAAGCCCCAGACGGACGCTGTGAGTCCGGAGGGGTTTTGCTGGGCGTTAGCTGCAGTCAGGGTCATCGCAGCTGTGGACCCCCAAGGGTTTGGGGAGTCGAGGAGCAGCAGCAGCTCCTCTCTCTGCCCCGTGCCATGTCTGGGGCTTGGTGGAGTGCAGGGGCATCACCCCGAGGCTCAGGGCTCTGGGTGCAGGGTCTCGAGGTGGTTGTGCCTGCCTGGGCTCCTCTAGTGCCCCCTTCTCCCCCCGCCGTGCTCCTTCTCCCTCCTCCAGCAGCTCCCGCAGCTGGGTCGCAGCAGGCAGCTTTCCTTCTCCGTTAATGAGAAACTCCTGCACTTTGTCCCTTGAAACGGAGCCACGTTCGCCACGTGATTGCGGGGAAGGGCTTCGGCTAAGGCTGCGGAGGAAGAGAGGAAGGCGAAGGGCGAAGCCGGCTCCCCTCGCACGCGTGGTCCTGTGCCAGGGGCTGCGCCGGGAGGGGAGATGCTCCAGCTGGAAGCCAGTTGCTGGGGGAATGGGAGCCTGCCCGGCCTCACCCTGCTGACCCCACGCTGACTCAGCGGCTGTCTGCGTCTCTTCCCTTCGTACCAGGGAAGGGGAATTCATCCCCCCACGCCCGCCGCCTCCCCCGGCCCCGTCCTCAGCTGCGATGAGCACGCAGCGGCCGACGTGCGCGTACCAGCCTCCGCGCTCCGGTGGCTGTAAATCATAAACTGGGGGGGGGGTTCTTGGAGAGGGGGAGCAGGGGTCGTCCCTCACCTCCTGGTACAGCTGGGCCTGTGTTTGGAAACAGATTCGGGTCAGGATAAGGAAAACCCCCAGCCCCAGCTTCCTGGGATAGACCCCACCTGGTCCCCGGGCATCTGGAGGGATGAAGCAAGATTTATTTTTCCGCACCCCCAACTTTGCTGCCAGTGGTGCCACGAACCTGCTTGGCATCCCTGGGGGGGGGCAGCTTTCCCTGCCAGTCCAGCTCCCTGCTGCATAAAACCTTCTCTGAGCAGGCCAGCAGGACATGGGGACTTTGTGAGCATCCCTCTGGCACAGGATGTGCTCCACCAGCCCTGCACAGTGTCAGCCCTGCCGCCTTCCCGCTGGCCCTAGCGCCTCTTATCTCGAGCAAGAGGCATCTCGTCTCTCCCTGAAACAGACGAGACTGCCCCGACCCCGCTGTGGCTCCGTGGCAGACGCGGATCCTCTTTCTCTCGCAACCCTGCCCCAAGAGCTGGGAAGGGAACAGGATGCGATCCCTCCCGCAGAGCCGGGGCAGCCCCACTGCTTTGGGGCTGCAGACCGCCCTGCAGCAATGTCCCACGAGCAGCATGATGGATCCTCGCAGGCTTGGTGCCCAGTATTGGGTTTTGTCCTTCACCAAGCTCTGAGCTTTGTGCCACAGTGCCCTGGGCAAAAAAAAAAAGGGGGGGGTTCCTGGGCTTCCCTGCCTTTTGGTTTTCCTTCACACCACCCTGCTGCCACGATCATTGAATAGGCTGAACTCGGGATTTACCCCACAGCAGGACTGAAAGGGACATCGTGGAGTAACTGCAGGAGCCGAATCTTTTCAGATTTTGGGGTATCAGAGATTCAGATCCCAGCTCTTTGGTGAGGGAGGGGGTTTGGGAACATCCCCAAAGGTGCCGCCGATTTCTCCCACGTGGCGCAGGGCGGGCAGAAGCATCTCGCTTTGACGCGCCGGAGGGAAGACAAAAACTCCCCAGCTCTTGCACTGCTGCTTCCCCCACCTCCTTAGGGGGGCTGCCGGGGGGGAAGGCAGAGCAACAGGAAACTCGCAGCCAGCTGTGATTTTTCACCAGAATCCAAGAAACCGCCTGGAAGCGGCAGCTGCACTTAATAAAGCTGGGTCATTAAAATGACACAGCAGCTCTGCGGGGAAGGGGAGCCAACGGCACGGGGGGAAAGCCTCTTGTCTGAAGTGACTGGGGACAGACCAGAAAAGAAAAGGGCCCTTGGAAAGTCTGGGGAGGGAGAAGGAAAATATTCCTCAGCTCCCTGGCCGCGTGCCCAGCCGGTGAGATGCCGCGGCTCTTGGCCGTGGGTCCGGGAGCTGGGGGCAGGATGGGACGGTGCAGAGGGATACCTGGAAGAGTTGGGTTTCCTCTGCTGGCCTCGCTCTTCTCACGCTTTGTTATCAGCCCCCCCCCCCAGGAGCCCTGGAACCGAGGCCAGGCAAGGAGGAGAGATTTTTTTCTTTGCTCCATCCCCCAAACGCCACATCAGCAGCGAGCTGCAGGGTGACCTCGATGAGGAACAGATCGTCCCTTGGCCTGCCTCCACCTCCCTGCCCCTGGGGACACCGAGACCTCGAGGCGGGGGGAACGGGGCCGAGCCCGGGTGCGCTGTGCCACGAGCTCCCCGCTGGGGATGCGGGCACCCGGAGCCGAAGCAGCAGCAGCCTTTGGGGCTCGGGAGGGGATTTTTTTTTCCATTTCCAGCTCGACAGCTCGTTGGCAGAGCCCAGCAAAGATTTCCAACAGGCAAGGGCTGTGATCAGGTGGTGAGGCCAGCTCATGAGCTGAGCACCAGGGGATGCTCCCAGCATCGGGCAGCTCCGAGGGGAGCAGCGTGGCCTGGAGAAGCCACCAGAAAGGTTTTAGTGACAGCACAGGGTAGGAGTTTTGTACCTTCTTTTTTTTTTATTATTTTATTTTTTTTTTTTTCATCTCATTTCATTCCATCCCCCTTGGGCTGCATCAGCCTGGAGGTTTGGGGATGCCGAACATCCGCCCACCTCCTCCGCCCCAAACCCCGGGTAGCGAGGTTTCGGTGGAGGCACCCCACGACGGCGGTGAGCCTGTTGGGTCACTGCCCTGCCCAGCCCCAGCTGGTGAGCCCAGTTTCGAGCTGATCCCACGGCTAAACCCCCGCGTGGCTTTGCTGAGGCGTTTACAAAAAGTCTATTTCCAAGGAGCTTTAAGGCCACGTAAGATGAGGTGACACAAAACGCGGGGCATCTGTCCACGGAGGAAGTGAATAGACCTTTCAGCCAGCCTGTTGCTTTTTTTTGTCTTTTTTTTTTTGCTTTTTTTTGTCTTTTTTTTTTTTTTTTTTTTAAAGCTATTTGGTTCAGTGGGCCCTCCAATCCAACAAACTGCCTAATTTTGCATTAACGTTCCAGGAAAGCACAGGAAATGTTTCCAGCTAAATCTGCAAGAAAAATATTTGCATTTCCCTCCAGGCTGATTTCTAACCTAGATTGCTGGGGTTTGGGGGGAGGGAGGGGGGTGCTGCTTTTTAGCAAGTTTCCACGAAATAGATATTTCGCTTTACTCTGGAAAAAAATGAAATTCAGACCACTGCAGATGCTCCAGTGCCAAATGACTTTCAAGCATGAGAAAATTCTGAGATCCTAAGCACAAAACATATGGCACTTTGCTTTGGAGTAAGATTGAAAGGGAAAAGCTCAACTGTAAAGCTGAGCCGAGGACATTTTATGATTCAGAATGGTATGAAAAAGTGTTTTCTTTTAGCCAGAGGAAGACAGAATTTTGAGCAGGTCTGTTTTCTGAAACTGATTTTTTTCCAAAGACCAGCAGCAGCCTTATTATTTATTTGCATTGTGGTCGCATTAGGTCAATTATTAAATCGCTTAAATGAAAACCAAAAGCTCCTTAGGAATTTATTTTATGTGAAAGTGTGGATGAAAATGGAACCTACCAAGCAGATTTTTCCAGTTTAAGAGAGAAATATTAACCACTGCCTCTCTCGGCAAGCGCAGATTTGGGACAGTTTTGCCTTTCGATCTGGGAGGCGAAAGAGGGGGGAGGTGTTCGCTGCTCATAACTGGAGGGGAAAAAATCCCCCAGATATTTCATTTTCTTTCCTCACCGCATAGAAGAAAGGTTTAAATGGAAAAACTGATGGAAAAAAAAAAAAAAAAAACCTCCGATTGATTCAGATCTCTTTGAGCTGCCCCGAAACGTGGCTCTGAGCCCCCGGCCAGCACTGCTGCGTCAGGCCCCATAGCGTCGGGCGAGCGCGCTCAGCCGTGCAGGGATTAGGCACATTCCCACGAGCTCCTGCTCGGCCGAGCATCCCCCAAATCCCTCAATCCCTCCTGCACCGGGACCCCAACCATCCCCAGAACCTAGGGCTGGGGGCCCCTGGGGCTCCCCCGAGCAGCTCTGGCTTTATCCTCACCGCCTTATGCTTGCCCTGTATGAGCTCCCCCAATTTTGCCTTCCTGCCAGCCGCACGCCGTGAGCCAGAAGCGGCTGTGGCTTGGGGCTGTACTCAAAGAGCAGCTTCCCTGACCCCGTCTGCAACTGCAGATTGCCCCAGAGCACCGCGCCTAATTAACCTTGGTTTGTTCTTTGTAGCTGCAGGTGTTTTCCTTGCTCATAAACCCGTCCCGGTCCTTTCTCCAACTATTCGCATCTTTTGTGCGCCGTGATTCTTTTCCAAATGTCCATTTTATAAATCACTTTAATTAGTTTTATATCACTCTCTTATATTTATATCACTTGATTTAGTTTCACGCTGCTTCCATTACATCCTATATGTTGCTTTGATTTTATTTATGGTGTTTCTCGTGCATTTGCATTACTTTCCTGAGATGGATATCATTCTGGCTGGATTTACAGTGTATTTCTTCAGTTAGATTTATATCGCTTTAATTAGATTTATATCCCTTTAGACTTTGAGGGCTTCTCTTAGATTTATAATATCTCTTTTACTAGGCTTGTCTTGCATAGGAGATTTGCATCCTTTTTTTGTTTCAAAGGGTATTGCTTAACTCGACAGCGGCGTTGTTTTACCAGGGCTTTGGTCAGTGTCCCAGTTAGATATATTAAGCAAGAGCTCACCTCCAGTCGTGCTTCCATCCCCCATCCCCCCCAGTTCCCACTGGGATTATTCCAGCATAAATTGTGCAGATGTAAATTATCTAAGTTAGCCTCTTCCAAGTTGGCACCGGCATGGCTGTAGAGATCTCACTAACTGGATTTCTTAGAGAAATTTCTTAGAGGATTTCTTCTTTCCTTTCCTGCACTGATCACCCCCATCACACGAAGCTGAGCGCCCTCTCCCAGCACGGCAGCGGACCAGGACGCTCCCAACTGCAGGAGCAGCCTCCGTTTGGGGGATGCGGGCTCCAAGCTGGGTTTTCCCTCTCCCAAAGTGCCCTAACCAAGAAGAAACTGGGTGTTGAAAGAGCAATAGCATTTCCTTCTCCATCTTCCTGTTTCAGAACATGAAATTCCCATGCCAGCCCCTCGGCACCGCAGCAGGAGGGCAGCAGCAGCTCTCCCTTAAGCTGCTTTCCCCCAAACAGCCCCCGAGGACCTGGCTTTGTGTTTCTGCCCAGCTCTGATCACATCAGTGGAAGAAATCAGCTGGAAGGGCTCTAAACCCACGTGCTTCAGGGCGAAAGCCGACCTCTGGCTGAGAAGGGTCAGTGGGCATCCCTGGGGGCTGCTGGTTCCGATGCTCGCAGTGGGATATTCGGCTGCTTTCCAGCAATGTGGGGCTCTGTCGCAGGGCAGGGTGGTGGACCCCTGCTCCCAGACCATATCCAGGTTCATCTCTAAACCCGCTGAGGGCCTGAGCTGATGGGAGTTAATTGTTGTGAAGTTTCCCAGCCATCAGCACTCGGCTGGCAGGGGTGGCTGCGCCCAGGGCTCTCACGGACAAAACCAACCTCCTGAGTCTCCTCTTGCCCAAAACACAGCAAGACCCCGGTGCTTACTGCGTGTCCAAAAAAAGTATTAAAAGAGGATTAAAAATTGTATTAAAAGAGCTGTGGCACTCATACAGCTGCAGCTCTGGGGGCCTGGCCATGGGAGATACCTGCCAGCAGCAGAGCAATCTGCCCGGTCATCTACCACTTCATCCCACCCCATCCTCTTTGTTTTCACTCCCCTGTGAACAGGACAAGCGCCTTGAGGCACAAAGCAGCGAGGGAGGTGAGGAATGTGTTACAGAAAGCCTCTTGTTTGGTAGTTGGATCCAGATGTCAGGGGAAGCAGCGGAGTTTGCACGAGCGGGACAGAAAAAGGCTGGAGCGGGAGCAAGGCGCACGCAGCCTGCCCTCCCGGTTACCCCATGAAACACTGAAGGGAGCTGAATTCAACTCTTTAGGAGCAAATTCTGGACCAAAAGGGCACCTGGCCCAAATCCTCAGCACAAGGGCTGACCCACAAGAAGTACAAAATCCTGCTCTTTTACCCCAGGGTGATGTAGCTTGGCCCAGACCAAGAGGAGCCTTCTGCAGAAGATACCCAGAGCCAGTAGTTATGAACCCACTTCCCCACAGCAGTTTTAGTTCTGTGTGGCAGTCTTGGCCACCAGGGAGATTTTCCAAGCATTTCCCAATAACTCTCCATAAACCCACCAGCAGGAACGGGACAGAAGCCCCCTGCCCCCCCCCGACTGCTCTCCCCCACCCTGTGCCTCTCATCCTCCCTGCAGCCGCACCCAGCCTCCGCATAAACGAGCGTGGTACCCCAATTAACGTGCACCTAATCAGGCCATCGGCATCTCTGGAAGGAGAGACCTCATCCGAGGCCTCGGCTGCAGAGGTCTGAGCATGCTGCCTTCCCCGTGCCCTGCCACTGGGCCCCTTTCATTTAATTACGCCCAGGATGCTGTTTAATTGCCCAGGGCAGAGAATGGGGTGGAAAACAGGTCGGAGATAGAAGATGCTGGTTATTGTTTTAAGGCAGTAAAGCTGTTTATAAACAACATGGAGGAGCTAGATTTAGGTAATAGCCAAGAAAAGGATGGGCATTCGGGGGGGGGAACCAGCGGAGAACACCCCAAAGGGAGGTTGAGGAGCTCTTAATTAATGAAAAATGACTCAGAGCCCGATTCACCTCTGTAACAGAAAGAGCTCCACTGAGCACTAGAGCTACAAATCCTTTCCCAGAGCTTCAAACCAAGCCATGGGTCTGCAGGAACAGTCCCAGCTGTAGCTGGGATTTAGTCAAAAATTTGGCTGAATCTGGGGGACTGGGAGGGTAAAATAAAAAAATCCAGCTAACTCTCCCTGAGGTCTGTTAGTGCTGTGGTGCTGGGAACAACAGAAAAAAGCTGACTTTTATGTGTTCACATCCCCAAAAAGAGTTGCCCTGATTGAACACTTCAAAAAGCACTGATGATTCTTTCATGTATCTTTAAAAGTGGAGTTTGGCATGGAAATGAAAACGAAGGATGGAAGATTAAATAGATCAAGGCAGAGCGTTTGGGTCGGATCCCTGACCTCAGTTACGCCGCTTTTAGTGGAAATTAACACCAGCGCACAGGGGATGAGAAACTCGGGGACTGAACAGGCAGCAGAAGCTTGTGCTCGGTTGGTTTTCATTTTGAAAGCTGAGATCTCCCAGGCTCTTCTGGAGCACGGCTGGGTGGGTTTTCGGAGCACAACCAAGAGCCTGTTCTTCCTTCCCCTTGCCTTTTTGCTCTCCTGATCCCTGTCTGCACAAGCAGCCAGCCAGAGCGCTGCAAGAAAAAACTCTGCCTGGCTCTTAGTGTGTGCGCAGAGCTCCGTCCAGCAAGGGAAATAAACCTGATGAGGCCAGGGCAGGGGATGGAAAGCCTGGTAAGCCACAGGCAGACAGCCCGGCGGAGGATCAGAGAGGCTGGAGGCTGTCGGGATGTGCTCGCAGGGTTAGCATCCTGCCCAGGGCGCTGGGGCTGCAGCACCAGGACTTTTCATGGGCTTCTGCTGAGCTTTGCAGGCGCACGGATGAGCTAACGCTGCAGGCGCACGGATGAGCTAACGCTGCAGTGTTTTCCCTGCTGAAAGCGCTGCAGGGAGGACTGCAGGGCTGGGAGAAGCTCCCAGAGAAGTGCGTGGCCCCAGGACCAGGGGGAAGGCTGTCCACAGGTGTATGCAGTGGTTTTGATGCCAGCGCCATCCATCTCCTCCACCAGAGCAATGCTCCTTACACACAGCTGAATAAATCACATCACTGCTTCGTTTAAGCTCTGGATTGGAAAGGACTTAGAACAGCATGGGTCCTGCGCACTCCAGGACTTAGAGCATCATGGATCCTGAGCACTCCAGCAGGCACTAATTGCCCTAACGAGCTTCCCCCAGGCCTTGCCCCATGCTTCCCACTGGTCCCCCAGCTCCATTTAAGCTCAGGCCCAGGCCCCCTGCCCTCCCCTAAGGAGCTGGAGTGGGGCTGCCCCCTGGAAGGGATGAGGCAGCACCTTCCCCCACAGGGTGAGGTGAGCAGAGCAGGCTCGCTGGGGACAACTGGCTCAGCCCGAGGTCACCAGGTGAGGGTGGGAGGACAAGGCAGGTCCAGGGGATGCTGAGGACACCGGTGCAAGAGGGACAGGCGTGGGTGGACCTGCTGTGGAGCTCAGGTAAGGACTGGGGAGTGGGGTCTGAGCTCTAGCAGGGCTCTGGAGCCAGGGCTGTGGGCGCAGGGATGAGGCTGGGCCCCTAAGGCTTGGTGCTGTCCTTAGGGTCCAACAGCTTGGTATGGCCTGGACCTTCTGTGGGTGCTGCAGCTGGAGGTGTGCCTTCCCCAGCTGCCTCTGTGCTCGTGGATTTCCGCTCGACACAGCGCGTGGTACTAGAGGCAAAGAACCTTGAAAGGTGAAGAAGAAACCTTTCTGAAGATGCAGTGAGGTTTTACGGAGGAGGGAGCGCTTCCTGGGAACTGCTGTGGCTGCTGATTCAGCAGGCTGAGGGGAACCCCGCCGGCAGTGACCAGGCTTGTTTCCCAGCAGCGGCGTGCTGGGGGACCTGAAGGAGGTTTGGTGCTGCATCTGCACGAGCCCCCTGCAGCCCTCCTGGCACAGGCAGGACCCCTGTACCCCTGACCATCCGTAGATGAGGACGGGAGGCCACAGCTCTGCCTCCTGCCCCTCCAAAGGTGAGGATGCAGAGGCTGCAGTCCCTGGCGAGCTGTTCTTCCCAGTGCCCAGCTCCCCGCTGACTTACCGAGGTTGTTTCTCAGAATAAGTGGCTCATTCACAACAAACATCCTTGCTCTTTGATGTATTGCTGGTGCTGCTGTTGCGGTGTGTTAAGTATCTTGGTTTCGTGCTTGTAATAAGAAAACCGGCCGCAGAGCCTTACTGTAAGCTGATGAGAAAGTAGCAATAATTATTGTTCTCTCCTCCCTGGGAGGGTGAACTTCAGATGCTAATGGGCTCTGGAATATTGGCTGCTTACTCACAGTGGGGTGAAACAGCAAGGACCTTCATTCTCTTTGGTCTCAAATGCTCCTATTTTGGGGAACAGGGCAAGAAATACCCTGAAGAGCACAGGAGGTGGTTGCAGCAGCCTGATTTTGGGCTAAGGGAAGGAAAATTGCGTGTGGGGCGAGGGACAGGGCAGGTGTATTCCTGGAACAGGTGAAGATGCTGCAGGTGTTCATACCTCATCCAGCTCGGCACCAAGTGGGTGGTAAGTGGTGAAGGCAGGGTGGCAGCGAACATTTTCGTTCGCCTGGAAAATTTGCATGTGGCACATGCAGGGCTCTCGCAAGCAGTTTGCCCACAGAGCCCGATGTGGGGTGCTGGAGGACTTCTCACGCTCCCTGCTTCTGTTTTCCCCCCTGCCTGCTGAGGCTTCTGCAGCCGGAGTCCAGGTCTCAGTGGGCACGACTCCCTCCCTGGTTTTCCGAGGTGCTGGCGTGATGCTGGGCTGTAAACGAAGTTTTGAGGTGAGGAAGAGGGAATGAAGATTTGCAGCCTGGCCAGATATTAGTGGTTTTCCACAGGGATGACAAAGGATGCATCCAAGGCACCACGGCGAGCCCCGTGTCGAACTAATCCCCTGCTCCCACGCGCTGCCCTGCTGGAGCTTCACAACAAAGTGCAGGGGAGAACATTTTCTTTCAACAGCATATTTTTCCTTAACCTCCTTCTCAAGCATGGCTGAGGTATTTTAATGGAAATTTCCTCCCAGTAAAAAGGGCGGCAGCACACGCATACCAGAAACGAGATCATTAACATTCAGTAAAACTATATGCAGCTCAGCAACCGCTCCTGCCGTGGGGGCATTGAACCGGCAGGCAGCTTCCTTTCCTATAGCTAGGAGGAGATTGCTGTTTATAAGTCTGAAGAGCTGTTCCATATTAGCAAAAGTAGAAGAAGCTGACACCACTGAGGAATCGGTTTGGTCATTCAGACTTGTCCCAGAGCTGTGCTTCCTCTTCTCCAGGTGCCCTTCATGGCCAGTAATTCTCCAGCCCCTGGTAACCTGCCCAAACGTCTCTTCCTGAGACGTGACCGATGGTGTCTGTCCCTTCAAACACCAGTTGTTTTAAATCCCATCAGAGCAGTGTTTCTCCTCTCCTCAGTTCCTCTGCTCTCACTTTCTCTGACTGCTGTGTGCCGGTGTTTTGGTTCCCCTCCCCACCCCCTGGTATTTCTTGTCTGTGCCCATTCATTTTGGGGCTGGGATTGGATCTTCCAAGAGTCCAGGTTCAGTTGTGCCTTGGTCAAGTTGTGATCTGCAGGGCCAGAGTTCCTGGCAGAGCGCTGAGCCTTGGGACGAGCCCTGTGAGGCAGCCTGCTTTCTGATTTCCTTCCCTCTGGGAGGTACCAGGAGATAAAAATGATAGCCCTCACTCCAAGCCAGGCAAGGAGGGCCCTAAATCACTTCTTGCAACCTCGGGTCCAGGAGCGTGTTCCCGTGGCCGTGCAGGGAGCAGAGGCTGCAGCCTCGCTCGCCTCCCTTTGTCCTCCAGCATGGCCCCAGGACCACGCTGTGCTCAAGTTCTGGGGGCTCGGTTGCAAGGTGATGGACCTGGGGTAACCCCATTGCGATGGGGAAGCTGATCCCAGATCTGAGCTGGGCAAAGAGTGCGGCCCTTTGGCTGGACGCTTTCCAAGGGTTATTTGTGCGCGCTAACCTCGTGGCACTCTTCCTTCCAGCCCCTGCTGGGGTCCTCCTGTCTTTCTGCATAATCTCCTCTGAATAAATAGACCGTGAGTGGGGCCTTCTTGGCGGCTTTTGTCAGGGGGAGCTGGTCGGTGTAGGTTTCTACCTTGTGGGCCCTCCCCCTCTCTTTTTGTGGCAGAGCCGAACCGTTTCTTTTCTCCTGTTTGCACCTCTTAACTTTCTCTCCTTGCCTGCTCTGATTTCTTTGCCCTGAAAAGTATTTGGAGGATACAACTTGTGTATCGCATTTTCTTACATTTTCAGTCTAAAACTTACTTGTGTGAGGTCCCACAAAATGCGTTACTTGGACAAAAGTGATCTTTTATCCTGGAAGCGTGGATTTAAACAGTGGCTCCTCTACATTTCCGTGCTTTTCCTTGCACAGCTCTTTCTCTGAGGCCCTGATCCTGCTGCCACAGTGACCTTTGTGTTTGCAGAGAGACCTTTTGAAATCAAAGGGGCCCTTCATGAGCATCTGCCCATCTGGAAGCGATTGCAGGAGTGGGCGGGTGAAGGGCAATTCTGGAGCCTTGTGGCTGGGCTGCGGAGTCCGAGGTGCCCCAGGTCCGTGTGGCTGGGAGAGAGGGGCCAGGGAAAGCCTGAAGTGGCTTGCACGACCTCCTCGGGGGCAGGAATACCTCCGGTATGCCTGAGAGCAGCCTTGTGAGCCTCCTGTGTGCAGCGTGAGCCTGAGCAATCATGTAAATGTTGTTTGATTCCCAACAACCGCATGTTTAGAGGACTCTGATTTCTGCGTGTTTGCGCAAACAGGAGCGCTGGGCTTTGTTATTAACGCTGACCTCTCCTTTCCAAACGCACTTTGGGGATAATTATTTATCCCACGGAGTAGAAAACAATTAAAAAAAAAAACAAACAAAAAAAAAACCTGCAGGAGAGCCCAGAAGCTGCCTGGAGCTGATCCCCCTCCATCCTCCTGCCACCCAGACCACCGGGGCTCGCCTGCAGGGCGGCTTCTTGGGCCAGATATTTTTTTTTCTCGCCCTCGGGCGAGCTCTGCCTGTCTTTTTTTTTTTTTTTCCCATTATTATTCCCGCTCCCCTCCTCCCCCCCCGCAGCTGGGGAGCAGCTGCGGGCCCGGCCTGGCCCTTTAAAGGCGGGGCGGCAGCGCCGCTGCCTCTTTTAGGGCCGGTCCCTGCCTTTGGGGGAAGGAAGTGTTGAGCCGGGGGGGGGGTGGGGGGCCGAAAAGCGGCGGCCGAGGGCTCTGCATGGCCGGGGGGGGCGCGGCGGGGCGCTTTTCCCACGCTGCGCTCCGCGCCCCCCGCCCCATGCGGGCCGGGGGCTGCCCCGAGCCGTGCGCGCCCCGCCGGGGGTAACGGTGCGGGGCTCCGGGGAGCGAGGGGGGATGCTCGCCCCCCGGCTACCGGCGCTTCCAGCCCTGCTGTGGCTAGCGTTAGCCCCTCTGCCCGGCGCTCCCGGCCCCGCGGCCAAGGCTGAGCTGCGGGTGCGGGTGCGGCTGCCCGGCGGGCAGGTGGCGGAGGAGAGCCTGCAAGCCGACAGCGGCTCCGACTGCATCAGCCTGGAGCTCCGCAAGGCCGACGGCGCCCTCATCACCCTCACGGCCGATTTCAGACAGGTGAGGTTCGGGGGAGAACGCCGCGGGACGGCTCCGGGGTGCTGCGCTCGCCCCGCGGTGGAGCGGAGCGCTCCGAGCATCCCCCGGGGTTCCTGGGGAGCCCCCGGTGGGGTTTGGTGCTGCGGGGGGTCTCCGGTGGGTCCCAGTTGAGCGAGGGGTGCGAGGGGATGGGTCCTTTGAGCCCTAGGGTCGTCAGGAAGAGGCTTGGGGCAGGATATTCCCCCCCCCCCCCCCCCCGGTGCCTGCTGCTTGTGGGGATGCTGTGTGGGGAGGGCTGTGGGGAGCTGGGATCCACCTTGAGCCTGGGGAAACCCTGCTGGGGGGTTCAGGAGCCCGAGCTGTGGCAGAGGATGGGGTCCTTCAGAAGTCCCTCCACTGCTGACTGCTTTTGGGGTCTTTGTGATGCACCCCGCAGATGGCTCCTGGCCACTTGGGCAGATTCCTGGCCCCTGGTGGCACAAATTCAACCTGGGCTGCCCGGTGGTGAGCACGGTGGGGAAGGATTTTGGCAGGATGGGTGGCAAAGCCACCTCCATGCCCGGCTGAGTGCAGCAGGTCGGTTTCTCCTTGCTGAGCCGAGAGGAGCCATGGGTTTGGGTGGCAGACAGCAGCAGGGCACAGAGCAGGAGAGTCCCCATGAGCTGGAGCTCTGCTGTGTCTCCAGGACATCTCACTCCAAGTGACGGCTTTGGGGAGCACGTGGGTTTGGGGTGTGTGTGGGCACTGTTTGTGTGGCAGCTCACTCGGACTGGCAGAAACCCAGGGATCCTCCTGGCCCCCTCCCAGGCCCCTCTGATGGGGGGTGGTGGTTGCTGAGACCCCACACTTCTCAGCAGGAGATGGGGCTTTGGGGCCAGCGTGGCGTCCCTCAGAGCACCCTGAGCCTGGCTGGATGCGGTGAATTTTCTTTTCTCTGGCTCGGGGATGAGCTGTTTGCTGCTGCGTGGGTGGCACGGCCGCGTTATCTTGTTCCAGCCCTCTGCTCAGACTGTTTGCTCGGGTGGACTTTGGTTCATATCAGGAGGAAGCTCAGCCCCATGAGGTAGGCCGGTGGTGTGCCCTGTCCTACTGTGAACCTTGGAGCCCTCTCCCAGGCGTGTTCTCCTGGCTCTTCCCCTTCCCACTGTGATTTTTGGTCCCGGTTTCCGTGCAAGGCTCTCGGATCGCCCATGGCCGTTTGGAGGGTGCAGCTCTGGGATGCTTTCTGAGATGCTCACAGAAGCCATGGCAGTTTGGGGTGTGATGGCATGCTCTGTGCCAGCACCCGTGCAGAGAACCAGTGCCATGGCTCCTGGGGGAGCACAGGGCTCTGAGGGCCAGGAGGGCTTTTAAACCTCAAGAGTGCCAAGCTGCACAGCATGCTCCTGAGCAAGGGAAATCCCAGCTCTGTACAGACCTTCTGGGTGGGCCCTGTGGGAAACAGGGATGTGATGTGGGGAATTCAGGTGTCCTGTGCATCCCTCTAACGTTTTTTCCCCACTTATTTCAGCTCTCACGCAGGCTTGCTCTCAAATCTCATCCCCCAAACCCAACAGCGTGTGGTAGCTCTTCTCCTGTTCTCATCCTGCTTTTAGCTGAGCTGCTTCTGGGCTGGTTCTCTGAAGGTTTCTCTGTCTCATATGTGTTAAATGCTTAGCTCCATGCAAGCCCTCAGCTCCTGGAAGCACACAAAGACAGTCAGAAGGCTTACAAGCATCAGCCTCCCGAAGTCTGTTCCCAGCCCTCGGTTTTCCAGCAGTTGGGTGCTGCCTGTCTGTGCTCATGGCACTGCTGGAGCAGAGCTGAAGAAAGCCAGAGACAGAAGGGACCGAGGAGATGGATTTGTGGTGCAGTGAGTAATGATGTGAGCAAGCAGCTGCCTGGCCAGGCTTCCCCCTCTGACCTGTTCTCCTGGCTGCACGCAGGCATTTCCCTGCTCTGCTGCTCAGCTCTCGAACGTTACCCAACTTCTCCCCTCCAGAGAGGAGGTCTTGAGGCTCTTAGCCTTTGTGAAAGCAGCTGGGGTTGTTGATCTGGGTTTCCCAAGCAAGATTGTGTGGTCATGCTGTGGCCAGGATGCTGGCTTTCTGCACAAATGATTTTTCCACTCCTCTGGCTTAAACTGCAGGGGGTTAGTCCAAAGGCAGATTTTTTTTATTTTTATTTTTTAATTTGCTGACAAAGAGTTGCTGTTAGACCGTGGGCTGCAGAGGAGAGGAGTTACAATGAGATCATGGCTCAGCTCTCCCTTCTGACACTGGTGGAAGCTGAGCAGTGCTCCAGGCCTTCCAGGGGTGCAGCTCTCCTTTCTCTTCCATCCCTGCCTCCATCCAGAGCTGAACCTGGAGGAGCGGTGTCCTCAGAGCACACCAGCCTTTATTTTGTTCCCTAGACCACCACAGACGGGTCCGTGGGACTCCAGACCGGGCCTCGCCGCTTTCTGGGGCGTGCAGTGGTGAGAACTATTTCTTCCCTGGCAATCCGAAAGGGCGCGATGAAAACCCTTCCTTGTCTACGTGGCACTGTCAGGGACAAAACTTCCTGCAGAAAGGATCGAGGGGGTGGATCGACCCTAAACGTTGTGTCTAATTCCAATAACGTGATCTTGCCAGTTGTCAAACAGCGGCCTGAGAACAAAGTGGGCGGTTCTAGCCCAAGGTCAGCGCGCAGATAGAGAAAAGTTTCTTTTTCCTTCTGATTGCTGGAAAAAAAATCGTGTTGGAAGTGGCTACTGGTATTGTAACGCTTGCGTTGCCAGTCCTCTTGGGGTCCTTCGTTAATAAAGCTGGAGTTCTGTGATAGCTGGGGGGTGTGGAGGCTTTCCTTGTGCCAGGGATTAATTGTGCTAGGTGCTAAATGACCAGGGGATGTAGGGAAGCATGTGGAAGAGATGGTGGTTGTAAAACACGGGAGGCTGTGCTCTGCCTGCTGCCAGGGCTGCCCCGTGCTCATGCCATGGCCTTGGGCAGGTTGCTCGTGGGGCAGGATCCAGTTTGGGAAGCGGCTCTGGGATTTACTCGTTGGCATCCTTCAGTTTGTAGGCGCTGAGCGGGAGGATGCCTAACTAGGGGATGTTCTCCCAGGCGCTGCAGGGAGTTCTGGCTGCTCAGCGCTTGTAGGAACGAGGCTTTCTGGTAGGAGAGGGGTTAAAAAGCATAATCCCCTCTGAGTCAGGGGAACTCAGCTGCCTGGCCCCCCCAGCGAGGATGCAATAACACATGCTCTGTGCTGTACAAGCAAAACAACTTTCCGGCCAGCTCCAGCTGCTCCCCAGGGGAGTGCAGGCAGGGCCACGACCACAGCAGAGGCTGCTGGCACGGCTGGGACCTGGGTCCAGGGGTCCCCCATGTCCCCAGCAGCAGCTTCCCTTTCCTTGTACCCCCCCGGCTTGCCCAGACGTGTGACAGCGAAGACAAAAGCAGGTCCCACGGCAGCGCTGATCTCCTTGGGGGAGAGAAGTTTGGCAGGAACGCTGCCTGGGTCGGAGGGAGGGAGGCACCGAAATAATTTATTTCCCTGGGAACTGGTTCGCTCCACGCCGCGTGAAGCCGAGGCACTGGGCTCGGATCTGGACCACACAGGCGTGTACGGCTGCACGGGATCCAGCCTCGAAATGGAGGCCGGGTTGTTCCCGCACCCCAGATGGCAGTCCCCGGGGAGCTGGCTGAGGACGGGGAGAGGAGAGGGAGGAAACTCTGATTTCTCTTCGTTTCCGTGCAGCCTGGTTCTGTGCTGGAGTTGCTTCAGCACATGCAGGCAACCCGGGTTGGTGGGAGCTGGCTGCACGGATTTCCTTCTTCCCCGTAGGAACCGAGAGCTGCTCTGCCTGTGCCCCATGAGCCAAGGCTGCGGTTCCCTCCCATGGCACGGCAAGTATATGGCCACAGAACTGCCTGTTCCCTGCCACGCCACCGCCGTGGCCAGCCCCAGACAATAGCTGTAACCGTACCCGGCACACCAGCGTGGGTCAGGGCCAAGGCTTCTCACCGCCCCCGGGATGAGTTCATCTGGAGAGTCCCCGCGTTGCAAGGCGATGCTCTGTCGGGGCTTGTTCCCTGCTGGGAAATTTTGCAGAAACCCAGAATTAAAGGTGCATTTCGCTGCCTTGGCTGGGTACCCGCCTTGGCACCGGCTGATCCTGCTCTTCCTGGTGGGAATCGGTGGGGTGCCTGGGGAGGGGAGGGTGCTCTCCAAGCACAGAAGAACTTGTGGTGGCTCTTTCCAGGTGAGAGGCATGACATGCCTTGATGTGACGAGCTGCGGTTCTTGCTCCACCTGGTGTTGTGTAGCTGGGGCAGGGAGAGCAGGGAAACTGGGCACGGGTTTGAGAGAGGGAGGTAAAGCAGGACCTGGGGGAAAAGGGGCTGACCTCTTGGTCAGGAGAGAGTGGTCCCTGCAGGGCACGAGTCTCCCAGAAGGTGGTTAGCTTTGAGCTTTGCTCAGAGATCCGCAGGGAGGATCGCTTTGGGTTTGCTTGGAGCCAGGTAAAGGGGGGATTTCTCTTGTTGGAACAACGCGTGCCTTAGGAGCCAGTTCCTTGATTAACACAGTTTGATTAAAGCTGTTTGGTGGCTTGCTGGCTGCTGGAGAAGTGCACCAAACTGGCATCAATAAAGATACCTGCAGTCCCTGACCCTACATCTCCAAGGCCCTGAGTTCAGGCAGCACCACAGCCCTCTGTGTGCCAGAGCTGCCTCCTTTGGATGCTGTGGGGTGAGGCCCACATCTCTGTGTGGCTCCAGCCCTCGGGTTTGGGTACAGGGGAGCTCAGATTTGCTGTTCAGATGCGATGTGCTTTCGAGGTATGTTGCATGGGCACCATCTCCTTTCCATAGCTTTATGGAGACCCCAGAAGTGATGGCAGTAAAGGGACCAAAGGTGGTCAGCAGGCTCAGCTCAACCCCAGGAGCTGTCGCTGTGTTCCCAGGGGGGCCTTTGAACAGAGCTGCTGGAGGACAGAGGTGGCCAAAAGCCCTGGGGACACGGGGAGGAGAAGAAATGCCCCCTCCCTGAGGTCCTGAGCCTGGCGTGCGTGGGGTTGCAGCTTTGATGGTGGCGGCTCGGGGCAGCAGGGTTCGTGTAGATAAGGATCTGGCCTTGCTGTTTGATGTAGGGGCATCCAGGCGTGGAGCCACCCTGGTTAGGCACCAAGGGGCCTGGAGGAAGGAGAAGCTGTAAGGGGATGAGAAGATGGGTCGGGGGCACCGCTCCCCCTCCGGTTCCTGTTGATCTTTAGCATTTTACCCCCTGCTCCCTTCTCCTCCAGCTGTACCCCACCCCAGGACCACCTTTCTCTCCCTCCTCCCCTCCCTTACCAACGGGCTCTTTCAGGGCAGATTTTGCAGGGATCTTTACCCGAGGTTACGTGGACCCGCTGGCCCATAAATCAGTAAGCACACAGACAGGCAGATAAATATTTAGAATAGCTGAGCGGCAGCCCTGGGCCGCTCGCTGGCTGGGGCTGGAGGCACCGCGGTGCTGTGCGGGTGCTTGTGGTGCTTCCACCTTGCTCCTGCTGCCTGCCTGGGGCTGGAGAGGGAGCAGAGGCTCATCTCGATGCCCGAGAGCTCCTCGTTTGCTCCCCTGGTTGGGCTGTTGTGGTCCTGAGCTTGGTCCTGCCTCCCTTGTGTGCTCGGGACCCTGAAAACAAAGCACCGCTCTCTGAATTCAGCGCTGAATTAGGAGCTGGGTATGCCGTGGAAGAGGCGCTTTTGGATGTGAGGCTTTGTGGGAAGGAGTTTTTCTGTGCCTGGACCTCGCAGCAGCCGGGTGCTGGGCTTTGGAGCCAGAGCAAGGGACCTGCAGACGTGTACCTCGCTCGGGAGCTTTGGACCGCTGCTGGGGAGAGTCATGCAGATCTCTCATACGTATCGTGACAAGGAGAGGGAGCTGGGCGACTAATGTCTAGCTCTTGGACCCACACATCGGAAGGATTCGTGGGTTGCTCGGCATGTTCTCATGTTGCAAAAATCGCTTCCAAGCTGGGGAGGCCTGCGCTGCTGTTAATCTCCTGCATCCACTTGAGGTTTGCAGTCCTAGCGCGGAGCATGGCTGTCCCCGTTTGCTTTTTCCAGACAGGCTGCTGGTTGTTCAAAGTGAATTAAAATGAAATCCACATCTGGGGGATGTGCCAGGGTGAGCTGCTGGTTTCAGTCTTCTTGTCCTTGGACCAGGCAGGAGCGCGCAGCAGAGCTCAGCTGGGAGGCAGCTGGACTAAGCGCAGACGGGAACGTGGCTCCTTCAGTGGTGCTGGGGGCTCAGTGGGAATTGTTCCCATTAAAGCAGGCTAGAATCACGATTCAGTCGTAACCTCACATGCATTTCTGTGAAAACGTCATCCGGGATTTTTCTTTGTTGGTGGGAAGTTTGGGAAATATTGCTTTCCTCTCCGTCCCCCTGCAGTTGTACTGCTCCAGCCGTAACCCTAGCCATTTAAAAAAGCTTAGCTTCTCTTTTCTCATATTATTTTTGTTTTCTATTTTTTTTTTTTTTCAAATGCCTTCAGATGCTCTTTTAAGACCCTGGAGAACGCAGCAGCTTTGAGCTGCTGGTGATGCCTCCCAGGCTATGCTGTGCTTTTTCGGATGTTTCCCATGTCTGCACAGCGGTGTCAGCCAAACCAGAGCACTACAGGCAGCGATGAAGAAACCCTCGTGTCTGTGGGCAAAAGCAACCGGAATCTCTTTTTCCAAATCCCCTTCGTGTCCTGTTTTTGTGCTGAGTTTTCAGTGCATACAACAACAAAGGCACCCAGCAAAATCCTTTCCCCTGTCCTGGGAACATCCCAGATCGCAGCTGTCCAGATGTGCACTGGGTTGTGCATCCTTTTCTCATCTGGACAGGGAGTAATTTCTTCTCCAGGACGCCAGATTGTACAGAAGGAAGTGAGGGAAGGCAGCAGAGGAAGGTCGGCACCGCTCACCCCGATACAGGGAGATAACAGCTACGTGATATTCGTTTAACCAAAATAGGTGGAGGTGTTGGCTGTGCTCAATCTCAGCTTGTTATTAGCTCGTTGGTGAAAGGAGGACCTTTGCTGTAATGAAGATCTGGGATATTTTTAGTTGGCGGCAGCAGATGGAAGCCGTGACCAGCTGCCCCCACAGGGCTTCAGTTACAGCTCAAGAAGATTGCGACCTGGAGGGAAAAAATGGGCCTCCCTCGGTGCGTGGCGTGATGGGGATATGGTTACAGAGGTTCTGGTCCCTGTCACGCTGCTGCTTGGAGAAACTCCTCCAGTCACCCAACCCCAGTGTTCCTGGCACTGTTCTGTGCTGGGATTTTTGGACTGTGCCTTGTCCTTTCACCCATTTCGTGCTCACCCTCGTGCCTTCCTGCCCACGCTTGTGTTTCCTCTCGCCCTTTCCCCTTTGCCTTCTGCTCGCGCACCAGTGGCCCCTAGCAGGAGAGGCCACGTTGCAGAAACTGGAAGCAGCAATCAGCTTAACACCAGCAGTAACCCTGCCTCTGGGGGTTGGGGGGAGCCTTCAGGGCTTTTCCAGACTGAAGGGCAAAAGAAATAGCCTTGAGCAGAGTGTGGATATGCAATATCCTCTCCTGATAGCGGGAGAACCCCAAGTGGTCAGTCTGAAGGTGAGCATCTCCTCAGAGAGGACAAGGCTCCTGGGAGGCTCACCTGCCCTTGTGCTAAAGGACAAAAGCCCAGCCGCTGGCTGAGGGAGGCAGGGATGTGGGATGGGAGCTGGCAGCGACCTGTCCCTGCCCCGGTGGGATTGCGAAAAACAAGTTGTTATGCTGCAGGCTTGGGTGGGATTGGACCTGGGAGAGGACACCTGTGCTCAGGGAGCAGAAGTATGAGCCCTTTGACTTTGTTCTTTGGACTGGAGCCGTTCTGCAAGACCCTGACTTCTCAATTCACCAAACGATGCCAGGGGCATGTGACTAACTGCGATTTTTTTAATTCTCTCTCTGCCAGGAGGTGAAGATTTTCCGTGCCTTAATCCTAGGGGAGCTGGAGAGGGGCCAGAGCCAGTTCCAAGCGCTCTGCTTTGTCACCCGGCTTCACCGCAACGAGATCATCCCCAGCGAGTCCATGGCGAAGCTGCGGCAGGTAGGGGGCTGCCCCGTGCCCCAAACCCACCGGGGTTTCTCGGAGCTCCCTGGATAACCTTCCCATGCAGCTGCCTCGTGGCTCGGCTGGCCACTAGACCTGCCTTCAACCTCCCCTCCTGCTTAAGGAGCTCGGCATTGAACTAATTTCAGTAATAGTATTGATCCTGATCTGCTAATAGACATGAAGGGAGCATGATTGAGTTCAGTCTGAATCAAAGGGCAAGCGGATGCTTAGAGTAATCACCAGGCAAGCTCCTGCCTGACATTGTCCAGTGAATTAATTACTGGCACCATCCATCAGGACAGCATTGATAAATGATCCCAGGCAAATCGGAGCAGTAATAAACCATCAGTTCCAACATCACCCAGAGGAGGTTTTGTACATCTCCCATCCAGGTATGGGATGCAGGTGCACTCGGAGGGAGCATCCATTTGCACATCTTTCTATGTCGGTGTGAAATCCTGACGTGCTACACGGGGCGATTTGTTGCAGCCAGGATTCGGGTTTTTGTGATTAATTTTTTTTTCCTTGTCCCCTGCAGAAAAACCCCAGGACAGTGCGGCAGGCTGAGGAAGTGCGGGGCCTGGAGCACCTCAGCATGGATGTAGCCGTCAACTTCAGCAAAGGGGCGCAGCTGAGCTCCCACATCCACAACGTCTGCGCAGAGGCCAAAGAAGCGATTTACACGCGAGAGGACGATGTCAAATTTTGGCTGGAGAAAGGTAAAAGCTTCCTTTGCTTTGGGTAGAACTGCTCTGGTCAGCAAGCTGGGGTGCTGCTGTGCTCTCCCTGCCTGCCCCTGGTGACCTGCAGAGAACACTTCAGCTTGCTGCTTGCTGCCTGTGCTGTGGGCAGGGCGTGTGCGCTGCTTGCTGGCACGTGCTCATCTGTTCTTCAGCTTATATCTGACTTCTTCAGTGCCACCCTCCTCCTGAATGTAATTAGGCAGTATTTCCAAGGCAACCTTTCACCTGGTCCCTCACCCAAAAGAAATGCGTTCTTTGCATTCTTGATACCTCCTGGCCTTTTTCCCCAGTGCCCTTTCCTCTCCCAGGGCTCCCACCCAGCCGCGTGTCCCACCAGCCCCTGAAAATGTTTTTCTTTTTTGGCTGGTTCCACCAAGAACAGCGCTGCCTCTGCACCTCCCCTCGCCTTCCGGCAGCTCCCTGAGCAGGATTTGCTTCCTCCCGCAGGGGTGGACGGCTCCATGTTCGAGGTCCTGCCGCAGACGTCCGACCTGCCGGACCTGCAGCGCTGCAGGCTGTGCGCGGACCGCTGGAAGCCCTGCATCTGCAGCTACTCGCTGAGCATCGAGTGGTACCCCTGCATGCTCAAGTACTGCAAGAGCCGCGACGCCGCGGGCAAGGTTTCTTCCTACAAGTGCGGCATCCGCAGCTGCCAGAAGGGCTACACCTTCGATTACTACGTGCCGCAGAAGCAGCTCTGTCTCTGGGACGAGGAGACCTAGCAGAGCCAGGCTTTTCCGAGCGGCAGCTCATCTGCCTCCTGCCACTGCTCACGATGCAGAGGGCCTCCTGCAGCCCCCCCGCTGCAAAGAAGGAAGGCGGCTCACAGCGGTGCCTTGTACCAGGAGAGCTCTGTGTGTGTGCCTTTCCTTCTGCCCCCCCCGTGGCTCCCTCCCGACCCCACACCTCGTGCTGGGATAAGCGGGCTCTGCTCGCTGCGTGGTGAAGCAGCAAGCAGGAGCTGCGGGTTTTGGGGCCGAAGCGCCAGAAGGGCTCTGTTTTTCCCTGCTCTGGGGGTGGGGGGGGGGGGGTGCCTCTGGCCAGTTTTCAGCCTCCAGCATCCTGAAGGGTGGCCAGGGCAGGGAGAGGAGCAGTCCCTGGGGTGTCCAACATCTCCTCCATTGACTTCGCCACCTCCTGGTGACACGACAGCATTTCCCGATGGGAACATGGCTGAGTTACGGGACCACATGCCCTGATCAAGGAAGGTACGAACCCTACCCAAAGCCAGAGCCTGCCTGTAGCTTTTCCTAGTGTCTGCCTGGCTGGTATATCCTTCCCGTGGCTACAGACAAGATGCTCTGGGGGGATATAGCCCAGCAATTACTTCTGCCACAAAGGGCTGTTAATTAGGGCTCAAACTTCTCCCTATTTAGACTTAGTGAAGGCCAACTTTTTGTGTTGGTTCTGGGACTCTCCTGCTAGGAAAGAGACATCTGGAGATCTGTGACTGCCGTCGTAACCTTGTGGTTGCAAGGGGGATGATCCCAGATGGGCATTGCAACCGTTCTTTGGAAGAAAATATCCTACACCTCCATCCACTTTTACGTCCTACTCTGCCAGCTATTCACAAGAAGCTCTTAGTTAACTACTGCTTTGCTGTGCCTTGGTTTCCCCTATATGTAAAGCAGGGGTGACCTTGAAGCTGACCACGGCCCTGGTGTGTGCCTGGAGGACATCAGACAAAAAGCGCTGTAGGAGTGCTGCCTGCTTCCCGAGCCGTCTTCCACTTGAGTTTAGAACAAGCAGAGAGGGGAAAGTGGCTGCTGGGGTCATTGTGAGCCCCCGTTCCTCCTGATGAAAAGCCTTCACAATGTGCCTTTTTGCCTAAAATCCAGGAAATTTTGACAAAAATGAATTTGGTCACAATTATTTTTGTATTGATCAGTTAAGGGGGGGGGGGGAAGAAGGGAAAAGTATTTTAATATTGCAACATGAAGTAAAACACACTTGAATGATTTTTTTTAAAAAAAAATATTTATCATTTGTAAGGTAAAATAAACTTTTTTTTTTTTTTTAAAAGCATGCCTGGTCTAAAAGCCTCTCTCATAATCTGTGTGATCTGTGTTTGGAATTGGGACTGGGAATTGTTCTCTGCTGGGTGCCAGGCCTGTACCTTGGGTGGTGGAGAGCTTGGGGCTGGAGGGGCCAGATCCTGCATGAACAAAGTACTCTGCTTTGTCCTGTAAAGCGAGGGTACCAGCCCTTCAAGTAATCGGGAGCTTTGGGGCTGAGCTCTGGGGAAGTAAAAGAGCAGCGATGGAGACAGAAACTGGTCTGGGGGTCAGGCGGGCTGGTGACTGTGGGCTCCCAGGGGTGTGTGTGGTGTGGCTGGGGTCTTGGCTGGGACCAGCAGCCTCCAGAAAGTCTCAGCTACAGCTGAGGGGAGATGAGGGCAGCAGAGCCTGGGGCTGGTTCAGAGCTCCCAGCTCAGTGGCTGATGACAGGAGAAGCGTGGAGTGCTGATTCCCCCTAGTGTGGTGAATGTGGAGGCAGGATGAGGGTGTCTGCAACCTCAGCCCTTCTGCACGGGAGTGATTTCTTCTACTACTTCCTTGGTTACGTGGTCAGCATTTGCAGGGGTTTGTTCTCCCCTGCTGCAGCAGCGGGGCAAGGTGGGGATAGAGGGAGGGGATAGCAGGGAGGCTGCAACCTCCTTGAGCCCCATTCCCACCTCTACCTCCTGCACAGGGCTGCTGGGAGCGGGCACGAGCTCTGTTTGGGAGCCCCTGGGTCACATCCTGGAGAGCTACTGTGATTATTTTGTAATGGTGAGGCTCCGGGTGCTGGGATCATGCACAGGGGGGCTGCTGGATACTCTGAATGGAGGAGGAAAGGCAGATCTTAAGAGACATCTCAGCTATTCCCCATCTCTTTTAGCCAGGGCACCTCAGGAAGGCAGTGCCAGACCAGATCCTCTCTCTGTAGAGACGACCAAGGAGCCTGATATGAGCCAGACCCATGCTCAGCAGTGCAGGTTGGTGGGCGTTTCTGGGGCCAGTACTGTGTCATGGGAGCTCTTACCCAGGCCAAGTACATGAAGGACATGAACTTTACAACAACAGACAGTATGTGCTGAGCAAAGCTCGATAGCTGCTGCTGGATTTGTGCTCTGGGTTTGAGGGGAGCTGAGAAACCAGGGCACGTCCCTAAAGCCTGGGGGTTTCACCCCCCCCAAACTGCAGTCTTGCTCCCTGCGAGGGCTCACTCTCTCCCGTCCTGCAAGAAGAGAACTGCAGCGCAGTGCAATTGCCTTTCCAAAGAAAAATTCTTCTTCTTGATATAAATAACACCCCTGAAGAGCAGCTGCTGCAGGTGGAGACAGGAGAACTGCCTGGCACAGAGAAGTCGCAGTTGGCCGGGAGCACTGCTATAAATCCTTGCTATTAGGAAAAGCAGGAGAGGATTTTGTAACATCCTTCTGCAGTCTGTGCTTTCAGAGCCATCCAGGCTGCAGAAATCAATTGCTATCTGCAGAGCTTGCCTTCCTCCAAGAGAGGAATGAACGCTGGCAGCACAAGTGGAGGAGCACATGCATGTGCTTAGGGTGCAAGCAGATGGGCCAGTCACTGATGACCATGGGGAAAAAAAATAAAAATAAAAATAAAAAGAGCAGTTGATTTCTAGCAGCAGCATATCTGCTGGCATCCAGGAATGATCATCGCAGGACAAAGTTAAAGTAAATCTGCCTTTGCCTGGGGAAGGTGGTCTTATTCACACAGCAGACAGGCCTGATGGTGCTGTGGTCCTCCTCTCTTTTGCCCCTCTGCTCATTGCAGAGCTGTTTCAGGTAGTTTAATGAAAAAAGCATCTTTTTTTTAATTATTATTATTATTATTATTTTTTTCCCCTGACCACAGAATAAAAGCCAGAGAAGCAGCTGAAGGGCTGGAGGGTTCCCGGCTGCACCCGGTGATGTCTGTAGGGCCAGGAGAGGGCACTGCGGGCCTGCCTATGGCCGGGCCAGCATCTTGGGATGCACAGTGACACCTGCCAGCACCCCAAAGGGGACACCCTGGGGCTCGGGGATGGGCTGCAACAGGGAGCAGAGGGAAAAGAGCTGCAGCAAGGGGAGCTGCCAGCTGGTGTGAGAAATGTGCTTTTTTTTGGGGTGGGAAGGAGCATGCTCATGCCGCCCCCAGCCCTTACAAGAGCCTTTCTCCTGCCCCTTGGAGGCTCTTCAAGCTGGCGAGGTGCCACCAGTAAATCCACGTCTGACGCAGTGCGGCCACCCGATCGCGTCAGCCCTCGACACGGGGAAAACCCAGCCGTGGGGGTCAGGCCGGCAACAGGGGAAAATGGAGCGGCGGCGGCCCAGGAACGCCCCGAGGAGTGGGCCTGAATGGCTGGGGCTCTGCCATGGAGCAGTGGCAGGAGTCCAGCCCCTCCAGCAGCTCGGGACGAGGTGTCTGCGCAAGCCACCCCATGTCACCTCCCTGCTTCCTGGAGCCGCTCTGAGCGCAGCCCGTAGCGCTCCCCCTTTAGTTCCTCCATCCTGCAAACGCTAGTCTGACCCGGGAACCTCCTCTTTGCTTCCCCCTTTCCTTTTTTCCCCAGATTTCCTCCTTTTTTTTTTTTTTGTTTTCTTTTTAACACATCCACCCCATCCTTGTGGCCCAAGGGCTCCCCTCTGACCGCGCAGGCTCTGCGGCCCCGCAGCACCAGACTGGGTTGGAGGTGAGGCCCGGAGAGCCTGCCCGCCCGCCCACCCATCTCCTCCAAGAAACCTGTCTTTCCAGGGAGGGAGAGCAGCATGTGGGAAAGCCGAGAGCCCTGGAACGTGAATTAGCCAGGGAGAGATGAATGTGCGATAGCTTGTGCCTGGCAGCTACCAACTGAGCGTGTTAACGCTTTCAGGAGGGGGTTGAGCAGGGCTGCAGGAGTTTCACGCAGGCTCCCCACCACCCTGGGCATGGCAGGGGGGCACCCAGGTGGCTAACGTGGCACCCAGGCCCGTCAGGGGGACCGCTGGTCCCTGTCACAGCACGGGGAGCAGGCCGAGGGCCTGGCCTGCCTGCAACACGAGGCAGCTTGAGGGGATTTTTCTCCCTGCTTTCCCTGGAAGTCGGCTGGAACCAAGATGTCAGAGGAGGAGGAGGAGGAGGCTGTTTGCCCCTTCATTACTTTTTCTGGGGTGCCGTCCTGGCACAGGGAGCAGGGTTCAGGCGAGGGGAGTCACTGGGTGCTGACCGTGCGCCTTCAGCAGCACCAGGGCACCTTTCTGCCCCACACCGAGTGCTTCAAATAGCATCCCTCCTGTTCAGCCCAGCCCTACAGCAGTCAAAGACCATGCCGTGCAGGCCACACTCATGGGCTCAACCCGAGCAGAGCCCAAAATTTATCAGAAAAAAATATGAAGGGGGCGCCCGACGGGGGCCTGCTTGGCCATCTTCCCCTCTGGGTGCTGCCCAGCCTGCCTTCATGCCTCTCCCACTCATGCTTTGCAAGGGACAGAGCCAGCGGCCTCCTTTCCCTCACCAGGCGGCCTCGGGGCTGGTGTCGGAGCCCCCACGAAGCCCCCACGAAGCCCCCATGAAGCCCCCTCGGCGGGCAGGTGCTGCGGGGCGCATCCGAGGCGGTGCGGGCGGGCGAAGCGCCTCCTTCCTCCCTCCTTCCCACCCCACCCCACGCCCTGGTAGCGCTGCAGGGACTCATCCATTCCCGAGTTACTAATATGCAAATGGGTGCTTTTGCATGGGCCGGGCGCCAGGCTGCTGGGTGTCAGGGCACCCGAGGGAGCCGGAGGTGGGGCGAGGCGTGGCGCGGCGCCGCATGCTCACCTGGCCCTGCATGGCAACAGGCAATGGAGCTCTAGGTCCCTTGGGGAGCGGACCCACGCCCGGTTTGAGAGGCAGCGGGTGGCAGAGGAGGGAGGGCAAACTGGCAGCCCCTGGCAACCTGGGGCTGACGGCAGGAGGCTGGGCGCACCGTGGATTTCCCTCCACCAGCAGGATGGTGAACCTGGAGTCTGTGCACGCAGGTAAAGGGCGCTGGAGGAAGGATCGGGCTGGGGCTCAACACGCACACGAGACATGGGCTCGGGCAGGAAATGGGCTTGCTCCGGTTCCCGTGACCTTTCTTCCCTCCTTTCCCTCCTCTTCTCTCCTGCTGGAGTCGGTGACGGCAGGCAGTGCCTGGGGAAGAGCCACCTGGGGGATGGATGCAGCCCTGGCCCTATTTAGGGGGCTGCCGAGCCATGCCCACAGCGTGGGAGCGCTGCTCAGGCTGCCAGCCCGAACGTGGGCTGTGGGGCAGAGCACAAATGTCGCTTGGGCACCTGGAAAATGGGCAGGTAGTGCCTGGCCCGCTGTCCTGTGTCACCGGGATCAAGCCAGGAGGAGTGAGAGGGGGGTAAAGCCCCCGAGGGATGCAGAAAGGGTGGCAGGGGGTGGGTGGGTGTGAGCGAAGGATGGGATGTGGGCTGGAAGGAGGAAGGTTAATGACAAAGAGGGAGCAATGAGCCAGGGGAGAGCTGTGGGAGGGTGAGGTGAGCAAGGAATGAATGAATGGGGACATTCAGGAGGAGTATCCGCGCCTTGCAGGGCTTTGACACGGAGGCACAGCCTCACGTCTCCGCAAGCAGCAGGGGAAGCAGAGCCACGGCTGCCAAATGCCTCGGTGCTGCGGAGCCACTTCAGCTCCTGCCCTCTTTTGAGCCCCCCCATGCTGGAGGAGAGGGAACGTCCCCAGCACGTGGGGCTGAGGGCAGTGCTGGCATGAGAGCTGAGCAGGGCTATGGCACGGGCTGGATCCCGACAGCCTCTTTGGTGGCATCGGGGGTGCTGTGGGCAGGGGTCCACGTGCAGGCCGAGCAGGGCGGCAGGAGGCTGGCAGTGCCGGCGCGGCGTGCGAGCCTGACTCGTCCGAGCACCTGCGATGGGCGTGCGTGCGTGAGCGGTGCCTCTCGGGGACGCATCCCCCGCAGGCTCCCCTCCGCCCATCTGCTTTGCTTGTGGGCGACTCTTTCTTCATGAGAAGATTCCCCAAATCGATACTGTGCCCTCTGTCAGAGCCCGCGGCACCGCTCCCAGGGCGGATTTGGCCGGGAGCTGCGCACGCTGGGTGCGCGCCGAGCCCTCCTGCCCCCACAGCATCCCACCCCACTGCCCGTCCGAGGGGCCCGAGCTTCACGCTGTGGTTTTGCAGGGAGACGAACCTGGGCCCAGCTGCTTTCACGTGCTAGAGCCTAGGGAGCTTATTCCCACTGCTGCAAAGGTGCTGGCGTGCTCAGGCTGCGGGTGCCGAGCCTTCTTTCATCCCCACTGCACAAAGGGACCAGGGGCTCTGCTCACCCCGTTCCCACCCAAAGGCTCCCCCCAGCAGAACCTCCTCCTCTCCTCCTCCTCCTCCCCAGGCGTTTGGGTGTTTTCAGCTTCCTGCAGCCTCTGCGGGGGCTCGGGCACAGAAAATGCAGCAAAATTCAACAGGCTCCAGGTGCTGGCCCCAGCCAACCCAATTTCTCCCCGCTACCACCACCGGCTTTCGTTTTTTCCTCTTAAAGCCACCAGGCTGGTTTATTCTGGTGCCCATGTCAAGACAACTACTAGGAATAAGGGCTTGGGAAAGCTTTATTTGCTGACACCATTTGTTTCAGCCAAAATATAGATGCAGATATATCCCCAGAGAACTGTCTGCACTGGTAGAGTTTCTTTGGTCTGGGTAAACAGACCAGACTGCCTCTTCTCCAGGGATGTTTGCTAACTGAGGTAGAGCAGCACATTTTTAATATGGCCCAGGCCACAGTGGCGGCTCCTAATAGGTCTGTGGTTAGGAGTTAGGCAGTCCCACGTTGCATTATTTTTCCCAGAGATTTTTTTTTTTTTTACTAGCCTGCCTATAATTTTTTTACTAGCCTAGGTGTATTGCAAAGCAATGTGGTAGGAGCCTGCGTTTATTTGGCCTCAAAGCCTCAACGCCCGTTTAGTCTAGAAATTTTGCCATACGTGGGGGTTCAAATCCAGCTGAGCTGTGTCACGCTCTCCCTGGTTTAAAGCGGAGGACACAGAGGAGGAGTTTCCATCATCCTGCCTGCACTTGTGTCGGCCACCCCTCTGCGTCTGCTCCCTGTTCTCAAGGAGCCCTTGGAGGATGGCTGCTGCCGCACGGTTACCATAGGTGTCTGAAAGGTGGGCAGCCCCAAACGACTCATATCAAGCAGGCTTTGACCAAAAGGACTTGCTTTTTCTTCCTGTTTCGTTGTTGGTTTATTTTTTCCCACCACAATGCATTTAAATTATAGTAACTTTTGTACATTTATGAGTGGAAATTGCCCCCTTTGTGACACTAAAACTCTTCTGCTCTGTATGAGAGCATCACGGGGTACCTTGTTATCTCCTGACTGCAGGAGGAGGGGATTTCACTGACGGCCCACAGCTGGTGTAAGCACTGGCAGCTGCAGGATTATTGCTGCTGGGGGCTGAGGGTGGCTGCTAGCAGCCCAGGGCCTCACCCAGCGTGAAAAGAGACAGGGCTCCGAGCACCAGCCAGGTTATTTTACTGCCTGTGCACAGGACAAAGTGCATGGGCTGTGGGAATTGGCTCCCTCGGGTCACCGAGGCTCCTGCAGAGCACCAGGAGGGTGCTCGTGTCCGTGTAGAGGGGCAAGGCACGGCTGCTGCTCATCCCTCCCTCTGCCCCCGTGGTCCTGGGGATGAGATAATTTTCTTCTACTAAGGCACGTTTGTACATTGTGTGCCCACAAGGAAAGTTGCAGTAGGGTTTTTTTTGTTGTTGTTATTCTGTTTTTTCAAACGTGCAGACGTTCTCGCCAAGCTTCTGTACGGGTAAAGGTTTTCCTTATTTTCTGAGAACTTGGCTTTTCTTAAAGCTTCTTCTTGGCAACAATCAAAACTTTGTGCTTTGTAGACTGCCTAAGTTAGGGTCCCTTGGCAGTGTTACAAGACAAGAAGATGTTTATAACTGAAGATAATTACTCTTCCCGCAGTAGCAATGCTTAGAAGCCCCACTAAATGTTCACGTCTTAATTGCAGAGGGGTTGTTTGAAAAGCAACGCTTTTCTCTCTCCTTTTCCTCCCTCCCTGCTTAGAAAATTTAAGGAAAGGAAGTTTCTGAAGTGCGTGGATGTTGCTGCACTCCTGTGGCATAAAATCTTACCTGTTTTTTTCCCCTCTTATAGTCATTTGCTGCAGGAAAAAGTTCCAGGCTTTAGCCTAAACAAAGTTATTCCGTTTTGGCCAAAAAGCAGAGAGTTTGCCACTTGCACACGGGAAGTTTCAACAGAGGGGAAATAAACAAATGAAAGCTGTGCCCGTTTTATTGTGAGTAATAGAGGGAAATTGGAATAAAAACATATAGGCTTCTCTTCACCCTTTTGGCCACTTGGAAATAACACGAGGCACACATGGGAAAGAGGAAAAGGTTTGCATGATGCCTTTAAGAAGGCTTCCACCTGCCTTTTCTACCCCAGCAAAACCACAGCAAACACTCGCCCTGCTTCCACGCTGTTGTTATTCCCCGATGCAAATCGGATGCCTCCTGTGGCCGGGATTGGCTGCAGGAAGCACATGCAAATCACTCGGTCGGCTCTTTATAAAATTGTATTCTTATCTTTCCCCCCCCCCAACCAGCCTGGAAAGAGTTAAAATTCCCATGCAAAGGGGAGAAGAGGGCGAGGGGGTGTCCGACTGAATTTGAATAGATATTCTTCCTTCTCTCACCCAGTGTGTACTTTGCCTCTTTTAAGGAGGCAGGAGCAATCCAGTGCAAAGTTGACTATTCCCACCCTTTTCTTTCAGCTGTCCCCGAAGGAGAACGTGGCCCCGGGTGTGGTGGCAGCCATCACTTCAAGGGTAAATGACAAATTTATTGGCCTCGGAAAGGATGGAGGGAAGTGTGCCGGACCGTGGTGGCAGGGTTCTCCTCGGGGACATTGCTGCGGCTCTGTGGTCTTAGAGGGGTGTGAGCATGTGCGTGCGGGGCAGCACTTTGCCAAGAGGTGTTCTGGGGAGAACAAGTTTGAGAGGAGGTGAGAGAAGAGAGCTCGCTTCCCTCCCTGAGCATCCTGCTCCGCTTCTGCCTCACCAAGGCTGGCCCTGGCCGATTGCGCCCTGCACAGCACCGAGCTCTGGCCCTGCTGCACCATCCCCAAATAAAAAAGGAAGGGATGTGGGAGAGGGGGCAAAGCTGGGAGGGATCCCCTGTAGGTGTGGCGGTGGAGGGCAGTGTCACTGGCTGCTCTGGGAAGCCTTCAAAAGCTCGCGGGAGAGGCCAGTGGAGCAGGGAGGGCTCCCGGTGCTTCCCGAGCCCTTTGCAGGGCAGGAGGTGAGAGGCACAGCAGCGAACTGAGGAGGGGGGAAAGGAGCGAGGGGGGGATGCAAAGAGCAACAGGAGGGAAAGTGCATTCTCAGAGCTGATGAATATTCTAGTGCCTGTATGTTGAGGAATCAGAAATTTGAAAGTCTGATGGTTTATTATAATTACACATTCATTTGTGCTGTTTAGTGGAAGCCACATGTGCCTGTTGCCTGGGACTGTGACCTGTTATTAAAATCAGTTGTGCCATCTTTTCCAGAGATCAAGATGAGCGGCGATGCGGCGGATTCCACAGACACTCGGCACGAGCCCGACCAGGTGGAGCCAGGTAAGGAGGGTCTGGGACACTGGGGGGGCACCGAGGGAGGGGAAGGGATTCGGGGGGCTCGGGTGCTGGAACTTTCTGCCGGTGCTTTGCTCCTGTTGCTGCTGCGTTGCGTTCTTCCAGCCAGCCGGGGAGTTGATCAAGAATGCGCTCTGGGCTAGGATTGCATTGGTATCTTGATCAGCATGCAAGATCCTTCTGCGAGAGCGCTGAATCGGTTTCAGCGTGGAAATATGCTCCCTTCCCTCGCCAAATGAATAATGCCACTGAAATGGTCCTGGTCTGCTCAGCTCAGCACAAACAGCTCTACGTTGTGCACAGGGTTCATGTCAGGAACGTTTCCCCAGACAAAGCTCCCAGGGACGAAGCTTTTTTTGGCCACATATATGTAGAAAAATGGGAGGGACTTCTGGAATAGTCAAATCCAGCGTGGTAGCTCCAGCCAAAATGCATAGCTCTTCTTCTTGAGGCGTGATTGGGTTTCTCATCCCCACGACTCCCACCTGATGCTCAGCCTCTCCCTGCTCTGTGGCTAGAAGCCTCAGCTTTCCTTGCAGATGGAAAGCCCGAAGAACTGGGCGATCCCGTGAAGATAATAGCACTGGCATTAGTGCTGACTTCTGCCAGTTTGCCTACCAGTTCCTGCACTGCCACAGCGTGAGATACCCCCAAAAAATCCATGTCATGTTTTCCAGCATCGCTTCTGACTGCCGCTGCCCGCAGTGGGCTGTGAGTGCAGGATCTTGAGGATGTGGCTTATGGTCAGCCTCCTCTCTAGGCAAATAAATAGCAATAAGAAAGGCATTAAGCACCCACTAGTTATAGTTGTAATATAAGAAAGGTTATTAGAAACAGTGAGACTCATCTAGAGACTTGGAAATAAACACTCTTTAAAACCAAAACTCATAGAGACAATGCCCAAGAATTGTTCTCTGAGTCATGAACAGCCCTAAGCTTGGGGTGGGGGCATGTGTAACAACAGATTAAAACTTCACATGGAATGATTTTACTTCTCCTTCTATCGATTAAGAGGATTTAGGAAAAAAAAAAAAAAAAAAAAAAAAAAAAGAGAGAGGGAGAGAACTTGGTAAAGGCAGAGAAGCCTAAGCATGTTTTAATGGGGCTAAATCTGCCCCTTTATTTACACCGTACATTGAGGTCTAGAAATCCTCCGAGCTCTTAAGTTGGGTTATTTGACATAATCTAAGGCAGAGATAAAATCTGGTTCTATTCACGTCCATGAACTCCACCTGACTTTGGTCAGGTCAGCCTCTGCTCATGGCTTTCAGCTGCCCCCAAGCTGGTTTTCTGAGATAAATCATTCAACGCCGCCCGGCAGCAAGCGTGTCCCGAGCCCTTCCAAAACTCCCCGCTCGTATTTTGGGGGAGCTTTCAAGGGGGAGGCAGCTGCTCCCCAAGCACCCTGTGCCCCAGCAGAGGCGGCCGGCTGGGTGCAACGCGGTTTTTGGTGTAGGCTGCCCAGACAGCCATTAGTGTGAGCTGTAGCACCTCTTTCTAGTGGTAATTGAGAGGAGAATGCGGAGAAGTGGAGGCAATTTGTTTTAAAATAACAAAAATGTTCAGCGCTGCTCCGGGAGCCTTCAAATCAGGCAGGGAAATCAGAACAAGTAAATCTCCCTCATTTACAAAAGAGTGACACTTCCCTGGGGACTGATGCAAGCAACTTGCTTCAGTCAGGCTCTCCTCCAAGGCTTTCCTCCACCGGGACTGGTGGATCTGGTGGGGACCTTACAAGATCATGGTGTTCGGGCTGTGGGATGAGAGGATGCAGTCACCCCCCTGGTGATGGGACCCTACAGGAGATTTGGGGCCAGAGCAGCCCCATGCCCTGCTGACACCGGTGTCCTTCAGGGCCTCATCCAGCCCCACCAGCGCTCACAACCAGCCAAGCCCCCCGAGGGGCTCCCTCGATGCGGCCCCGAAGCTTTTCCGCCTCTTTGTTTGGTTTTTCCCCTCTTCCCGAGCATCCCGTTTACAAACAACAGAGCGCTTTGTACTGAACTTCCCTGAACATTTTTGTTTTCCCCGATACACGTTGTTGGAGGGATCTTTACTGCAAGAGTGTTTTGTTTACCAGCTTCGTGAGGGAAACTCTTATTTTCCAATTACTGATTAAATGAAGACCCATTTCCTAATGAATTGCACCAATGCACTGCTCTCCAGGAAACTTGTTGCCCCTGGAAGGAGAGGGCAGTTACCAAACCATCAATATTACAGCTTATAAAGGCTGGAAATCTTTCTAGGTGCAGATCTACAAAGGCCTTTCATCACCAAAAGATGTAGACTGGCTCCAAGAAGAATTTAAAATAATAATATTAAAAAAAAAAAAAAAGAAAAAAAAAAAAAGAAAAGGAGAGAGTTGGGTGCCAAAATGCTTTTGTAAACCAAGCCCTTGATCTAAAACTGATGCCTAAAGATCTGATGGGAAGTGGCAGTAGCAGAAGCATAATCTCAGCCTTTCATATCTCCGCCAGTTCTAGGCTCAGAGGAAAAAAAAAAAAAAAAAGAGGGTAATTTGGGGCATTGTTTTACTTTGGAAGGGTTTAAAATAATTGTGGGACTTTTTTCTTTTTGAGAAAAATTTTTGAAATTGTTCCTTTTTCATAAGAGGTTAGGAAGACTAAGCTTTTTATTTATTTATTTATTTATTTTTGCTTCTTTTTTTCTTATCCACACTGATTTCATAAAAAGCACTTCAAAGCTTTTAGTAAGATGCCCTCCAAAATTCTCCATTTCTTTGTGTACCTTCCCCCACCCCATCATGTCTGCTGCTCGCAGCAAAATTCTGCCATTGCCAAAATTCTGCCATTCTGCCAAAAAAAAATAACATGGCCTCAATAATAATAATCATAATAATAAAATGGGATATCCCCTGCCCAGTCCTGCAAATCCTAAGCCCTCCCTTGCTGCACCCCTGCCTTTCCTATTGCGGCACGTGTGCGAGATGCTCAGGGTATGTCCGTGGAGCTGTGCCGTGCCGTGCCGTGCCGTGCCGTCCTCCCTGCCCTTTGCTGCGCGCTGGGCTCGCCGGCAGTCCCGCGGACTCCATGGGGGGTAATGACAAGCGCGAGTTTTGCGCTTGGCTGCGAGCTCTTTTCATCTTTTTTAAACTGATGAAAGCCATGCCAGCAAGTTCTGGGTTGAGTTTTTTTTATGGGAACTGTGGGGGCTTGGCACTGCCGAGTGTCGCCCCTGGTCTTCCAGCCGAGAGGCAGAGATCTCCCCCTTCTTGTGGTTTATCTAAGCCCTCTGTATCTGATGCAACAAAATGCTGAGGTGGGACTTGCCTCTGTCTGTCTGTTTGTTTGTGTCAGACACTTGTTCCCCGTTTATCTGCTTGATCAAAACAGGTTACACCAAGCAAAGCTACTTCCCTTTGATTTCATCTGTTGAGGCTATGGGGGGGAAGCCAAAGCCTTAACAAAAGGGCGATAGGGAAGCTCTTCAAACACAACCATCGGTAACTGAATAGCTGCGGGCGCTCCGAACATCTTCCCTCCCCACCCTGCAACACGGGGAGCTGGACAGGCTGCCAGGAGCCCAGGGCGGGGTGCGCGATGGGCATCCCGGTGCACGGGGAGGGGAGCAGGGCTGCACGCCGCATGGGACGGCCCTACAGCGGTCCCGCTGCCCTAAAGCAGCTGCTATTGCTGCCTGGGGTGGTGGTGGAGGGCTGGACCAGCAGCTTGCACGGATAGGGCAGGGCTGGGGTCTGGAAGCTGATGGGTCGAGGAGTGGGGTTGCGTGGGGAAGGCATGTGGAGGTGGAAAGGGGGCTCTCGCCAGTTCTGGTGGCAACAGCACCGTGGTTGTCTCGGCCTCTTTTGGTGGGTTAGGAAGCTGTAGAGCAGATATCCTTCCCTCCGAAGGTCAGGAGGAGCCTTTCCTTTGAACCCAAGTGGAAAGGAGCTATGATGCATCTGCTCCTGTGATCTTGCAGGGGGGATGCTCCTTTGAGTGTCATTCCTCTCCCCCAGCTCCTCAATTCCAGCCAGCTTGTGGCAGCGGAAGGGTGGCAGCAAGAGGTAAAAGCCTGCCTCCACTGCTGCCACCAGGCCCCAGGCCCCTCCTGGTTCTCCATCTCCTGATGTCTGTCCGTGCCTTCTGCATCAAAACCTGTGCAAATGTGATTTTCAGCCCCAAAGTGGGGGTCCCCAGCTCGTCCCCCACCTTTTGGCCGGGTGTAAGCTCCTTGCTGCAGGCGCTGCTCCCCGGGCTGGGTGCAGTTCTCCCGAGGGCTGGGGTCACCGGTGTTTGCCGTATTGCTGTGGTAGGGCTCTGGGCTTGCTGCGTAGGCTTTCTTTTAAACTTCATGGTTTATGTTCAAATAGGATCTGGAGGTTTTCACCTCTGCATCTGCTTCTAACTCAGGTAGAAGGAAACGTGCCCAAGCCATGTCAGCAGTGTGAAATGGGTTGGGGGGTGCTCAGGCTTTGCTCTGCTCGCAGGTACCCCCCAGCAGGCGAGCCCAGGGATGCCGGGGCTGAGCCTTCCTCTTTCTTCTGCCATTACCCCCACAGACAGGGCTGGAAACGGGCCGTCAGGCCAAAGACTTTTGAGGAAACTTGGCCTTCCCCAGCCCCACACCGAGCCCCGTCCTTGGCTGTGCCTCTGCTCGCCAAGGCCAGCTCTCCCGGGTGAAACTCCCCTCCGAGCCTCCAGGATTTCTCTCCTCTCTTTCCCCTGCAGCCATGAACAGCCCCAGGACAAGTCCCAAATAAATAAAAGCAGCAGCAGCAGCCGGGCTGGAAACAGCTGGTTGCTATGGCAATTGGGCCTGCTCGGGATTTGCATAAGGCTGATGATTTTCATAGCACAGCCACATTTAAGGCAAGCAGGAGAAATTTCCATATTCCCAGCTCCGAGTCAGTTGGGGCGTGGGGGAGGCCAGGAGGGGGATATTTGAAATTCAAATGAAGGTGATTAGGGTTTGAGGTTGGGTTATTTTATTTTTTTTTTCTTAAACATCCCATTATGGAAGAGGATAAAAAAGGATGGGGAGGGGAAAGGGGAACAAAAGGCTGGTTTGACTTGAATTAGAGGGGCAAAGGAAGAGCTGGTCTGATCTGCCTCTTGCCTCTGGTCTAAGAGAAGAGACTTGCCCTCTCCCAACACCTGCAGGTGAAATGTTTTCCGTGGGAACAACTGCTGCCCTCGGGTTTCCTTCTGGAAGCTGCCCGAGTCTCCCACACTCGCTGTCCTGCGTTCCCCCCGCGCCCTGCCCCACACGAAGGGTACGTCGCGCCCGGAGCTGCGGTGGCACCAGGAGGTGGGAGTTCTGCGAGGCTCACAAAGGAAAGGCATTTCTATATCCCAGGGGGTTTCCACCCAAATGAAACGCCCGAGCCTTCAGTGAAAGCTTCCCCTGCAGTCGTGCAGCCCTCTCACTGAGTCAGCCAGCACGCATTCACTTTTCCTGCTAACCAGCCCTGACTTTCCCATGGAGATGCCCCGATGCCCCGGTTTGGTCTGTTTGTGTTGTTAGTGCAAACAGCAGGAAAACTGCAGCCCGATTTGGCTGCCTTGAGAACTTCCCATCCCGCTCAGACTTTCCCTTGCTCCTTTTAAGTAACGCTCCGGGAGCAAACCTTGGGAACAGGGAGCATCCCGGCAGGGCAGGTAAGGGTCCGGGGAACAGGCTGGTGTCTGCTCAGCTGCACTTTCTGCTCCCCATTACCGCTGGGCACAGGTGGGGGAATCAGGGCCAGCCACTCAAGTGATGACAAGGTGATTTAAGTGAGCTTGTCCCAGGCAGGGCCTGTGCTGCTAGTTCTGCAGAAGTGGCTGGTCTGGCTGCTGGGAATGGCAGAGAGGGTTGTGATGGTGTTTGCTCCGGTATCCAAAGCGAGCTAAATTACTGAGGAGCCAAATAGGTTTTTGGCTTAATAGGACCCCATCCTTCTTAGTGCAGGTAAATGTTTTGCTTTGCTTACAGCATGTGGCTCAAGTACTGTTCATAGCTGTAATGGGTGTCACTGCTCTTGGTTATGTTTTGACTTTACATCACATTTGGGGTGAGGGACTGGATTCTTGCATCGGTCGATGTGAACGAGTTAATTCCTTAGCCTCTAGAAAACGCGTATTGAAAGGTGCTCTGCATCTGGCCTGCTTTGTCAATCTCTAACGGCACTGTGCTTTATCAGCTGGGGTGCTAGAATCCTGCAGGATAGGTGAGATTAATCTTAATTTGAGATATTCAGCACTGTGAGGCTGAAGCCTGACCTACTCACCCCGGGCGCCTTGTAGAGTCAGTGATGAAAATAGGCATCAGCAGCAGGTGATTCATCTCTCTGCCCTCTGTCTTGGGGGCAAGGTGAGTTGCCCTCTGGAAGCGCCGGCTTCCTCTCCGTGGCTGTAAAGGCAGCCTAGAGCAATTGGCTGGGAATTAGACACCTAAAAGTTAGACATCTGAGCCTGAATCCCCTGCCCGGTGTCTGCCTGGCACTGTTCCCCCATCACCGTTCAGCTGTTCTGAATTTCCCTCCCAAATGCATGGGCAGAAAACTGATTCCCTGTGGGAATTCCCCGACACCTGCTAAAGATTGAAATCGCCTCCTAATTCCCTGTCCCTTCTGCGAGATCAAACTGCGGGGCACATTAAGCGTGTAGCTGGGTGGGAAGGGGAATAAAGTTAGCCTTCTGGTGGCAGCCCTGCTTTGTCGCCGGGCGAAAAGCCACGGGCGGCTGTCACTCCCCGCGGGTGACATCTGCATGTTCCTGCATGCGTTTGCCTCGCCGAGGCGAAGCCGAGCTGCGATCTTGATTTCCCTTCCTGCCATCGCGGGGCTTTTATCCTCAAGAGCCGGACTGGCTGGGCGGCTTTCAGTGGGAACCGGGGCGGTTGTGATGGGGAGCGGGGGCTCGGTTTTCACAGCACGCGAAGCCTTCCAGACAGGGGGGAACAGCAGGGGTGGGGGGAAAGCCGTCCGGAACTGCGCTGCTGCTCCCATCCCCAGAGAAACCTCCCCAGGCAAACTCGCACCAGATCTGATGCCAGTGCTATGCAAAACAGCTGCCAGGTGAACCAAGGAGAGCAGCGCGGCCCTCGGCTGCCGTGCTGCGGGGAGCCGGCAGAGCTTATCGCTGCCTCTCCCCCTCTGTCCAGGACACCCACGGAGAGGGCAAGGGATGGGGAAGCTCCTGGGAAAGGTAGAGCAAGGAGCTCAAAAGCAATCCTTCTCCCTTTAAGTCCCTGGGCTTCCCAAATTGGATGCAACCGAAGGAAGGGAGGGCCGTGGTGCCTGGCTGGCGTAGCAGGAGCACGTTGTTGGCTGGTGCGGAGCTCCACCAAAGCGAGCGGCGTTCTGGCAGTTTGCAGCAGTTGAGAGTCTGCCGCCACTTACGCTTTTCTTTCTTTTTATCTCCTGGAGCTAGGAGAGATTAAATCTACAGCGCGGATCCGTGCTGTTTGAACAGCCCGTTCCTTTAAGGAGAGAAATGACTCCTTCAGCGTGGGTCCTGATGGTGATAGAAAGGGGGAGGAAAGCAGTCTGTTTTTAAAATATTTGTCGGAAAGTCAGCGATTTAGCTGGAACGAGAGAGTCGTTATCCCTATCACACCCAAACCTTGGCTTGCAGATGAAGTCATTTTAATTTCACTCGACACACAAGCTTTTGCTGAAACAGAAAAAGATGAGATTTGTTTGCAAATAAATCTGCGCGCAAACACTCACTGATCCGGCTGAAAAGCTGCAGAGATTTGTGTATCCAGCCCCCATTTACATAACCACTGGGAGCAGAAATCACCTCGCCCAGTTTTAAATATCACACTATTGGACATCTAAGCCTGAACTAGTTGCCCCTGGGTCCCTTTGTAGTCAATAAAAAGAAATTGTCATCTCCAGAGGGCCATTCATCTCGACTTAGATAGGCGTCTAAGATAGGTCAGATGAATGGCCTCTGGAGGTGCCTATTGCTCCTCGTTGTCTACCAAGACAGCCTGGGGCACTTATCTCAGACTTAGACACCCAAGCTACAAATGGGTTCCTGTTGATCTCCGTGCATATTTCCAGCATGTTCCACTGTCACGGAAAATGAGGTACTCCCGAGCACCTGCGCTCATCTGGGGCAGGATGCGGAGGGTGCTGAGTCTGGCCTTGGAGGAGAGGAAGGGAAAAAGAAGTCTGAGGGCTGAGCTTGCTGTTGCAGGGAGGGAAAAGAGAAAGGTGGGAAGCTTGGAAGGGGAGGAGGGGATGTGCTGGAGAGCTTGAGCTTGGGCGCTTTGAACCTGCTGTGTGTTTTGGCAGCCTCGTTTGGAGAGTTTGGCTCATTGTGGTAGGGATGCAGCACGAAGCCGTGCTCCAGCTGCGCATCCCGGGTTCCAGGAGCTGGGGTGTACGGTGGTGACTCAGAGCCCTCAGCACTGGGACCCAGGGATTTCCCTCCAGCTCTTTGAATCTTGCCTCATCAACATGCTCCATTTGAACGTGAGCGAAAGCCTCGCATCCAAGAAAGCAGAAGATTACCTTTTCCTTCCTGTTCTATTTTAGCAACTGGGAACTGCGTTTCCTTCTCCCCTTCTTGCCTTTCTCCCCTTCAGCTACTGCCCTCAGATTGCATCAACCCCCCGTGGGTTGCAAAGGTAGAAACTGCAGGCCTTGAAGATCATCACGCAGCCCCGCTCAGGTGTGTGGATGCTGATTGCGATCATCTATTAGCGCTATCAGCATTCCCATCGCTTAGATGAGCAGTCGTTGGCTCTCGGGGCTTGGAGCTGGAGCGCAATGAATGAACAAATTCCTGGGGCGGGAGCAGCCAGGGAGAGGTGGTCAGGGGGCAGCTGGCCACAGCTGGGGGGCTCACGAGCGCCTGGCGGGTCGGAGGTGGAAGCACGAGCTGGGGAACTGCAGGGAAGAAGAGAAAGCCCTGAGATTGGGAAGAGAAAGAAAGCTTTGAAAAGCAGGTCGGGAGGAAGCCAGGAGGGGAGGGCAGGTTCCAGCACAGCAGAAATGCAGAAGGGCTGACGGAAAAAGGAACAGACCCGGATTGGGGTTGAGTTGCAGGTGGTGAGAGGATAGAGATTTTTGGAGCGGGGACAACGGTGTGCTCTGCCGTGAAATAGTGCTCTGGTTGTGCCTGATAACGAAGACCTGCAGCTCAGCCTAACGAGAGCAACAAAGGCAGCTCAGTTTCCATCTCTGGTGCCGTTAACGTGCTGCAGATAAAATCTGCAGAGTAGTTTCTAGATAGCAGAGAACAGGGTGCCATGAAATGGTTCGAGTCTGCTCTAAAAGCATTCTGCCATCCGTGAGTAATTGTACCAGGAACACTCCCCCTGAGGATCTCGGGGCCCTGGTGATTCACCTGGGAATAGTATGAGCATGGCGCGAGCTGAAAAACTGCCTGCTAGCTCGGGGTAGAGGCTTGCTCAGGTGAAAGCAAGCAAGTCAACGGGAGAGCTGGGTTTGCGCTCCTGCCTGCACAGCCTCCCCGAGCTGCTTTCCAACTTCTTGCAAGAGCCGTGAACTCCCCAAAAAAACACGATGTGTTGAAGCTTGATCAGATCACAGGGCATGGGCTATGCTTCATGGGGAACGTTATACTGGAAAAAAGAGGGGAGAAAAAAAAAAAAAAAAAAGGAAAGAAAAAAACAGGGGCAGAAGGCCCCCAGGGGCTTGTGGTGGTGGGATGCGAACAATTTCAGACTATTTATCACAAACTCAGTTGGGCTGGAAGAGAATGACTTAGGGGATGGCTTGCAAAGGGGAAGGGAAGGGGTTTCTTGGGGTTGCCTTTGCAACTCAAGAGGCTTCGTGGAATCCCTTAAAGCATTCATATCTGTGGAGCGCACAGCCTTTCCTCTGTGATGTTCTTGATGAATTTGGCAGGTGTGATAGAGGGGGGGGAAATGTTTATCATCAAAGGGGAATGAGTGAGGGCCTGTGCAGTACCTTCAGGCTGAAACCTGTCTGATTTTCCCCCTGTGCCTGCCAATCTCTCTTGGAATCAAGGAGACGCCTCTTGCGCACAACCCCACGGCACCCTCTGTTCCTTTAGATATCCCGTAATTACTTGGTACCACACAGGTTCCTAAAGATCCCTGGTTAACAGCCTCGGCCACCTGTTTGCTAGCCTCTCCCACAGTTAGCTCTTGCTTTATGCGCAGTCCTGGCTCCTGGGTTTCCCTGGAGACTTGCAATATCCTCCAGTTCACCCCCGCTGGAATCTCCCTTTGTCGGTGAGCTCTCCCCCACCCTCGCTGCCTGGCCAGGTGTCTCCCAGGCAGAAAAAAAATCAGCAAAGGCTGGTACCACCAAATGCTGCAAAAGCCGTCCTCGTGCTTCCATCGCTGCTTTCGCATCGATTCCACCTCCCCGCTCCTCTCCTTGCTCTTACACAAAAGTGCGCTGGGCGAGCAGCGCATCTTCGGTTACGTGGTCCTGAGTTCTGGGAGGTGTAGACGGATGCTCTCTGCTGTTAATACTGAGACCTTTTTCTGTTTGTTTCGTTGTAGGAAGTGAGCAGAATGGGCTGGACTTTAACAGGCAGGTAAGACGCTCCTTGGATCCTCCTGCTTTCTTGAATTACAGTGTAACTGCTCATCTTGCTGAGTCCCAGGCAGCTGCTGCTAGGAGATACAAACTGTTAGGGCACAAGCTGCTATTAAACAGGCCACTAAAGTCCTTCCCGATTCCCCTTGTGGGACAGCATGGCAGATGAAACTTCTGGTTTCCAGGCCTTCCCATTTCATAGAAGTTCAGTTAATTATAGAGTTTCTTAAAGTCACCCTTTGCTTGAGGCTTTTGCTGGCTTTTTATTTTTTTCTGATGCCATTTAGAAACAAAAGGGACCTCAGTTACGCTGGCGAATGTGCAAATCCCGCCCCAAAGCTCCACGGATTTGCACCGTGCGCGACGCTGGTGCTGAAAGCACTGCGGTATGCAAGTCTAGGAGCACGGGCTGACTCACAGGAGTATCAGCAAGGACTGAAGATGAGGTGGTTTGAGGTCTTGGAGTGCCTGGGTCAAGACCAGGCCTGCCTACAACGGCAGATTCCTCTTACAAGACTGTGGGGAGAGGGGCAGCAGATGAATGCAAGTGTGTCTGATAGCAGCAGCCCTGGCTGCAGCACGTGAGGCTCTGGCGAGCTGTTGTCTTTGCTGTTAGATGTTGCCCTCTGGCTTCATGCAGCCAAAAGCAACCCCTGTCTCATGGAGCGCCTGAGACCTTCACACCCGGCCCTCTGAAATCCCCGAACCTCAACGCAGAATTGCAAAGGGGAGGCAGGTGACAGCCCTCCCCACACCCCGAACTTGTGCAGAGACACAAGAAAACATGCTCAGTCCTCAACCAAGGACCACTGTAGCCATCAGGGGGGCTGGGCTCAGAGCTTGTAGACACAAAGAGGAGGTCTGGAGAGACAAGGCACCCACCTGCTGCAGCACTCCGGGGAGCTGGAGCGAGGAAAGCCAGCAGGCTCCGTGGACAGTTACTAGCGTTTGAAGCAGATGTTGGCACTCCTAGCAATCCAGCAGCCTGCCTGCTTCCAGCTTTGCCTTCCCCGAGTTCAAGGGTTGCGATCCTTTGTGAAGGCTTCCTGCTAGCAGCAGGTGGGCAGCTGATGCCTCTCCCGTGACTTTTCTGCCCGCCAAGCTTGTTTTGGTGGCTCCGGCCTGACAGATGTCAGCAAGCTGCTGTTTGTTTGTTTGGTTTGGCTGCGCCGGTTCTGGGTGGGTTGTAACTTCCTATCAAAGGTGTCTTAACACGTTCAGCCATCTTCCAGGTTTTTGGAAAACCCAGCTGAAAACAAAAAGTCTTGTGTCTCCAGCTCTGTGGATTGCAGAGCCCAAAGCACAGGCTTTCTACAAGCCAAGAGAAGAATCCAATCTGCTTATAACGAGTGATAAAAGAAAATTCCCTCAAGATAGAAATAAGCTATGAAAGTACAAGATCGTTACATGTTGCAAACTTTTCCTATGGCAACACCACAGAGATGTTAGAACTGGATCCTGGGCTGAGGTTAATCGGGGAGACGTTAGTGACGGTGGTGAAGCAGTGCTGGTTCTCACCTGCTGGAGATTGGACTCGTTATCTTCAAGGTCCCTGTCCCCTGCACGCCTCTGAATGAGGAGCTGCCTGTATACCTGTGTGGGCAGGCAGCCTCACAGTCGTTAGGATTTGGGCCAGAGTCTGCTCGGTGGAAACATCTTCCTCCCAAAATGAGGTTGTGGTTGCACAGCAGCCTTTGGTAGCATTCGCTTCCCCCTTTGTTTCTCTCCTTCCACCAGGGCACCGCAAAGTCCCTTCCATTCGCGCCAGCACACCTGTGTAACCAAGCAGCAAACCTTCCTGGGGACCGATCGAGGCTTAAAAAGCAAAAAACCTGTGAATAAGCTCATTCTGAAGGTGTTTTTCAGCTGCTTTCTTTATCCGGGTTGTCGCAGTGTGGGTGAGTGGACCTGCAGGCAGCGTGGCTCTCTGTCTCCCTCTCTTGGCCCTCTCCAGGGCGAGTTGAGCCATTCTTGGTATTATTTTAACCGAGACTGAGCCCCAGCGCACGCCGGTTGTACGCTCACGTTTCAGGCTGACCTCGGCTATTGGTGAATTTATCTTCAATTCAGCAAATAGATATGGAGCGATGAGAAAAAGGAAGAGGGGAGATACGGGAATATCAAAGTGTTTGCATGTAAAACCAGATGCCGAGCTCTTTCATTACGGGTGGAGGTTGGTGGGTTTTTAATTTTGGTTTGGGGTTTGGGTGTAATTTTTTTTTTTTGGTTACCTTGCAATTCAGGTTTTCAAACCGAAGCCAGAGAAGCATGGTTTGAAACCCAACTCCAAGCTGAATGCGAGAGCTGCCGAGCTCTCTTTGACTTTATTTGGAGTGCTGGGCGCTAATCACTTTGAAGATCATAAATCTCACATCGTTTAAGCCTCTCCCCCAGTCTTTGTAGATGGCCTACATTTCAGGTCTGTTTCCCTCCCCTGTTATGCTCCAGGCGGGAAGGGAAGGGTGGAGTGACCTGGTTAGACCCCTTACTTGCCTACCAGTTCCCTGCTGCGGCTGCTCTCACCCAACGAACGGGGAGGAGGGAAACTCTTGCGGAGTTTGAGGTTTTCTCGCAGTTTGTGGGTCAGCCCTGTGCCTTATGAGAAAGCTGCCTTCTGATCCCTCAGCCTATTTGGCAAACGTTCACTCCCCCCCCTCCCCGCTTAAACTCTCCTCCCACCTGGATGCAGCAGTAATTTGTATGTGAATGAGAGGGGAAAGGGTGTGTATGGAAAAAAGCAGCATCTTCTGCCCTGCCTATCTGGTTTGGCTTTTTATTTAGGGAGTCTAATGCTTGTTGTTTCCTGTTTATATCAAGGGAAATGCAAAGAGAGCGTAATAAACTTTCACCTTCAGTGCTGGCAACCTGGGTAGGGACATCTGCTTCTTAATGGTTTGGGATCGTGTCCAGAGCGTGTCAAGGAGAGGAGCGAGGAACTCGGCAGTGGTGGCTTCAGTTTTCAGACCGGGAAAGGTCCGGCTGAAAGTGTTGGCGTCGGAGCTTTTCCTCGCCGTCATGTGGTGATCTTCACCAGGTGGTGACGGCCTGGTTTGTTTTATTTCCCCCACTGGTGAACGCAGTGGTCACACTTTGGGGAAATACTGCACTGTTCGTTTTCAGATGGCTCTGAAGAGAGCTGTTCTGGAGAGCCGTGCAACTCGCCCTTTGTCTGGAGTTATCCTAGAGATAACATTGACTTCTGTGATCTGTACGTGGAGCTAGGGCTGATGGTTTGGAGAGAAAACAGGTCTTGTGTGTATGCTGTAGGCACCCAGTGCCACACATCGACCCACAGCTAGGGGAGGGAAGAACAGATTCTGGTTCTCTGGATTCTTTTCCACCAGGGAAGTGATGTGAAGGATTGTGGCACTTGCTGGCCCTCGCAGCAATATGAGGGCTGAAGGCTCACATCTCCTTCCAGAGGAGGGAATGAGACGTCCTCTCCAAGCCCCTCATGCTCTCAAGCACAGAGCTGAGCTCCAGAGCTAGGACAGAACGTGTCCCTTCTGAAACAAAGCTGAAAGGCTGTGCCTCACCAGGGCAGGAAAGGATCTGCGTGTGCTCCATATCCAAATATGTCATGCAGTTTCATTCCAGCAGCAGGCTAACCCTTGTAGACAGGCTGTCATTTGTTTAATGATAATGACAGGTTTGATATTTGTACCAATACAGAGGTGATCCTGCCGTGAGACTTACCAATATTGCAGGCACTCATGTGCCTGAGTAGCCCAGGGCTCAGCATAGCTTGAATTTTCCTGTTGGCTCTTTATTACTTTATTTTCTTTGTTTTACACCCATTAGGGGATGTAATGTGGATACGGCCCTTTCCTACGGGCCTCCTAGAAATAGGATTTTGGGAAGGATCTACCTGAGAAAAGGAGGTAACTGGGAGATGTAGTGGTGGTGCGGGAGAGATCTTCAGAGCGTGAAGGGAAGAATCCAGAGTGAAATCAGGAAGCAAGATGCACGACTGAAGTGGGCTGGCATTTCACGTGCACTTTACTCTATGCTTAAATTCCACATCGGGTCGTACTCTGTGCCATTGTGACTGTTCCTTATGATGGCAAGGGACAGATTTCACACCCCCTTCTCCTCCAGTGATCAGTCAGCATCACACCATTGAGCTGCTTCAGGTTCCCACTCAGAAGGACTCGGGTAGATTTTGGGGGTGCCAATTGAGTGTGTCTGCTGGTGTAACCCAAGAGAGCAGTGAGGAACTGGGTCGCTGGAAAAATTCTTCCCTTCCAAAAGGATCTTCTTCCCACCCCGGGATCTGCTTCTCTAACCTCACCTCCCTGCCCTGTTTGTATCTGGCAGGGTTGTTGTCTGATGGAACATGAATTTCTGAGGTTTGGGGGTGGGGGGTCCAGCACTTGTTTGGAGGTAAGAGACTGAGTTGTCCCAGGTCTTCACAGCTGATGTCCCGTAGACTCATGATGTGAGAAAGGAAAGCAGGCAAACTGCGTCTGCGATGCGAAATCACAGGTGGCCCTTCCTCAGAGCCATTAACGCCCTGACCTTGCCGGGTATTTTCCGCCCACACGTCTGAAGGTTCTTTGCTAATGAATTTAGCATCCTCCAGAAGGTAGGGAGGTGTTTAACCCTGTCCTGCAGATGAGGCAGACAGGGGCTGACTCCCTGGCTTTTCCCAAAGATGCTGAGCACTGTGATTGCAGCTGAAATCAGTGGATGCTTTTCGGGAGAGTTGCCTGTGGACATTGAGGCTTATTGTAATCCAGGGCCTCGCTCCCTGGCGGAGCTGGGATACGGACTCCATTCTCTGATTCATAGTCTTGTGCTCAACCACAGACAAGTTCTTCCTCCCCTCCATCCTTTTGAAGGTGGAAAGAAGGGCCCAGCTTGCTAGGTAGTTTGTTATTAATATCTGGGATGCAAAACTCCCTGCAGATTTAATTTTGCTCAATCAGGGCTTCCCTCCCCCCGGCGATCTCTCTCACAGCTTTTCATTCCACTTTGAGTTCCCACCTCCCCCTAATCTCGTGTGTTCCCTATATGTCATTTCTGTTCCTGCTTGGCTCTTCCCTGTGGGTAGTTCAGGTTTCAGTCTGCCCTCCAGATTTCCATCCCAGTCCTGTTTTGCCCTCCTCTCCAGTGGAGGTTCACATCCTGCTTCCTTCTCCCCTCTGGGGATCAATTCAGATTTCACTCTCTCTTCTTCTCCGCATTGCCCCAGGGTGTCAGCCTAAGTCTTGCATCTGCTTTTCATCTCTTGAGCCTCCTCTAGTTGGAAATGGGCCCAGCTGTCCATATCTGCCTTGACTGACACTGGATCTAAGCTGAGCGCTGCCTTGGCCTTTCCCTTTTGAAGTTCCCTTGCTCCGTCCTAGGGATAGACTGATTGCATAAATTTGTATGAGTGCTGGTTCTTCATTGAAATGCAGCCCTTTGGGAAAGCATCAGAGAAAGCCCTGGCTGGAGGGAAAGTCCTCTGTTTCTATATACGGCACTGTTTTGCTTAGGACAGATATGTAGAGGAACCTCTTCTGCAGGCTAGTTTTGTTTTGGAGCCTTGCAGATGAGATCGCTGGGAACAAACTCCAAAACGTGCCGGTGACTGTCCTGTGAAGTTTGTAGGGGAGAAAAGGGATGGAAGTAGAAGGAAAGATTCTGAACCCTGCACCCTCTGCTCCCAAGGGATGGACTGAAGTCACCAGATTTGTTTGCTTAGCCAGTAACTGCTGACAACAGCCCGGCATCACTCCTGAGTTGGCAGGATTGTGCCTGGTTCTCAGATCCAGCCACAGCCCGTGCACAAACTCCTGCTTGCCTGCTCCAGACTCCCCAAGAGCAACCTGTATTTGGAAGGTACTGCCCACACTTGTTGCCTTGGTCCACTGGCAATGTGTCTTGTGCTGTCGTTTCAAAGCTCTCTTAAAGATGGAGAGACAGGCTGGTCTTCCCTTTCTGCAAATTCCCTGCTCAGCTGGGCTCCTATCATCTTTCACTAAATATTTTCTTAGCTTGCAGGCAACGAGCCCTGGTTTCATGGACTAAAGGGACCTATCGATTGTTTCCGCAATAGAAACTGGGTTCAGGGCATGGATGTCACTGTCAAGGTGCTTTTTAGGTTGCTTGGCACCTTTTTAAGTGGTGAGCGGCATGAACTGCCATGCATGGTTATGACTCTTCTGCCTGCTGGAGAATGGCTCATCGGTAATAAGGAGAAGACTCCAAATTCTTGAAGGCCTTTCATCTGGTGAGCTCCAAGAATTCAATCAAAAGCCTGCACCACCCAGCAAGGGTGGGGCCCTGCACCCATTTTGCAGAAGGGCAAGTCATAGCATAAAAAGGTGAAGGTGATGGGGTTTCAAGCGAGGCCTCTAATTTTGGAAACCTGACATCAGAGTGCACTTTCTGCCGTCCCAGAGGTGCTGATGTGCCAGCGCTCCATGTGAAATCAGTGGGTGAGCCGGAGCTGCTCGGCCCCTTGGGAGGCAGACGCTGGGTTTTCTCTTGCAGGACACCCTCTCACCTGCTTCCCCGGCACGTGGAAGATGCCAGAGCCCCTGAGCTGGGAGCAGAGAACTGGTTCCCTCTTCCCTCAACCTCCAGCCTCGTTTCTTCCACCCAAACCGAAGAATTATGCGGTACTCTCCAGCGAGGTTGATCTTTCTCACTCTCCCTTTCTTTTTTAATTATATGACTTGTGTGCGCTTAATGCAATTCCTCTAGCTGCTCTCCTTGTGTCCCAGTTCCCCGGGGCACGGCAGCGGGTGCCAAAACTCCCCCGAACCAATCAGAGAAACCTGCGGAGCTGGGACGGAGCCAGCCCCAGTCACGGGAGCCGGCTGGTTCCAAGTTCATTCCTTTTCCAATGTGGGATGGGGCGGAAAGCGAGGGCTCCCTGCGCCACGACTCCCGCGTCTCGCCCTGCCCTGGGTGCGGATGACTGAGCCGGGGACATCGGTGCTGCGCAGCAGGGAGGCAGTGCCAGGTATTTAGGTGGTTTCTGACTGGTTGGCAGCCAGCGGGCACAGAGAATACAGGATCAGCACGGTCTGCTCCCCCTAGGCAAGGGATCCACGGGAAGGGGAAATTTTCCGTGTAGGGAATTGGTTAAAGGTCTGGTTCTGGCCCCCGTAAAAGACCAATAAGGCAATTTTGCTGCTGACTTCAACAGGAACATGACGAGGCTCCAGGGAACCTGTGCAAGCATGCAGGAGGGCATGGGAGAAGCAACGAAGCCTGGCATGTGTGAAATCGGATTGATAAGGAAAGGGGCAGGGATGCAGCCCAGGGTGGGAGCGGGGAAGATAAGCGCAAAGGTGTAGGCAGAGGTGGAGTTCTGGAGAGCTTTGGAAGTTGGGCAAGTGGAATCGGGAGATGCAGGAGCAGTGCTGCAATGCTCGGCGAGGCTGGGGCAGCAGCGATGGCAGCACCTCCGGGCTCAGGGTTGGGGAGGAGAGCCCTGGAACGGAGCCGTGAGAGAAATCACAGCCTTTATGGTGGTAAAACAGTTTTCCATGTGCTGTTTGGAGGTTCTCACCGTTCTGACCAAGAAAATGGCATCTTCCCCTCCCCTTTTTTTAAATACTTCCAATTTGGCACGTCCGCAGGCCTTGGCGGGGAAGGCACCGCATGCCTGAGTACCAATAGCGAGAGCAAAGATGCTCCAAGCTGTTCCTTTCCAGCATCCTTTTGCCAGCTCGGCGCTCTCTGACCACAGGTCACCAGTCCAAGCCCTCGCTGTGCTCCTGGGGCTCATGCAGAGGCAGCACAGACGTGAGCACGGCCTCTTGGGCAGGTGCTCGCCCCACCTCTGCCTTCAGTTCTCCTCTCCCATGCCCCGTGTCTGCTTTGGAAGCCTGCTCTGCCGCACGTGATTGTTTGGAGGCTTATCGCTCAGCGCGGGGCAGAGGGATGGCTTCTTTCTTTTTCCTCTTCTCTGCTCCAAAGCAGAAACACTTGGGAAATGCTGCATCAGAAGGCTTGCAAACGCAAAGCCGAGCGTGGTTCTGTTTGTTTCCCTTTGTGAAGCGTGTAGCTCGGTTACACTTAATTTTGATTTCCCACCCCCACTTTTACTACGGCTCCAGCGCAGCCATTCACATCCTGAGCTGCAGCTCAGAGGGTGAAGCCTATCAGATCAGACCTCAATTAACAGACTCAAACGCCTCAAAGCTCTGATGCAGGTGTGTTGAGGTTAGGGATTACATTCTAATTTTTCCCTGTGTTGCCATTACTGAGTTTTAGGATGTTGTCTGCTAAGCATTCAGCGTGGGATTAATTCTGCTTTTGTCATGCTGACAACTTCTGAAAATCCCACTCTTCAATGTGAAAGGACACCGAATTGTTATAGGGCGAATATTGTCCTATTAACAGGAGGGTTTTCTGCTTTCTTCCTGAGTGTCTGTTAAGCCTCGCTGCATGTGCAGGATAGTACATGTGGAAATAGTAATTGCAAGCCCATTATTATTATTATTGCTATAATTCATTATTAGTGTGTGTTGTGTTTTATGGTGCCCACGTGTGCAGGTAATTCACAGAAGTACACTTACGCCATTGGAAGGTGGGAAGGCTTAGCTGCAATAGCCTTGGATCCAGTTTTGATACCTGTTTCCATCATAAGACTTCCTCCCTTGACTTCAGGCAACCCAGTTGTGTGAAATAATGCTTAGGGAATGATTCAGCCCAGGAAGAAACGTGCTGCTCTCTTTCAGCGAGGGGCAATTGGCTCCAAAGCCTCTGCGCGCCCGATCCTCTTCCCAACAGCCAGAGCCCTTTGCAGCTGCAGGGGGAGGGATGTGAGCAAGTCCAAGTCCTAAACAGTTGTGAATTGCTGACTCTCAGATAAGCCAGATACGAGGGCAGATAAATACCTGTTTCAAAGAGGTTGCCGTCTAAATAGAAACTGCACAACAAATCCGATTGTCTTCGGTCTTACGATGACAACCACAGCTACTGCTGGAGGAGGCTGGTGTGGCTTTCATGGCTTCACTCGGGCAGGGTACGGGCACCCCTTATCCAGGCTTGGGGAGAGCATCCCAGAGGGGTGCAGAATCAGCCCATCCCACCTCAGCGAAGGGGATGGCGGAGTAGTGCTAACGTTACCTGGAAGTGCTCCCAGCCAGCAGCAGATGCTTGCTGGCCTGGGGACCACAGCCGGTTGCTTGGTGCTCGTTAGCTGAATTGCTAATTGATCCTGTAAGCACAGGAATGCTGTGAAGCATCTCAAGCCACCTTGGCGGTGCTGGGTTACAGCAGGAGGCTGCAGCCCCTGTGCAACCGATGGCATCCTGCTGCCACCTCATCGGATCAGGCGGGGGTTGCTCCGTCCGTCTGTCGGAGGGGTACGGCCTTCCACACGGTGAGATGGGAGCTGCTAACTTTGCAACTTCCTCGTGTAAGGCTGGCTTTTTACAGCTTTGCAATATGTCTGCAGGATGTTTTCATGAGCCGAATGTTTGCCAAAAGTTCACAGATCAGTTACAAAACAGATGTACTTTTTTTTTTCCTCCCCTTCTTCCTACTGGTAAGGAAGAGTTTGTGCAGTAATTGCAGGCAGGTTGGGAGATGTTTTCTTCATAATTCTCCTTCTTATGAAATGTTTATGAAACACCTTCCACAAATCAGTTGCGCAAGCAAGCTGAAGAGCTTTGATCATTTTCCATCGCCCTCAATATGTTTCTTAGTTTGTTTTGCTTTTTGTTTTTGTTTTCAGGCTAGAGATAGGTAAGAACCAATCCATCATTGGCCGTGCCCAGCAGACGCGCTAGCCAACTAAGGGACTCCTTCCATCCAGTCACCCTTCCTGTGTTTTTCACAGGGATTGCTTGGGGGCAGCTGACCCTATTTTAAGGCTGTGAAAACATCCACTTGAGATCTCCAAGTGTGATTCCTCTCCCCAGCCCTCGGCAGCTCGGCGTGCGGGTGCCGCCACCTGCCGTTACCTGCTGCCCAGGGGCCCCAGCCCGGAGACTGCCCAGGTGCCTGCGAGCACTGCCTTATTTCCCCCTCCTCTCTTACAAGTTAATTTTTTTCCCTTCGTAGCATTATTTTCCCAAACCCAACTGGATGGGAAGGAACTAAGGTTCGTTCTCAATGCCTTCTCGTTCCTGCCCTGACCATGATGTAAATGCAAGGAACTGGGGAACCACAGCAAGACCTGGTCCTGATTTTAACCCAATCACACTTGTTTTTGTGCATGGTCATCTAGCGTGGATCTCAGCAAACACCTACATGAGCTGATTTTTTTTTTCAGCCTTCTTTGGTTCCTTAAGGAAAACTCTCCAATTTGCAGAAAATAACAGCAAAAGTCAGATGCACTGGGAAAGGAGAAAGGCAACTCCTCCTCTTGTTTTATTAGTTTGAAATTTACATTATTTTAAGTCTCATGATATTGAGTGGCCTCGCCCACAATGTGTGTGGTTTTTTGGGGTTTTTGGTTTGGTTTCTTTCTAACGTACGGTTGGTAACAGTGCCGGTTTAGCTGGGGAAAAAATGAAGGTGCAGGATTTGCATAAACCATCCCAAAAGTTTTGGATATGCCCCGAACTCTTGCTAATGAACAATTAGCCAGCTGCAGGCCTGTTGGGGAGAGGAAGAGGAGGGAGAAGTAAAACTGAGCCTAAAACCAATGAAAAAAGGTGCAGGGGAGAAGGATTTGTCAAGAACACCCAGGTTCCCGCCCACTGCGCAGGAGAGAGCCAGAGAATTCCAGGGCCGGGGGAAGGAGCAGTGGGAGATGTTGTTGTTTTTAAATGGGGAACCGGTCCTTTGCCAAACCCACCTCCCGTTCTCATATTGTGCGATGCCGGGATGCAGCTACACACCCCTTTCGGCCTGGAACGCTTCCAGATCATTCCGCTTGGCAGCTGTAAAAATTGATTTCAGTTTGGAAATGGCTCGTGCTTCTTCAACACTCCGCTCCTACCGGGATCGTAACCCAGGCGGGATCAAGTGCCTCGTTCTCTAACACGCGGATATCTTTTCTTTTTGGGACCGTTCAGCCTTGGATGACTGCGTTGTATGAGGCAGACACGCGTGAATTGCGAGCAGGAGTAGCATTTATTTATTTATTTTTACTTTTTGCCTCGGATGATTTATACCTGTATTTTTTTTTCTTTTTTTTTTTGAATCACCTTTAGGAAAAAAAAAAAAAAAGGTGCATAAAACCATTTCCCTGCGGTGACTGGATGGCTCAAGGGTAACGGTGCATTCTCCGGAGCCCTTTGCCTAACATTTAGTAACTTAGACACTATCCGCGCTGATAGTGATCAAGAAGCTCTTTCCATCTGATTCCTTCGCCAGGCTAAGCGGGATGATCATGCCGACCTGAAAGGTAGGAAAGAACTGGAATTCACAGCATGTATAAGCCTTGTTGCAAGGAGCTACTACTATTGCAAAACTAGTTTCGGCAGTATCCAGAGCTACAGTTTAAGTGAAGGAGATGTTGTAACTCTTCCCTCTGCACAGCACCTTCCAAAAAGCAGAGGTTAACGTTTATCGGGTCGGCTCCCTGTGGTCGCACTTCCTCTTCGGGGCACGGAGGTGGTGTGTATTTGTTTGCTTTGCTCAAACTGAAATAAAAGATCCTTCAGCCAAAAATACCCGCACGGGCCATTGCTTTTAAAGGGGCATTTCTTGTCCCCCTCTGCTGGTAGAAGGCTGCATGACCTAAAGTCCGTGCCAGCGCTGCGAAACGCCAGCAAACACAACCCTGCTCGAATTCCGGGCGATGTTGGGCTCGGCGGATATTTGACGGGAGATGGTGAGGTTCAGCTCTGGTAGTAAGAGGGAACCTGAGATTCTGAGTCTGTAGACAAGGTTTTCTAGATGTATTCTTTCTGTTTTCTTCCTGTTCTTTTCAGTTTGTGGGAACTGGAGCCTCTTCTTGCGCTGGAAAAGCTTAAACTAGGAAGGGGACTGCTGATGTGAGCCTTCCTGTAGGCACAGTCATGCTTGGGGAAAACTTGAGGCTGTCTGGGAATTGTTTGAGTGCATCTTTTATTGGAGAAAACGTATTATAAGAGATCTGTATGACTTTTCTCATGCCTCTGCACTCTATCTGCACATAGACGCTCCTCAGCTTTCAGGAATTATTCTAAAAACTCCTAAAATCTCCCCAACCAGGTTGTCCTTTCTCCTCTCCCACTTGGTCTTGTCAAAAAATAATAAAATTTAAAAAGCAGCTAGTACAAAATGACGTATTTTTATTATTATTTTTTAGTACTAGTTTTTTTAAAGAGTAGCAATGTTAAAAATTAATTATGGAGGCCATGGGGTAAACCAAACGTAAGGATTCAGTTCTGGTCCCTGTGTAAATTCTGAAGAACCCATGTAAAAATGTGGATTCAGAAATAATGATTTCTGTAGACTGGAATCTTCCTTGAACATTTAAAATAGGTTAAAATGACCACTGGACAAAGGGCTGGCACCTGTGAAGTTTGCCTTTTTTTCCTCACAGCTTCTTTTAGCTAAGGAAGCAAATCTTTTCCTTGCCAGATTTTTTTCCTTGCCAGTACAGCAGGACTTCCCCCACTTCTTGTTGCTTTCTCACGGTTTGGGGCATGTGGTGCCTAGGGTGTGCGTTTTCAAGTCTGGAAGGGCATACTGCTTTTTAAGGTCTCTTACTTCATGATCTTTCCTCTTCTTTTCCCTTGTACCACCCTCTGCTACCTGCAGAACAACATGTGAGGCCATCTGCAGCCACACTATTGGGCTGTGAGTGGTGATCTGTAAAGGGGAATTGCATCGTGTCTTCCTCATAACACCACAAAATGCCTCAGTGTTTCATCTGAGGAAAGCACTCGCATGCTTTAAAGCCTGTGAAGTGACTGGAAACTTCCTGAAACGTTTTAATTAATGTGATTTAATTGAGTGAACTGCAAGCTTCCCCTTGGTTTAGCAGAGCAGGAAAATTATTCCCCTCTTACAGTCGTAGATCCATTCGGGTTGGAAGACCATCTAGTCCAACCTTTAACCTAGTACTGACATAAAAATATATAAACTGGAGAGCAGAAGTGAGGAACAACCCCTACCTTTCTGCAAAGCCAGGGATGGAAGCAATAGGCCCTGATTTCTCCCCCTTCTCTGAAAGCAATCCCTTTAATCTGAAAGCGATCCCTTCCCCGTCTCTTCCAGCCTAACTTCCTACCATCCCAGGCATCCCACGGCCTATGTCTGTGCCCTAAGGCTACAACTGCTTTGCTCTTTTTTCAGATTAAAACCGAAGACCTCAGCGATTCCTTGCAATCTACAATCCCCCCCAGGTCAGGACACCTTGTACAGGGATCATCAATGATGCCTGGAAGTCAGATCGCAGGGGTAAGTGCCTTTGGGGCATCAGGGGCTGAGTTAGTGAACCTCCAGAGGAAAGGCTGGTTTTGAGAGACACTTGCCACCTTTTGGCAGTGACAAAAGAAGACTTGAGGACATGATGGACAGTAAATTGGCAAAGTCTCCTCCCCAGCCTCTTTTTCACAGCAGCCAGGAGACCTGTGTAATGCCTTGCCAAAGGATGCAGAAAGTTTACATGGGTTCAAAGGCAGACTGGACACGTACTTGGAAGAGATTTCCTTTGAGGGTTTTCTAAGCAGGCAAAACCACACCATGCTCAGGAAATCCCTTTGAGCTGAAAATAGTTGGAGACTGAGACAATACCAAGGGGAAGTGTTGGATATGCTTGTCCTGGTCTTCCTCTTTCCCGAATGCCTGGTTAATGTCATTGCTGGAGATAGAATCCTAGGTGAGGTTAACTCCTAATCTTAGCCATCCTTAAATATGTTGGCTCCAACTGATTTACATCAGAGAATAAATCAATTACTTGATTTTTTTTTTTTCTTTAAGGTAAAAAAAAAAAAATAGGGTCTAGCACTCAACACTTGTTAAATTCTATTATAGTTAGATGCTGGAAGGCCACATGGCTGCTCAGTAATCTCTTCCACCATTCTTTCATGGGGTAATCAGAACTCTTACCCGACTCAGCCTTGTTGAAGTTCCCCAAGACTTCCTAACAATTATTGAGAAGCTTCAAAATCTGATCTTATTAAGCAATGAGCTCCCTCGAGAACATACGTCTCAAGAGAGCTGGTCTTATTGGAGCACTTTTCTCTCTACCCCAAACAAATGCAAACTCTTATCCCTCATCCCTACAAAAGACGTAGGACCCCAGGGACATGACAGAGCACTGGGATGCACTCCCTGCCTCTCAGTACCTATTCCCTGCTCTGCTCGGTGCAGGGTGGGGAGTGCCCGTGGCAAAGAACAGAAAATATTTTGGATCTGGTGGCTGTGCCCATTGCAGTTCGTTTGCAGAGAATTGGACACTTACTGGGCTTTGCTTCTTTCCCATCCCAGCACGAAGTCAGCCTTCTGTGCCAAGCAGGCTCAGTGCTGGGAGATGGGACAGCCAGCTGAACCTTTTCTGTGTCATTTTAAGGAGTTCATTCTCTGAAAAGACAGTATCTGTAAGAAGCTGAGATCCAAGGGCTTTTGTTGTTGCTTATTAAGATAAGGAGGTTTTGATTTCCAGTCCCTCAAAAATGTTATTTTCCAAGCATTAACTTTTTCAGTTAAAAGTAGGTGTTCTCCCTGTGGATGTCTGTGTGCACAGCATTTTTCTTTTAAAGCTGAAAACTTCAGATCCCGGCTTAGCTCTGGATCTGTAGCTCTCCTGTGCACACATGTGATGTGTTGGCAGCTAAATGAAAAACAAGAAAGGGGTCAGAGACAGTGCAAAAGACCAGGGACGGGGGGGAGATGATGCTGTGTGAAGAGCAGATGTCTCTAAGCGTTGCCGTTCGCTTTGTTTTTTCCCGTAGGACATGAGCTCTCTTCACACCCTGCAGCAGCTGGTATTGCTCCCTGGTCACATGCAGTCAGTTCCCCAGTTTCTTCTCTCTCAGTCCCAGGCAGGGCAACAAGGTAAGAGCAACCAAAGCTGAAAGGGGCGTTGTAATATGTGGGCACGTATCCAGGGAGAGCCTCCCTTCTCCTGACTCTTGCTTTCAAGCTGCCCTGTTTGATTTCCCCAGCTCGAAGTGCCTGGCCCCTTCTGCTGCCAGCGGGGCAGGGGGTGGGCAGCAGGGGGGCTGCCAGCACCCACGGCTCCTGCATCCCACGAGTGCCCCCTTGCTCTGGTGGAAGGATGGTGCTGGCACCAGAGCAAAGAGATCCGACCTAGCCAGGAGCATCGCGGGGCTGGGAGCGAGCTCCAAAGTGGGGCTGCCACTGCTTGTTCCCCAACCTTGCTCCAAGGCATGGGGCGGGAGAGGACGGGAGACCTAACAACTTCTGAAATAGAGTGTAATCAGCATCATGAAAGGGCAGAGGACTGAACGCAGTGCTTAAGAAAGACCTCGTGTTTCTATTTTTATCACCGATATTTTCATGGCATTTCTCCAGCCTCTGGGACACAGACATGCCATTGAGAAAGCTTCATGCTGCCTGTGGACAAACACAGACGTCGATCCATAACCTGACAGATGCAAAGGGACTTGGGTCCTCCGCTCACATTCTCATTTATCCCAGCACAGAAGTCCCTCTATGGGAGCCAAAATTCAGAATTAGAACCATAACGTCTCTGCAGCTCGAATGCAACTGTACACATGCTCTGAAAGAGAAGGATCACACCGTGGGCAATTGGGAAACCTATTTCTCATTGACAGTACCTGCACTCTTTTCTCTGCCAAACGATGCTGAGCGATGCATCAAGAAATCACTCAATGTATATTTAACAGTAGTCTAGAATTTAGTTTGCTTGAGCTGTCAGGGTCGGGATAATCTATTGCTCGCTGCCTGATTTTATGCCTGTATAAGAAACGCACTATGCTGGAAAATAGCATTTTGCTTCCTTTTATAGAACTACCATTTCTTCTGTTAAGTGACTTCCTTTGGCAGCTGCAGCCCTTCCAACAGATGGCCACTTGTTTGGCCATGACCCCTTTTTGGTTCCAGACTTGCTGCAGACTGGATATTTTGGCCAGTAGCCAGCTTTTTGAGCAAGATCTCCTCCATTTGAATAGGCGATTGTCAAGTTCTAATGATCCTCTGCTGTGTGCGTGCACAGCCACTGGGGACTGAAAGGGAAGGCACAGATGGGTTTTGTGGCACGAGTGGTTTGGTAGAGATGCAGGTGAAGCGCTCTTCGTGCCGATGAGGTGCGTGGAGTATTCCTGAAGTCATCCCTGGGGCCACCCCTCAGGAACATAGGAACATCTCCAACCTTTCCTGAGCTCTGACTGATGGATACATCAATTCACAGACTTCACAGCCACGGGGACTTGGTTGTAGGTTTAACCTTTCCAAGAGGCCACAAGCCTGGGTTTGATTTTATTGTTTTAATGTTCTTTTTAAGCTAGTTAAGTTCCCAGGCCTGATTCATTATGCGCTGATCTGATTCGCTGTGCAGCCCTTCAGACAGCTCATGCTGGCACGCTTGGATGAGAGGGTGAGAGCTCAGTGCTGCAAAGGTGGAAACAAGCAGCCAGGGAGATGCTGGGAATACTCTCAGCCAAAATATTGCTGCTGAAGACTTCATCTCACGAAAACACAGCCTCCATCTCATCAGCTGTCAAACCGGTGATTCCTGAATCCAGTCCATAATTTTCATTTGAGCTAGAGCTCAGCTTTTGCAAAGGTGTTCAATCATGTTTTTAAAGACTCCAAATGACAGAGCATCCGCCATGTCCCTAGGCAAGCCATTCCAGTGATTAATTACCTTCACTGTTAAAAATGTGCACCTCATTACCAGCCTGCATTTGAAATTCAAAGTTGTTCCAGCATTAGAGAAGGCTTATTGAAACACCAATCTAAATAAATAAATGGGATCCTGCACATTCAGATCTAAATTAAAAAAGAAAAGACAGAGAGGGAGAGAAAGACATTTCGGAGATGATCTTTTTTCCTTTTTCAGCAGAAGTCCATAAATGTCTATAGATTTCCCTATAATTGTCAGTTCCAATCAATGGAATATATTGCCTGTTTCAGGAAAGGTTATAAATCCTCTCTAAATTCTATAAGCTTCACCCACAACAGACTTGAAGAACCTGACTAAATTTATATGGAACTGCACTGCTTCGGTCGCTACTAAATCCTTTAGGACATTCCCTGTAAAACATATGGGCTTGTGCTCAGCAGCTTGTCAACCGAACAATTACACAGTGTCCATAAATACTACTTTTTGTTAGTTTTATAGATTTCCCCCCCCCCTTTTTTTTTTTTCTTTCATCATTTTGTGTCAGTGTATAAATTCCAAAAAAAAATCAATTTGTTTGAAATACAGTAGGGTAGAACAGAACGGGTCTGATGGCTCCGAAATGACACTTCAAAATGAAATGCATAGTAGAGAGCAGATTGGGTAGGCTCATGAGATTAACTGTAGGATCGGGATATTTTTAACATGATAAACAACTCCTGGAAGTTGGAGTCAGCAAAGCTTATATTGGAAATAAGACGCACATTCTCAATAGTTAGAGTGATTAAGTACTGGGAGAAATCACTGCTAAGGATGTGATAAATTCTCTGCTGCTTGACATCTGAAATCAAAGTTAGATGTCTATATAAAATGTCTGTGTCCTAGTTCAACCTCACGCAGGGATCAATGGTTGAAATATTTTACCTCCATCATCACTCTAGAAATCTCTTTCAGGCTAAAAGGCCATGGAAAGAAAGAAAAATAAACCCTGGTCGTTCTCATAACCCAACCCAGAGCCATCCACACTTGCAATGGCCAAAATTCTCGTATTTTGAACAAGCGTGAGCTGTTTCCATTCAGAGCTTCTCGAGCCTGTGCAGAGCGATGCTCAGCTGCCTAGGCGCTGATGAAGGAGCTGATCTGATCTCTCTTTCTCTCCCCAGCTTTGCAGCCAAACCTCCTCTCCTTCCCTCAGCAGCAGGGCAGCCTTCTCCTCTCCCAGCCAGGACCCAGCCTGGCATCGCAGGTAACTCACCCACCCCGAGAATCTTAAAGAGCAGCTTCACCGAGGGTGAATGGCAGGGAAAACCATGTGCTTTTTTCTGTCGTTGTGACTCCCTGCATTTGTCGCTGCTGTTTTTAACAGGCTGTGGGGCGTTCTGGGCTCCCTGGCTCATCAGTTGAACCTCACCTGGATGTACCCCAGCATTTGCAAGTGGCGAAGCACCTAACTCCGTCGGGAGCATCTGAGGAGCCCAGTGACCTGGAGGAGCTGGAAAAGTTTGCCAAGACTTTCAAACAGAGGCGAATCAAGTTAGGGTTCACGCAGGTGAGCGGCCTCGTCCCTAGGAATGTCGGTGTCACACGTGGTGGGATGGGGGATCCTGTGGCAGAGAAGTGGATGGAGGGAGGGCTGGGTTAGGTGTAGATATCCCCCTCCAAACATACAGAAAGACAAACTCTTCCTAGTGTTTCATTACCACGACCTCATCCCACACCTTCTTCAATATATGAAGGCTCAGGGGCACGGAGAAGACTCCAAGGGGAAGAGAGGCCCTTCTCTCTGGGTAGGTGGGCATGGACACTCAGCTACATCTGTTCTGGAAGCAGCACGAGAGGTGGTGACAGCAGGGAGCTGTGAGGGTTTTTTTTCTGAGCTCATGTTGTGATTTGGGTCTTCTCTGGCAGGGAGATGTTGGACTTGCCATGGGGAAGCTCTATGGCAATGATTTCAGCCAGACCACCATTTCCCGCTTCGAGGCTCTCAACTTAAGCTTTAAGAATATGTGCAAGCTCAAACCCCTGCTGGAGAAGTGGCTGAGTGATGCAGGTGGGTGACGTTAGGTGCAGAAACACCACTGATTTTGACCAGCGCAGGAGAGGCTCCATCCAGGAACCTCCCACAAAAGCCAGAAAAACCGTAGCCAGAGCTAAGACCTCTGACAAGACTTCTTGCTTGTGTTGATCACAGCCTAGACAGCAAAGCATATCTGCTTTTTTGCTTTAGCAGTGTGGGCACTTGGTGTCTGGGGCAATCCGCTCCTGCAGCCTCTGCTGCATGGCCTGGGGCAAATCTCTGGGCTAGTCCACCCTGCCCCTCCCTGCACAAACTGGCAAGAGAAGGCAGGGAGTGCTGTGCAAGAGATCAGCCCGTGGGCAGTGCCTAGAAAAGGAGGATATCACTGCACGGGGAATCCCCGGCAGCAGCAGTATGGGGCTGGTGTCCTCTGCTGGCTGCGCACCAGCACAGGAGTGGCTCTGGTCTCGTGTGCCCGTCAGGAGCTGCGTCTTTGACCAATTTACCACGTCAGGAGGTGTCTCAGCTACACGAGGGCTGACCCTAGGGAGGTAAATCAGCAGCTTTAACTGTGTGGTCCCCAGAAGATCTGTGGTCCCCATCAGAGCATGCTGGAAATTAAGATGGAAGAAATAAAAACGGTGTTTTGATTAACATTTTTATCACTTATATTTCTTTCTTGATTCCATCATTGATGGATCTGGAAGCACTGAAGCAATTGTAAGAGGAATTATGCATAATGTAGGAGCACTTCACTTATTTTGGGAGGTGCTCTAGTTCCCAGAAAGGATCTAGGAATGCAAATAACCCATAATCTTCAGTATCTCTTTTCCCCTTTCTCTTTCCCCAGAATCTGCTCCTTTGGATTCTTCCATGAGCACTCCCAATTCCTACCCCTCAGTGAACGAGATGTTTGGACGGAAAAGGAAGAAGCGGACCAGCATTGAGACCAACATTCGCTCCACGCTGGAGAAAAGATTTCAAGATGTGAGGGGAAAATGTTCCAATGTGCTGTGAACTGTCTCTGGGTTTGCCATTTGCTAGGTCATAGTAGCAGCACTGAATAATCAAAAAAAAATCATTTGTTTTGACAGCAGGTTAGAAAATGCTTGAAGGAGTTCAAGGGAAAAATCAAAGCAAAGAAATTAGGCCCAATTATTTCCTTGGTAGATGTTTTTAAAGCAGTTATGATTTCATCACCTGTACTCTTGCACTCATCAATGCCCCCGACCAAGGCTGACCCCCTGCACCCACCTCTTGGCAGCTGGGGTCAGCTGCTTGCCCAGCACAGCAGGAGGAGGGTGCCTGGCTGAGCAGCTCCTCAGAACCGTTTTTGACCAGCCCTCATTTATTCTTGTTTTCTCTCTCCTATCTGATCATATCAAATTTTCCTCCAGTCTTATGTTGATAAGGACAAAAGACAGTCGTTTTCAGATTGTTATGGGCAGCTCATTTTTTAGCTAGTACAAGGCGCTCTTTGTAATGGGAAAACTGTCCTGGCATCTCCGTGCTAGGTATTATTTTTCCCTTCAAGTCTCCATCTCAGATCAAAAACCACAGAGCTAAGTGCTGTCAAATACACCAGAAAATGAGTCAGGAAAAAAAAAAAAAAGGATGAGTACTACTATTTCCATTTATAAATGAGGGATGGAGAAAGCCAGAGATGAAATGGTGGTTGTGAGCTGGTGCGGGCAGGTGTACAACAGCACTCGGAGCTCGTGTGTCCTGTGCGGTGATAAGAAGACCACCAGTCATTAGCTTCCCCTCAAGCAATGATTTAGGGTGCTGTTAAGATCAAAGAGCTTGGTGCTTTATGCAATAGCAGGGCCAGGTACTGACTCATCCCCGCTGATTCCATGAGATTTGATGTTGAATCAGAGGCCCTTTCTGGTTCACAGAACATAATCTCTCACCCAAATGTTTACCCTTTGCCTTAGAAGCAAATATTCTCCCCTCTCCAGTTTACTTCCAACCCCACCCTCGTCCTCTGCCTTTCCAGCAGCAGAAGCAGGCACTGATGCTGCAAGTTACAGACCTCCGAGGCTTTCTTTAACCTCCAGCCCTTTCTTAGCAGAACCCCAAGCCCAGTTCAGAGGAGATCTCCCTAATAGCAGAGCAGCTCTCCATGGAAAAGGAGGTGGTTCGGGTCTGGTTCTGCAACCGGCGCCAGAAGGAAAAACGGATCAGCTGCCCGATGCCGTCCCCCATCAAATCACCCATCTACAACTCCAGACTGGTGAGAGACTTTTTGGGTTAAGGAGCTGTATGTGCTGCTCATGGAAGGGAAAAGGGGAGGGGGATACAGAGCAGCGTTTGCCCTCATTTATAGAACAACATTTTGTATTCTTTTAATGAAAACTCTGGTAAGAAATCACAAGGAAAAAAAAATGCACATTTCCCAAAAAATATAAATTAGTCTACCTTTGGATAATTAATCCAAATAGGGGTGCTATCCCCCAAATTCTCCCTCTAAGATTGGTAAAATATAACCTTCCCAAAGTTAATGGAGGAGGAATTCAGCATTCCACGGAAAGAGAATGACATCCAGTCATATCAATTTGGTTGAGTCTGAAACCTGATAGTAACCACTTACTTAACACGGGGGTGTTTTTCATCTGCTTAGAAATGCAGAACGCACTTCAGCAGCGCTATTTGTCCTTCTCACTTATTGCACACTCCCATTTTGACAAGTGTATTTTCATTGCCAGGAAGGATGAGAGAAAGAAGCTGCTGTGAGAGTTAGTGAAAGCATGTCCCTGTAATCAGAGTGGCTGTTCTGGATAACAAGCTGCTCTTGCATTTCTGCTACTTAATAGCTGTTTAGTTGCTTCCATGTAGAAAAGTGGCAGGATCCTCCCTACGGTGTTGTTGGTACTGCAGCACATGTGAGTGGGAGGAAGAGTACATATGCACAAGCAACATTTTATCTCGAAATCTTCTGGGTTTTAGAATTATCCATTAGAAGGCAGAAAGAAAAAAAAAAAACATCACAAGAAGTTTGGTCACTTGTTGCACAACACGTTTGGGCCGCAGTCGCAAACACAAAACGCTGCTTGCAAGCCGTGAATTTTTAAGGCAGCCGCTTTGGTGACTGGTTTCCCCGTGAGCGCGTCGCACAAAGTATGCCTTTGCTCATCAGGCATTCTGAACAGCGCGTTCGTTGCCTGTAGCTAAAGTATCACGGCTGAACACCAGATGCCCCAGGCTCGCTTTTGATTACAGCCACCAAATTAGTAATTGTCACATGAGGATTCTCACCCATCAAGAACTCCTCAAAGGAAAAGGGATGATTTGTGCCCGAGACCAGAACGAGTCGGGATGTTTCTGCATGAGAACATCCAGTCTGAAACATCCAAAGGGCAGGGGCTCCTCCTGGCTGGAGCTCAGCACTTGCAGAAAGTGCAGCAGTTTCAGGCTGTTCCGTAGATGATCCATAAATGTAGACCTGTGTGGGGAGTATCAGGCACACGTAATCCTCATTCTGGTTTCTTTGCCCGACCCTTGATATGGGAATTGTGCTGGCAGAATAGAGCACGAATAGAAGCATTGGTGGGAGGCTCAGATGTAGATAAGTCTGCCTGGGAGCCAGCACACTCCAAAGGGAACACGAAGGAGTGGCATGTTGTGGTCTGCACCCTCGGAGTGCCAGCTGCTGACTGTCTGTGTCTGTTCCTCCTCAGGTCTCTACCTCAGGGTCCTTGGGGCCCCTCTCTGTCAACCCGGTGCACAGCACCATGCCTGGGACAGGTAAGCCTTGACAAACTGTCTCACCCCCATTCCTTCCCTCCTTCCTCTGCTCTTGCTCTCTGGCTGCTTGGATTCCAGGCCACCTCTGCAGGTCCCTCTTGAACAGACCTTTGGTTTGGGACAGGGAAATTAGCCCTACCTAATGGGTGGATGGGGGATGAGAAGAGCTGAGTCTTTCTCTTGGCTGGAACAAAGGCAAGGAAAGCATCCTGGGCATGGTAACACTTCCAGGATAATCCTAGCCAAATGTGACTGGGGTGTTCAGGTTTGAGAACCAGGCACACACCTAGAAGCCAACCAAGAGGATGCTCAGGGGGCAGGTTACTGCATTTCTGCAGAGGAGCAGTGGCAGAGATGTGGTTTGCTCTGAGAGAAACCAGACTGAGCAGGGTGCAGGATGAACAGGATGGTGGAAGGGTTTGGGCTTGGGCTTTCCTTGGCAGGAGAAGGGGACCCCAGCCTCACTCTGCTCTCTCTGCCGTGCAGTAACATCATCGTGTTCCCCAGGGAACTCCAGCAGGCCCTCGTCCCCTGGCAGTGCACTCCATGCCAGCAGTCCCAGCACAGCCCAGAGCAACTCCAAAGCTGCAATGAACTCATCCGGTTTCAACTCTTCAGGGTAAGGCGGGGGGGGGGGGGGGGCCCCCGGCGTGCTCCGTGGGGGTTGGGGGGCTTGGGAGAAAAGCAGCGGGGCTCTAGAGGAGAGCCTTTAGAGGCTCCAGCAATGCGGAGCTAGGTGGTGGCATGTGATTACACAAAGCTCCACGCCTTACCTGAAGCTTCTTGGGATATGGCTAGGTTTTAGTTAAAAATAATCAGTAAATCAGGTTTGCCTGAAATTCTATGCTGATAAAAAAAAAAAAGAGAAAAAAAAAATCTGGATGGAAGCACTGTCCATAAGGACTGTCTTGAATTAATTCTGTGCGTGGAGGACGCAGAGGAAGGCTTATTTTGCTGCTTCTGCTTTGATAAACCTCTCCACAGCCAGGTTTCTCTCCTGTAGTGCCAGCCAGAGAGCTCTGCTGCAGCATAATGATTCCACACTGGCAGATAAAACAAGAACAGCAATTTTCCTCTGCTCTGCCTTTAGATGCTACAAAAGGATTAAGCCGCACTCGAGGGCTCAGAGCCCTTCTCCTTATTTCACTGACTGTTCCCCTGCTGCAGCCTGTGCTGCTGAGGCCTCTCTGCACTTGTAGCTTCCGCGGCTCGTTGCACGTGGCATCGAGGATGCTACGTTAGCAGGAAGGCAACTGAGAGGGCATTACGTGTAGCTTCTGGGCTTTCTGAGTCATGGAGCGTCCCGTGCCATGAATCAGACGTGCTCTCACCCAGAGGAAGTCCAGCAGCCAGGTCGTGTGTGAAACCCTGAGCTCAGTGCAAGCTGCTGCTTAGAAAGACTGAGGTTTTGCTCTGAGCTTCCTACAGGAAAAAGGATCGCTTGCTGGCTGCCACGTCTAAGAAGGGTTACAGACAGAATAGGAATGGTTTTTATTTCAAGGGGAAAAGTTAACAACATGGCAATTGTAGCTCTTATTCCCTGTGTTGCAAACAGATCTTGGTACCGATGGAATCAACCTACCTACCTCCACTGAGATGACTCCTCCATCGTGTGTAACAGGAGCTCTGACTTCTAGCTATGGACCAACTTCTCTAGGAACAATGCTTGGGGCAACATCTGGCGTTCCAGTGCCTTCAAACTGCTGCCAAATGAAGGTCTTGTTTAGGGGAGCCCAGAGCAGCAGAACTCTCCAGGGACTCAAACTGCAGCTGACCTTCCCCAAGGATTCCCTACCACCACCAGTGACATTTTAGTCCTCTTCCATGCATTCACTTCAAGAACGAGCCCTTGCTTAGCACTATCAGCATGAAACACTGCCCTCTGCTTGCAAATCTCTGCATTCACACTGGATTGCCTGGCAATCCCTGATCTGGAAGGATTTCTGTGTTAGGACCCTCTTTTTCCCCTCACTCATTTCAGAGCTTCCCACAGGAAGGGTCTGTCATGCTGTTACTATCACGCACACGTACCGTAACCCCCAAACTGAGCCGAGGTAACCCAGTTCATTTCACCAGAGACCCGTGTCTAGACGTGAGCCTTGGTTTTCAATAGACTTCCAAGGTCAATGGCACTGTGCTTTATCCACCACCAAACCTGCTTTGCTTTGAGCCCTTCTGCCCTGTTTCTGAAGTTTGTTTCCTTTTCCTTTTTTTTTTTTTTTTTTTTTTAAAGTATTTTAGAGCCTTCTTATTATTTTTTTTCCTTTAAAAAAAATTGCCTCCTTTTGCAAAATCTGTGTCCAGGTCTTGTTATTGCTCACAGCTGGCCTCGCTGGAGGATGTCACTGTAGTAAAACACTGGGTGCACTTCTGATCCAACTGAACACAAAAGCAGATTGCGTTGGCTTGATGGGACGAGGATTAGTCTTGACCGCCCCTTCTTCTTTCTTTTATTCATCCTTTGGGCTTTATCTGGTACCAAACGAAAGCAACCCCTCCGGAGCAGGGGGGTGCCTGTGTTTGTCCTGAATTGTAAGTGATGTAGCTGGCCTGGTCCCTGCAGCGTGCCCTTCGTTCCTGGGGGACAGGTTGTACTGCTCAGGTGTGAGTCTCGAGGATTTTGTGTGCAAGGTTTCTTAATATCATGAGAGGCCAAAGCGTAGGAAGCTTCAACTGTCACAGCATATCGCCAGGGAAATCGTGGTTACTTGCAACTCGCCTCTTAAAAGGAGGTAGATATTTAATTATGCAAAAGCAGACTTGAGTAATACAAATTCCTGGTCAGGTTGTCAATGGGTACAGGTAATTAATTCAGTGAAACTAGAGTAAATGAGCATTTGGTTCACAGGTTGTAAATAGACATTTTTGAGTAGTAGTTTTTTTTTTTTTTCCAATTACTTTTTTTTTTAGGCAAATGTGAGCTTTTCTTTTTTTTTTTTTTTTCTAAGTAAAGTTATCTGTTGTCACTTCTTTTGGGGAAAAATGTATTTGATTTGGTTGTTTCTTATCCTACTCCTTCCGTGCTGTGTGATGGCACTATTGCCGTAGTGGGTCTGTGGACCTTAAGAGTTTCTCAGTTACCTTTACACAAAACGTTGAGCCCTACAAGTACGTGGAACTGCATTTGTCGCTTCGAGCGTGGTACGGTATAGAAGCAGACACTGATAATAACGAGAAAGGATTGAAAAATAGAATGATAAATATTTCCTTTTCAAATATTAAATCACTTTTAAAAAATGTTCTGAAATCATCAAAAGCAACAGCAACAAAGAACGGAGAAAGTGTATTTCTGTTTCCTGCATTCCCCACATCACCCATTTACCTCTAACTAAAACATTTTCGTCATAGCATTTTTTTTTTTCAGTGGAAACATTAAAATTAAATGAAACTTTCTATTTTTTGCAACAAAATCTGTTGTGGTTTAAAAAGCATTTTCTGCTGGGAAAGCAAGAAATGTAGGTGGGAAGCATTCATCTCCCTAATTGCTATGGCCCTTCTCTCTGCCATTAATTAAATACTCTTACATGCTCAGAGGGTTGATTTCAAGCCTTGTCCTCTATTTGCTTTCCAACTGTATTTAGAGATGTGAAACAAATTATTTGAGTATAATTACTCTAAAGGCTTTGACAGGTTTGGTACAGCCGCGAGGGTGGGTTTTTGTGGCACGTTGTTTAAGGTTCCCGTTGCCCCCTGTAGCAGGGACTCCCCTACCAGACCAGTATTGTGCAACTGGAATAGGAATTATTCTTGATAGGAATTAAAAAGATGTCTTTTTGTACCATGTGCCTTAACCAGGGGATCTTTGGTAAGGGGTTAGGGAGAGAATTCTCCTCCGGCCATGAAATGATCCTACAGCATTATCTCCACGTGGCTGGGGGCTTGGAGGAGCGATGCTGCACGTCCCAAGCATGAGGCATGGGTGGTAAGTGGGAAACTGGGGATCCCCCTGGAGGAGCTGCCTCTCCTCTGAGGCCTTGCACAGAAACACCTCCCTCTGCAGTGAGGATCCTGCATGGGAGGGTGAAACAGCCGGGCTGGGGGTTTCATGCCAGCCTGAAAAGCGATTTGCACATTGCTGCACTGAGCATACCACAAGGCTACGAATAAAGTCAGCAAGGGTTAGATTCTGAACAGGGCCGAAAAAGAGCTGTGTCTGTCACCTGCTCTGCCACTAAAAAGACCCCTAAGAGTCCTAGGAAGACCCCTAATCAGATCCTGGGGTCAGCAGTAATTTTCTGATCCTTATTCAAAGGCAGCTCCATACGACAAAGGTGCTCGGGTAGCACAAAGGGACCTTGCTCTGGCCTCTCCCTGCTAAGATGCAGAATTCTTGAAGCTAAAGCTCTGCTGCATACTGGAAACGTGCATCACGCTGCTAAGACAGTGACTAATATTTTTTAAAATTCTGGCTATTACAAATATGTAAAGGCCAGCGTAAGGGAAGAATGGATTTAAACCCGAATCTGTACTTCTGTGACACCTTTCTTAGCTTACAGCCTATTCACTCACTTCCTGCATGACCTCGGACAAACCACTTAGTCCCCATTAGGCGATGACAATCCTCTCCTCCTCCCAGTCCTCAATTTGTGCAAAACAGCATAGGGCACAACTGACGAACATCACAGCGGATTCTGCTGCCGTCAGAGAAGACGTTTGTTATACCAACGCTAGGCAAAACTCAGGTTCCAAGCTCACTTGTATTGTGAAAAATCTCCAGTTATTTTGTAGATGATAAGCAATTAATTAAAAGCTCAGGAGTGGCCATTTTGATTGCCTTCACAACCCTAGCCTGCAAATTTTAAGCAGCGTACCTGGTAGCTGAGCTGTTGATTTTAGAGGCAGCTGACTGTCTGCTTAAACCCTCGGTGAAGGGTCCCAGAGGTTTGTGAGCCTCTTTGCCAAACAAACAAACAAAAACACAGAGAAGCAAAAGGAAATTTACAATTTGCAATCGTGTATTTATAAGTTACTGTACATGTGTATATTTTTATAACATAGAGAAGATGCATCGAGATCAAAACCCAGCTGTTAACTAATATTTCATTTTCAGAAATTCCTCCATATAATTTGCTCCCACAAAAGCAGCACTAAGTACATTTTCAAATAGGGATTCTGAAAGCCGGGGAGGGAGATTACAAAGCTCTTCGATGCTGGGTAGCGGCACCTGCACGTTAGTGTTGCAGCTGAGATCAAAGCCGTGCTGTGCCAGGTGTTGTGCAAACACAACAGGAGAGCTGCTATCCCCTGGAAGGTTTACCGACACAATAAAACGGCTCTCAGGTTTATTGATAAACCAGTCCTGAACAGGAAAACAAACCTAGCAGCCTCTCTGTTTCAGAAAAAGCTACAGTTGGAAGGGAAAGGTTTTCATTCCCCTGTCTTCTAGGAATAGCTCCAACATCACAGGAGCAGCTAAGGGATTAAAAAATATACAGGGCAGGAAATTCCAGCTTTCCAAGACCAAGAGTCACCTCCCACAGCCATAAATAAACAACGCAGGGAACAATTGCTCACAAGCAGAGGTGCCTCATGGTGGCTGTCAGAACTGACACCGTCTCCTGGACCTGACCTGCTGCCGAAGCAGCCCTGGTGCCCGACAGCAGCCACTGCACCCCGTCCCTGTCTGTCTCTTTGAGGAGAGCTCCTCCACGTTAGGACTCAAGTATCAGTGATGGGACCCTTGAAGTAAGTGAAGAGCCATCTGTCAGCTGTCCCCCACCTAAAAACACCTCTGTGGGGCCCATCTCTATTCCTTCTGAGCATGAGGGGTGCAACCCCCTTCATCTTTTATTTTTATCCGTGGTCTGGTCGCTCACAAGCTTGCTGGAGAAACGAGCCAGGTCCCCCTTAGCACCAAAACCGGGACAAGGACATGGCATGCCCGTGGAAGTTGGGCTCCTGCTCTTCTCAACCAGAGATAGCTAAATCAGCATCCTCAAAATGCAACATGAACAAATTCTCCCAATTTTCCTCTCTGCTGACAGACGTCAGGGTGCACGCAGGAGATGCTAAAGCCAGTACTAGTGGCTGATAGCGAGGACGACTCTTGCATACGACTGCTGCAGCGACCCCAGAGCTCTGAGCAAGTGTGCAAGGGGCAGGGGGTGGGATATCAGGAACCAGAGGTTGTGTCCTTCCTGGCACACCCACACTGCTTAGCTGTGCCTGAGTTCAAGCAAGATTTGGAAGGGTTGGAAATGGAATAATTTGCTGTTGGTATTTCTGTTCATTCCTCTGCTTTTCCTCCTCTGTTTTCCACATGGGAGAAGAATGAGAGCAAGTGGGGAGAGCAGGGCTCGGTCCTTGCCCTTCCCAGTTTTCCCCATGACCCGAAGGGTGTCTTTGAGCATTTTCTAAGTGTCTAAATGCTCCCTTCAGGTGCCCTCATCATCCCTGATGCTCACAGCCTTGGGGCTTACCTTCCTGGTAGCATTAGTGTAGAACCTAACCCTCACATCCTACACAATGCCTTCAGAAGCTGAGCTTAAATTCAGGCTCGCTTTTATAGATCTGGGTAGCTTGAGCCTGCAGGGCTAGAGCTGCAGTGGGATCTCCCCCCCCAAAAAAGCACCCTTAGGTGAGGACCTAAAGCTCTCAGTGGTTGCTTCCACTCCCTGCACGGAGCTCAGTGGCTGTAGGAAGATTTGGGGTTGCTGGGGGCACTGAGTTTCCTTCAGGCAGATTTTTAAGTGAATTGAATAAAGAGAAACAACGCGGCTCCAAGTTCACTGCCAGGGCCTGGAGGCAGCGCAGCCCTTCATGGTATAACCCCTGGTGCTCGGCTCCCCCATCATTTGCCCCATTGCTCGCCCCGTTCCCTGCATCCTGCCTCTCCCTCTTCCTTCTCCTCCTCCTCTTCCTCCTCCCTCCGTGCAGTCACCTGCACCAAACCACGCACAAAACTTAAAAAAAAAAAAAAAAAGACAAAAGCACCTCCCCTACTTGCCTGAGCCACCTTTGTTCCGTGCTTTCTTCCCCTCCATTAGGACGCAAAGCTGCCGAACCAGAGCTCGGGACTCTTGCGGTGAGGAGGCTGGAAGGAGGCTCCCCAAAAACCTCTCCCGATTTACTGCCGCGACCCCTTTCCCCGCGGGGCAGGGCAGCGGAGGGGCAGGAGGTACCAACCGGGGGCGGGGAGCGGGGAGGGACGGGGGAGGATAAAAACCTCTCGGGGAGCCCCAGCGCCGCCTCCTCGGGTGCTCTCGGAGCTCGCAGCCGGTCCCGCAGAGGCAGCTCCGGGTCCTGAGCGGCCCCGAGCTCGGTAAGGAGCCGGAGGGGGCTGTCCCCCTACTGGGGGTCCCTTCCCGGGGGGGTTCCCGCGGTGCCCGAGCAGGGCAGGGAGCTTTGGGATGCTTTGGGGCTGTGGGATGGTGTTTGTTCCCACTGGTGTTAGGGCTGTAGGAACGAGGAAGGGTGTGCAGGGGAATGGTGCTAAAGAGGGTCCAGCTCTGTTCAGCAGGGTGCTGTGCTCATGGCAAGGGTGTGGAGCATGTTTGGGACTTTTTTGGTTGTTTGCATGTGGCTTGTTATTTTTCTTTCCTTTTTTTTTTTTTTTTCCTTTTCTTTTTATTTCTATCTCCCTGGGTTTTTTCCACATGAGTAAGCAGGGCCGGATGATCACCCCTCGGTGACGGAGCTGCTGTGCTCATGACTCTTTCTCTGCCTTCAGCAGGATGGTGTCGATCGTTCTCGAGGTGGCGTGCAGCCTGGTGGCCTGGCTGTCCCTCTATGCCACCTGCTGCCACTGGCACAAGCACCGTTCCTGCGAGTGGAGCTGCCGCTTGGTCACCCTGCTGCATGGGGTGGCTGTCACCTGCCTCTCGGGCTACGTTGCTCTTCTGGACGGGCCCTGGCCTCTAACCCATGCAGGTATGTTTGGAGTCTTACCCTGACACACATCCTTGTCATCTGCTGGGGACGTGACTCCTCCTATGGTTCTGTGCAAGTGGAGTGGGGATCTGGCCAATTTTGCTGTCTGTTCTTTTGTTTATGTGTTTGTGGGGCATGGCAAAACTCTGTTCAACTCCCATGCTTGTTCTCCAGCTCTTAAGACTTTATATTTTTAATCTTGCTGCTGTTCTATTCATGTACTTACTGAAGACTTTCAGGCTGAATTTATGGTGCTATTACTGCTAGGTGTGGCAATGCAGAGAACAGACTAAATGCTGTTCACTTCTTGAAGGGTATAATAACTCCTGGCACTTGACTGTGGGTTTGTTCTTTTCTATCGTTAAATCTCACATAGCTCTGCTGATGGGGTCAGGCTCTCCCACCCTGCTTTCTAAAAGGGTGGAGAGAAAAGGAGAAGCCAAGCGTGGCAGGATGGGATGACCTGCCTGGGTTTTCTGGGGCTGAAGTCTGAAGGGAGAGCAGAGCCAGGTGTCCTGGTTCATGGCCTGTAGGATAACCACAGAAAGCAAGCAGGAAAGAGGCATGCTGGCCACCTGTTTGCTATGTATTTTAGAAGTATGTCTTATTTAAGACCCCACTCTTACGTGTGTCTTTCATTTCAGGTTCACCAAACACACCTCTTCAGATCCATGTGCTGGCCTTGACCTTGGGTTACTTCATCTTTGACCTGGGCTGGTGCCTGTACTTCCAGACAGAGGGGGACCTCATGCTGCTCCACCACACGCTGAGCATCTGTGGCATGATCATGGTGCTGGGGCTCGGCAAGTCTGCTACCGAAGTCAATGCAGTTGTTTTTGTTAGCGAGATCACCAACCCCCTGCTGCAGGCCCGCTGGTTTCTGCGGGAAATGGGCCGCTACCACACTTGGCTGGGCGAGGTGGTGGATTTCTTCTTTGTGTTCCTCTTCCTGGTGCTGCGCATCGCGGGGGGAGCTCTGATCATGTACGCAATGCTGGCGTCCCCTCAGCCCAGCTGGCTCCTCAAGGCTGGGGGCCTGGCCATGTACCTTGTATCTCTGGGCTTCATGGTTGAGATCTGCCACTTCGTGAGGAGGAAAATGTTGAAGAAATTCCCTTCCTGGACAAGCCTGAGGAGTATGAATGCACCTGTGAAAACAAACGGGCACCTGACAGCTCATTAATGGTTGTGGAAGGGGCCCTTGGGGTAGCTCCTAGTTCCTGAGGCCCATCTTGGTGACAAGAACTCCTGAAAGTGGCACAGAACTGACTTTTGGGCACCTGTAGCTTTCTGCCACCCACAGAGAAGATGAATCAGGTGTGCAGAAAAGCTGAGAGAAAGGGGATTTAAGTAGAAATGGGAGGAATTTCGCATGTCTTCTGACCTGCGATTCCCTGCCTCCTCCAGCAGCGGTGCAGCCTCTAGCAGGGCACTAATGCTGGGCCTAACGAGTCTGCAACTACGGCGTAGGGCCAGAAAGTCTAATCAGGAAAATCCCACCCCCTTGTTGGTGTAACCAGGTAGGGGGGTGACCTAGCCAAAATTTGCTCGGCCTCACTCTCCCCTAATCCAGAAACAGGGCAAAACATTTGACCAAGTACTTGGATGAAAGCTTCTGAACCCGACAGAAGTGCTTGTAGGGGTATAGTGGAGTTGTTCTTTGTGTGAAGCGGTGGTACCTGAGGGTGAGGCAATGTTTTACCTCATTGTTTTTAATGACACGTTTCTTTTCATTATTATTATTTATTTAAATGCTTGCATTCAAGCAGATATTGATCTTAGAGCACTGTGACTTCCTGGAGTTTGACTCTGGCACTTACAAGACCCTGTTCCTGGCAGACAGGAATCCAGAATTAGACTTGTGCTGATAAACTCCATAAGCAGGTATTTACCTAGCCTTGGATTTTTTTTAATTATTTTTTTTTTAAAAAGTAGACACTTCTTGTGTGAGAGATGATAGATTAGAGTCTTCTCTGGCTGCTCTCTGTTCTGGGGCTGACTTATTACTGAACACTTAAGCTGTATGCAACAGAGTCCAGCATGTGCCCGTGGTGACAGTGACATTTAGGCAGATCTCGGTGCAGCATCTGCTTCATACCAGCAGGTCTCGGAGTATGGACCAGTTGTATTGTTGTCTTTACCTCTCAGAATTGTTCTGACTTTCCCCTGGGGTTTTAATGTGAATTTACCTCATTCTGAGGCTGCAGTTTGGATCTCCCCCCTCCCATAAAAGCCTTGCTTACAGCTGGGAAACAAATGGCCTTGAGTTCCCTCAGGCTCAGCGAGGCCGGTTGCCTTTCCTTCCCTCCTACTTTTGAAGACTTTACTGAGAAGATTTACTGAGAAGAGCATCTTCATGGAGCTAGGGAGCCCTGAGGCTGCTTGTGTGGCTCTTGCTTGCCATGCTGCAGAGCCCCAGGAGGGGAAGGGTGGCAGTGCTGCTGTGGTGGGGTGGTCCCACCAGCTCCATGCCTCCTGCCCTGCCTGGTGCTGACACCTGCCTTAGCTGGGGGCTGCAGGAAGGTGTCTGGAGAGATTAAATAGCATGAAGTAACTTTAGAGGTGCCCCCTGAACGCATTGCAGTTGTGAATCCAGGCAAGGAAGCAGGTTAATATGGTCAAAAGGGCAGGAGGCTTGCACTCCTGATGGGTTCCCAGCTTGGCTCTGGGGGGCTGCCTGGGGAGGTGGCAGCTCTTGGAGTCACTGTGCTCTTGTGAAAACTCCCCTGAGTAATGAGACTTCCAATAAAGTTATGTTCTCCTTTAAAAAAAAAGAAACAATTGCTTTAACTTTATTTTTTTCTGTGTCTAAAGGAGGGCAACTGAAGCTTCCCCTGAGCAAAGAAGGTCTGAAGGAAGGTTAAGCATGCCAAGGCCAGTAGTCACTGGTGAAGCTCTGGCTTGTGCCATTTTGTGCAGCTTGGGAAGGAGAGAGCAGGTGGGCAAACAAGCCTGGGCAGTGCCATGGGCTCTGGCTTGGGGTCTGGAGGATGGATGAGGGTCAGCTGAAGCTCACAGTTGTGACTAATGAACCCATAACCTGCCTTGCCAATGAATCAGTCAGTGCTTGCTCCTGATGGGCATGGGTCACAGAGCTCCTGTTAAATTCTGGCTGTGGCCTACTTCCCAGGCCGCCTCTTCTCTGCAGCACCAGTGCCTTTGCTGCTGTATATTCCCAGTTCATTTTTGGACTAATATTTTCTAAGGGAAGGTAAGCTAATAAGTCCTGTGACCCTCTTGGTGCTATAAGCTCTTGTTAGAATGGGTACAGAAGGAAGAAAAGGAAGAATTTACTGATGACCAAGGGTATAGCTATACTATAATGGGCAGTAGTGTGCAAATAACTGTTAGCAGAGGTTCCTGTCCTGAGCTGATTTGCTGAATGCTATTCATCTGCAGGCAAAATAAGCCAGTGCAACTCAGCCTGCCTATTGAAACAGCTGACTCTGCACAAAGCAAACAAGAGAATTAGCGTAGAAACTGCACCTAATTTCTGGTACAGTCCATTGGGAGGTGATTTAGCTTTCCACCTTGTATCTCACTGTATGCAAATGTTTCACATCATATGATCTTAAAACAAAAACACACAAAACCCCTCCTCTTATATTACCTCTGGCAGCAAACAGTCCTTGCCTTCTTGAGGCTTTGACTGCTCTTTTGTGACCATCTCTGCTGCTCTTCCTGCCTGCTCAGTTTCTGTGCCATGACTCAACATTAGTCCTGTAGCTTTCTGTGTATCCGTGCTGTTCTTTATCCTAAACTGAACGTCAGAACAGCTCTGCCTCATTTGTCATTGAGGCTATTAGGGCTGGCCTGGTGCCTGGTCCAGCAAAGGTGGAGGAAAGCAAGATGAGACCTAAGATTTGTCAGAGAAACAAGTGCGCTATTAATGCTAGCGAGGATGTCGTGTTGAAATAGCAGAAGGATGAGCGTCTCGTAGCTATAGGAAGCTGTGCCTGGCTTGAACTGGAAAGGTGAGATAGCAAGATATCCAGCTGAAAACAGGATGGGTACAAGTGTCATGAGAGGCTGACAAGACACTCCCACCATTTGTATTTCAAAAGGTAAAACCCGACAGGATGAAAATACATACTAATCCAGGGTGTGAGAGATTGCTTTGATTGAAACTTAAGAAAGAAATAAGTCTGCTGGTCAGAGGAAGATTTTTTGTGAGCTACTTGAAGCGCCCTGCTTTGCTGCTCTGTTGTGGGGGGGGGGGGGGGGGGGGCGGCAGGTGGAAAAGAGGTGTGTTTGTGCTGAATGCCTACAGTGAGAAGAAATTACCAGGCTTTGTAACTGCTGCATAAGCACAGGCTGGGAGGGAAGGCTTAGGGCAGGGGTGTGCTTTCCCAGCCTGCTGAAGCTGCATGCTCCGTGCTGTGCTGGCGACGAACCCCGCGGGGTACGCTACCTTCATGCTGCTGCGGTTCGGCAGCTCCTGCAGGAGAGCCGGCTCATGTCCGCTCCCGCCTGGATGCGAGCAAGACGCGGCCGTGGCCGTGCCTGTTATCTTTGGGACGCAAGATGAGCAATGCTGTGGGTGCGTGGGGCTCAGCTCCCGTGCCCGCAGGACAAAGGGATGCTCCGTGCGTGCCTTGTGGCTGCCTTGCTCTGCGAGCAACACCCCGCTGACCACCGAAACCAAGGCCTGAGCGGACCTGGGGGGGACACAGCCCTGACCCCAACCAGCCCTTACTGCGGCTGAGGGTCTGGGGACGAGCACAGGGCCCCTTCCCCGGGGCCAGCCGCCGTCCCTCCGCCCCGCCAGCGGGCGCCCCTCGGCCGCCGCCGCCGCTTTCTCTTCCCAGGCACAGAGCGTGGCCCAGCAGCCACGGCGGCGGCCGAGCCGCTTCCCACAGGTGGGTTCGTGGGGAGGCCCCAATAGGGCTTGGGGGGGACCCCCAGGGGCCCTACGCCACCCCGGCCCTGCAGCCCCGGCCTTGCTTGGCTCCGGCAGCCGGCTCCGGGTGCCACCAGGCCGGGAAGTGCCGAGGCGAGGGGCGCAGGCCCGCGGCGGGGCCTCCGGGGGCTGGAGGGGATGGGGCCTGTGCGCAGTTGCAGGGTGGTGTTGGGGTGGTTTCTCCCTTATTTTAGAAAAAGGAGGAAGTGATACTTTTCTGGAGGTGTCCGTCAGGGGTTTAAGCTCTTTTGGGGTGAGTAGGGCTGGGATTTGAGGCGCGTTTGATTGTTCTGCTTTTATTTGTGGCCCCAGAGCTGCTGCTAATGCAAGCAGTGCTGATCCTTCTAAAGGGGCAATATGGACAATAATATAACTACTGCCCGTTTTAAAGGTTTTTGCCCTTTTCAGTATGCAGCGAGAGGCATAATTAACAGATAAAATATATATTGTACATGCTAATGACAGGCGTTGAGCTTTGATGTGTAATTGAAAGAAAGCCCCCTCCTTTTTTTTTTTTTTCCTGGGGAAATACAGAAATATTTTTTTCAAGCGTAGGTGTGGAAAGCACCTCGAGATGCTTGCCCTCTTTTGCAGGTTCAAGTGACCTTCCAGCAGGATTATTGCCCTCTTCTGCAGGTACAGGTGTCCTTCCAGCAGGCTTATTGCCCCTTTTGCAGGTCAGGTTCCTTCCAGCAGGCTTTTTGCCCGTTTTTGCAGGTCAGGTGTCCTCCCAGCAGGCTCCTCAGCCCATCGGTCCCGTCTGTCACATCAGGATTCCTCCTCCCTTACCCCGACTGTGAGTGCGTATGGGCCTCGAGTACCAGGGGTGCCAATGGAAACGCCCAGTCAGAGCAGTTAATCACATCCTTATTTCATCTCCCCGTGTTCCCGAGGCCCATTAAACCATAATGGTCTTGTTTATCCAGCTTCCTATGTCATGCCTGGTAACACTTAAAACAGGCGAGGCAGGAAGGTCGGGAGCTGCACCTCTGACTCGGCACCATGCGTGTCCTTTCGGTGTCCCCCAGCCGCGGTGCTCAGCGAGCAGCAGGACCAGCGGTGCTTTGGCTGCAGCACAACTGGAAACCTGCGTGGCCCTGTGCGTGACTCAGCTTCTTTTGCTGCACTTCCCCGAATGCCCAGAAATAATGATGTGGATCTTGTATTTCTTGGAGAGCTTTTATAAACATGAACGAGATGTAGATATTAGAGTACTACAGCTCGGGGGGGCTTCTAGCAATAAGTCCAGCGTCCTCCACAGATGGGTATGTGTTGTAGTTTTCTTATGGCAGCGTATTTTCTGTTTGTTAGAGAGATCCTGTATCGCACAGTGAGGGAAGCCATATAAAAGTACTGCTGAAAAAATCTTTGTGGGCATAGCTGCTAATCCTTTTTCATCAAAAAGATTTTGAGATCTTGGTGCCAGAAAAAATGACATGAAGTGTGTATGTAGGAGAGTTGAGTGTGTTTTGCCTCGTCCCACTCCTCTGCACATTGCTTTTCTGAACCTCCTGAGCATGGACTTTGGAGGCGGCTGCGTGCAACGCCTTGCACAGGGAAGTGCGAGGAGGGACAGGGAGCACCTGTGGAGAGCAGTGAAGGGTAGGAAAGAGAGTGGAAGTGTGAGTGCTTGGCTGCTCCCTGGCACAGTCAGCCACTTTATTCTGTTTGTGAAGAAGCCTTAACGTAGGTTGCTCCACAGGAGGTTTCCCTGGGAGGACAAGGGGACCTCACGGCTGTTTTTTGTTTCCAAATTGTCCTGAAATGTGTTAGTGCTGGAAGGTTAAATTCCAGTAGCAGGATAAGGTGGCAGTGCCCTTGTGTTTCTGTTCACCCATTTGCAGATGGTGTTGCAGCACTGGCAAGACTGATTAGCAGTGAACCTAGCAAGAGACTCTGTGTTTTTTGGGATTTCCTGTTTTTTTGTTGCAGTAGAGGAGGAACCAGGCTAGCAGATGGGATAAGTAGGTCTGGTGGGGCAACACAAGCAGACCATTGAAGTGCAGACTGTGTGGGCAGGGAAGAAAAATGAAGGGGCTTGAGTAGCTCTGGATCAAAGCCTTGTCGCTAGATGTGGAGCTCCTCAGCCTGTCCCTCAGGCAGTGCAGAGGAGCACGAAAATATCCCACAGATCCTGCACTGTGGACTGGTTGGGGAAGACATTTGAGGTGCATTACCAAATTCTGACTTGTTTTCTGTGCAATGAGCTGCCCAAATTATCATGAATTGCTCTTTGGTATGGGCCTTTCTTCAGAGAAACTGCAGTTCCTCTGCAGAAAAAAAATAAATATTGTCAGGAAACAGCTCTGTATGTGCAGTGCTGGGATGGCTGCTGGTGAAATGCTCTACAGGGTTGTGCTGATGTCCAAGGTGACACCTTCTGGTGCATTTTGTCCTTCTGTTCCCGTGTCAGGATGCTGTTCGCCCTGCCCCTGCGAGTAGCCTGCAGCCTGTTTGCCTGGCTGTCCCTCTACGCTTGGTTCTGCCATCGCTACAAGCACCGGAGTTACGAATGGAGCTGCAGGCTGGTCACGCTGACCCACGGCATCCTCGCTACCTGTCTTTCTGCTTACATTGGCTTCATCGACGGCCCCTGGCCTTTGAGTCACCCAGGTGAGTGGTGAATTTGTGGTCCTGAGCCCCCCAGTGGGTGATGGCACAAGGTGGGGTTTTCCTGTTGCCTTGGTATCTAGCCCACGTGAGGAATGTTGGTTGCAGTGATATCTGAGGTGCTTTGTGGTTGAAGGTACTAGAGAAAAGGGGAGACTGTGCTGTATTTTGCTAGCATAACGCCTCCCCTCAGCTGCAATCTGGCAGAGTGTGCGATCACGTTGTGTGGCCATTACATGGGTGCAGCTGTTGGACTAACAACTGTAGTATTGTGGCTCATCTGACTTCTCTGGCGGAGCTGTGACCAGTACGGGACAGTGTCAGCCTGCCTGTGCTGAAGGTGAATCCCCTTTCCCCATCTCAGAACCTGCCTGCTTGTTGCCTCCTTGCTCTAACGCTCTCCCTGGTGTCTCTCTGTTTCAGGATCACCAAACACAACTCTTCAGGTACACGGGCTGTGCCTTAGCTTGGGCTACTTCCTCTTCGACCTCTGTTGGTGCGTGTACTTCCAGACAGAGGGTGCCCTGATGCTGGCCCACCACCTGGTGAGCATCCTGGGCATCACAGCATCCCTGGCACTCGGGGAGTCGGCCGCAGAGGTCAACGCTGTCATCTTCGGCAGCGAGATCACGAACCCGCTGCTGCAAGCCCGCTGGTTCCTGAAGGAGACGGGGTGTTACCACAGCCTCACAGGCGACGTGGTGGACTTCTTCTTCGTGGTCCTCTTCACCGGGGTGCGGATCGGAGTGGGGGCCTGGCTGATGTACTGTGAGCTCGCCTCTCCCAAGCCCAGGTGGTACATCAAGCTGGGTGGCGTCATCATGTACGCTGTCTCCTGGGTCTTCATGGTCAGCATCTGTCGCTTCGCTAGGAGGAAGAGCATGAAGAAGTACCACGCTTGGAGGAGTCGGAGGAGTGAGGAGCTGTACTTGAAAACGAACGGACATCTGAAAAACCACTGACTGGATGCTGAGTAAAAACTTCCTCGAGTTCACAGTCTGGCAGGAAGGGGATCATGCCTGAGATGCCACTGTCGGGAGAGGAGCCAACACACGTTAGCAGTTCTGGAGCCAAATTTATCCCTGGCATAACTCCATTGAAATCCATGGAGCTGTGCCATGGATTCATCGGATCTGCAGTGTTTGGCCTGGCAGAGGCTAGCTCGGTGTGTATGTAAGCATACGCTAACTGATAGGAGTGAAAGAAGGGCTAATTTTACTGACTAACCATAACTGGTCCAGCAGTGCAGGTGTAAATAGCAGTGTTAGCAGCGAACTCCTTCAGCATTGCTATGATCTTGGAAGAGAGGAGAAAATAACACTAGATGTTGATGTTCAGTGTCCTGTACAGTCTAGACAGCTGGAGTGACTACGTACTGCTAGGAAGGAGTACGTTTTAGTGTTTTGTGGGAGCTGGGATTCCTGGCTCTTCCACCAACTTGTTACGTGACCTTGGGCAAGTCACTTAACTCTCTAACTCCGTGCCTAATTTCCCCATTTGTGAACTGGGGGTGATGGAGCCGATCCATCTGTGTTATGCACTTTCAGATCTTCCCTTGAGAGGTGCTATATAAACACAAAATGGTGGTCGTTATCTGCACTTTGTTCATTATCCCCACGTTTCCTTTGGGAGAAGTGGTTCTGGTGGTTGAGCTGCAGCGTGACTCTAGGAAGAACAGTATTTTAAGTAGGCCACTTTTTCCTACCCTAATTCCTTTCAATAACTTATTTAATAACGTATTGGTAACTTATTTTTCAGTAGTGTCCAGAGGCTCTGGTCAGCACTGGCACCTTGCAGGACTCGGTGCTCCACGAACACACCCAAAGATGCAGCCCCTGATGGGAAGCGCTGTTGTGACGTTTTTCCTCCTCTTCACTCCTGACTGTTAAAGCTCTGCCCACGCTCTCTAAATACTGCTCCTAGCTCCGTGAGTGACCAACACTCGCCTTTATGAGAAGCCCCATCAGGACTTGTCAGTAAGTGGTTTTCTGACCTCCAACGTGGGCCCAGCACTGCTGTGTCTGCAGAACGGCAAACTTCCCTCAGCTTTATTTATTGGCCCAAATGCAGGCATAGCGTGGAGCAAGCCTCAGACCCCATGGCTCGTCCTGAGACTGTCAAATACCTTCCCCAAGCTGCAACTTCTGAAAACGAGGGCAGTAAATGTAGGGTGCGTTTGCAGATCACTGCAGAATAATCTGTACTTGCCGTTTCCGGCAGCCAAAAGGGAACAGGGTGCAGAACCCGACTGGTAGTAAAGGCTTTATATTTCTGTTGCTCTTGAAGGTGTCCTTCCAGATTCCTGTCACTGTGTCTGAACCCAGAGTCTGTCCCAGCATTTAAAGACAATGGAGGACTGTGGGTGGAAGCATGGAAGCTGTGCGGAAAGACGACTGGAAAATACAGCTCGCTTCAAATGAGCATTGATGTTTTTCCCAAGGACCATAGATAACAGTTTTGACAAGAGTGTTTCCTCAGATCCAAATTGGGATTTTTGGTTAAAAGTAGTCAGGATGCATCTCCAAAACCCACTAGTTAAGGTGGGAGAGAAACCCAGCTCCAGATCTGTCCTCTGCCCTCTTTAAGCCGGAGACCTGCTCTTGGCTCTTCTTGATCTGCATTGATGCTTTGACCTCTGGGCTTTAAATTGACTTCACTCTTCCAGATTAGATCTGGTTCACTTTATGAAAGCGAACAATTACAGGGTAAGAGAGACTTCTTTTATGGCCCAATAATTAAAGAAATGAGAGGCACAGAACATGGCATTTTTTAAGCAGAGAAGTGTACTTGTCCAGGAGAAAATGTTAGTTATCTATCTGGTCCCATTTGCAGGGAACAAACCTGCTGCCCAGCTGGCAGCAGCTGGCGTTTGTTTCCCTGTGTGTTCTTTGCGCTCTGTACTCAGCACCAGGGCTGTCGTGCTGCTGCCAGCCTTGCCTGTTGCAGCCAAAGGGCTTCCGATCAGCAGAGCCGGCTGGTGGTGAGCTGGTCCTTCAACCCAAACTTGACTCATTTGGCACAGCGCAGCGATGTGACTGCCTTGGAGGGAGGCAAGAAGGGCTAGTCAGGGCTCGCCGGTTCCTTCCCAGCTCTGCTGCGGGCGTGGGATGTGTCAAGGAGCCTCTTTGCCTCAGCTTACCCCCCTTGTTAAGTGGGTACAATACACAGCTACCTCGTGGGGCATTTCCATATGTTAACACGAAGCCACCTTTGATTAAAGCTTGGTGGTCTCTGTCAAGCTGTGCTGTATAAAGGGAAATTGCTGTTGCTCGGAGTGAAGCACTTCTCTCTGTGGCCCATATTTAGTTATTTTTAACCTGAACTTGGCACTTCCCAGCATCAGGCTTGCTTAAAAGCATGAGTCCAAGGTGCTTTGCAGTGGGTAGGAGTCAAAATGAGTGAGCTAGACACCCATGTAAAAGTGAGCCCAGGTCCTTCTTGTTCAGCTAGACCCCCAGGTTAAAGAAAGGGTGTCTGGTGGGTGCTCCCTACTGAGGACTGCAACAAATCTGGAGTCAGAAGAGTTTCAGCAGCCAGCCTGACCAGGGAATAAGGGCTAGGATTGCAGGGAGGGCTTTCAGCAGCAGGCCCTGAAGAAGCACAGCTGAAAACGTAACCTGTTCATTTCTCAGTGCCCTTGTTGTCTTGCCTGGCAGGAGCAGTTTCCTGAGCAGACTTGATGATTCGGACCCCAGCTTCTGGTGAGATTTGGTGCGCAGCTTAATGCGTGGCTGTAGCCCTTCTGTGCACAACCTGCCTGACTTGGAATGGAGAATAAGGGTGCCAGTTAGTGATTGCAGGTACCTCTGAAGCACATTGCCTGAAAGTATTAAGAAAGGTAATGCACTTAATGGCTGAGGGGTCCCCTTCTTTGAACTGCAGGGAACTGGGTTAGAAGAAGTGATCAATGTCGAGGCTTTAGATGTTAAGCAAAGGCACCAGAAAACAAAAGAGCAGTTAGGAATGGCTCTGTGAGGTAGAGCTAGCAGCGATGTTGCAGAGCAAGGCTTTGTAGTCTGTCTGGTGGGCTCCAGCATAGAATCACAGACCCAAGAAGAAGCATAACCTGTAAGCTGTGGAGCACGTGGTGGGACCTGTCCTCAAGCTTGTCCGTGGTGCCTGCAGCAAGTGTAAAAGGAAACTGCAGAACTAGTGTGAAATAATAACTTGTGTTTGCATTACTGTGTAATAGCAACTAATGTTCCACCAGTGAATGGTGTAGATGCTTTGTATTATGTTTTATAAAATAAAGGTTATTTAATTATATGAGGAATTTGGTTTCTGCCTTTGAATGGAGTTCTTCTGTGGATTGCTGCATGAGTTGGCATTGAACAAAGCTGGGGGGTGAGAGGTGCTGGTCTGTCACTCCGTGCGCTTGCCAGGGTATTATTGCCTACATGCTGGGGGCCTGCTTTCACTCGAAGCCAGAGAAAAACTGCAGGTCCGTGCAGCTGCAGGGAGCTGTGTACATCCTGTTCCGTTCGTGCCCCAAAGCTCCCCAGGCACTTAATCTGCTCTGGGAGGTGCGAGCTGCCACGAAGATGCTGCGCAGGGCTCAGCTCTGTTCACAAAGGGGTTTCTTTTGCCATTAGTGCAATAACTTGGCACTTGGAAAGCCAGCAACATGGGGAACATCTTCATCAAAAGTGGTTTAGAAAGTTGTGTGTTCCTTTCAAAATGGTGCTGCTGAAACAGGAGGAGAGGAAAATGTTTCTGTCAGAGTGGTGCTTTCAGTGAGAGACCCAGGCACTGTACAGACCCAGAACCAACTCTGCCTTGCTTATGGCCACAGCATTTTGCCAGAGATCTATCATGCCAGGGTCTGTTTTCTAAGAACAGTTAAGTGACTTTTGTTTGAGTGTAACCCTAAATCTACCTCAAAATCCCCCAGCACTGGGGAGCAGCTGTGTAGTGTTGAGTCCTCTAGAGTTACCGGCCTGTTTAGCACTCTCCAAGCAGCCTGGCTGCATGGTGAAGTGGTGTCAGGGACTGCAATAATTTATCCTGGGAGTTTTTTTAACCTCTGAGGTAATCTGCAATCAGAGAAGAAAGTACAGTAATGTTCTGCAGCTTTGCTTTGGAGCTGCAAGCATCTTCCCCGTTTCACAACTTCAAGTTACACACTAGAATCTAGTCTTAAGTTCATGAGCAAAGGTGCTTCAGTGTAAAAACGTGACATCTGCCTCCCACGCAATTTATTTCATTTTATGTCTTCCCATTATTTCTTTTAAACCCGTTCCTTCCCTACTGCCTGCTTTTTGCTTGTACTGCTGGCCCTGCAGTGGAGCTTTATAAAGCTAACTTCCTTTTGGTCCTCTGCCCTCTCTTTATAATTAACCTCCTTACTTGTATTTGAAGAAATTGCTATTTTGTGAAATTGAAGGCTTTATTCCCTTGCAGCTGTAGTCCAAACACTGCTATAAAAGCATAGTGGTTTAGGGCTCTAGAGTCTGCTTTTAGACTTAATACCAGTGCTGTCAGCTGGCCTGTTCCTTGGGTATAAAATATAAAAGAATGTTTTAAGCTTCATGGTAGTCGTGTGTATGCTCCTGATAGTTGCGGACTTTGTATAGCTTAGCTGGAAGCAAAATAACAAGTCTGCTGCCATTTCTAAAGAAATCAAGTTTCAGAGACCAAGAGAGAATTAGAGTCATGTTGCATAAGCAATTTCTAGGCAAGGAACAACTTTTTGGTTATACCAAAACCAACAAGTGCTTTTCCCTTTCCAAGTCAGCTTCGATATGTACTCTTGTAAATCTGTGCAAGAGAAGAAGGTGTCAGCTTTAGCTGGCTTTGTCCTGTTTCCCTCAAGCCCCAGGGGCAGTTTGGCAGCTGATAAGTTGGCATCCTAAGGAATCTTCAGAGAATGACTTCCAGAAGCAACTGAACGGATCTGGAAAGTGTGTGCAAAATACTTTCACAAAGTTAGAACAGCTTAGTGGGAGCTAATTTCACATGGAAAAGAGAAAGCGTCCATTTCTGATGCTTTTCATGTGTTACAAGCTACAGGTTTTCTGGAATGCTTGTGTTTAAATCCCGTATCACGTCAGAAGGTGAACATCTGTTCAGTGTAACTGATAGTCCTCAAATGCGGTAAGAAATTTCATTCTCTATTTCTTTAGATTATTTTACCCTAATAACAAATACCTCTTTTTTAATTATTTTTTTTTCTTTTTTCTTTTTTTCCAATTAGAGGGTGTTGATTCTAGCAGGCAGCAAGAAGAAAGACTCCATGGCAGAACGTACAGCAGCTTTGTCCTTACACACTGCTGCTTTAATTATGCTGATGTGGAAAGAAAGCTTAGTGCTATAAAAATGCTTACTGTGATGTGGCTTATCCAGGTTTAGGCACTTAATAAGCTGTCACAGTGGAAACCCTGATAGATTAGCCTATCTGTATCTCAACAAAGTCAGCAAAGTATCGCATGTGTCCAAGTGACTTAAAAGCACGGGCCATCCCTGTATGCATTTCCAGCTAACTGGACACAAAACGAGCTGCCTGTCTCTGTAGGTAGCGGGTCATGTGCCTATTTTAAGGCATGTGATGCTGAAAGGCTTTGAAATCTCATAGCAATGTGGAGTGCAGCAAAAATTCATTACTTTTATTATTATTTTTCAGATTAGAAGTGCGTCAACGTGGCCATTAGTGGCTGTTGGATCAGGCTTTGTATCAGCTTCCGAAGCAGGTGGCATCCATGTCACGGTGTAGCTGTTCAGCAACAGCCTAGCACCTGGCTGGAAAATTCAGTGGATGGCCAAGCAGACAGACACGTGTCTGGATTTCAGACAGTTTATCATAACATGTTCCGCTCACTCAAAAGCAGAATCTCAGCAATTAAGGAAATCCCCCACAACTTCTCAGCTGGCTCAGCAGGATCTCATACCAGAGGAGTTCCCTGAAATCTTTTTTCCCCCCAGAGCCTTAGTAATTTGTGGCATTACCAACTGAAGTCTAAATACCAATACAAAATCCTGGTGCATTCTGCCTCTGGTTTTAAATTGATTACCTGTAAGCAGCAAAGTACAAGAGGAATGATCTGTGCCCTTTCAAATCATACATAACTTAATGTTAGAAGAGTCCTCCTCCATTTCATTTTTATAATGGAGGTCAGCAAAACTCAGCTAATATCCCATCATGTCTGAGTTGCAGCATGCAGTTTTACAAAGCTATCTATTCTTTACTTAAAGTCTGCAGGGGATCCTTTGCACTTGCAGGTAAGGTGCTCTAATGCTTGATTATCCCACCTGAAATGCGCTGCAAAGTTTTCCCAGAAGAATGATTACATTCAGTGACACTCAAAATTTGAAGACGAGGCAGAGCCCGATACATCTGGCATCAGGGAGTTAAAAATCTATTGCCTTTTGCTGTTTTGTGCTGTTTTCTGTGTTTATTTTGAGGCCGTAGTGGTGCAACTCCGGATCAGAGCACAGCACCTGGAGCACCCAGACTCCAGAAGCTGACTCCGGTTTCAGGACTCGTTTCGAAAGCGGCTCGGCGGTGAGCGGGCCCTTGCTGTTAAAATGCCGGTGGAAGGTTTCAGATGAGAGCAGCCATGCGAGGATCCTCCAGCAGATGGCATCAGGTCCCCGGGTGAGCCTCTGGTGCCAGGCTGGGAAATGAGGTCTGGGAAGGAGCCTCAGCGCAGCCCTTCTCTGTAGGCATGCCTTACCAGGAGCCCTGTATAAGGCACCTCCAAGGATTTTTGTGCCATCCTTTACTTAAGGCAAAATGGGAATTTATAGCTCATAGCACTCGACATTCTTCACATCAGGGTCCTTGTTATTCCAGCTGTTTAGCTCTGCTCCGGTCCCTATAAAGATACAAGTGGGAGGGATGGGGGACATTGGTGCTTGGCCCCTGAGATATGGACTGATGAGCTAAATACACAGCTCCCACTTCCAACATCTACATTTGTGTGACAGTCCTAGCTGTAAATTCAGGCTAAGTGAGGACTTCATAGCTACCAAACGAAATCTATTTTAATTGGTACTGCACAATGTAATTGCTTATCGATTTTTTTTTCCACCAGATTTCACATTGTAAAACTGCCCAGGCAGCAGAAGTGTCATAAATAGACATGTGTATTAACATCAGTACACAATCAACTTCCCCACAAAAATCATCATGTGCAGGAAGGAGAAGCAATTATGGTATCAGAGTCTACTTTGCAATTGTTTTATTATTGCTTTTTCTTTTTAATTGTGGCATTAAACGTAGCAATGTGAATGCAGCCCATTACGAGCAAGAGTTAATCTACTCAACAATATGCTATAAGGGTTTTATGCTTCCTTCTTGTCTTTGGTACAGTTTTATGTGATGCTTCTTTTGACAATACTGAGCAGATTCTTTGGTAAATGTTAATCAGTGTCACTCCACTGAGTTTTATGTGCTTTTACTGCAGCTGAAGATGCTTCCTACTCTTTTTTTTTTTTTTTTTTCAGGATTTCCTCCAGCTAATTGTTATTGTCATTATTTTGTCATGCACGATAAATTATGATTAAAGTAATAAAAAAGCATCAAGGCCTAATATGCAAACGCTGGGCCCGTCATGAAAGAAGCGGTCTCCCAAGAGCCTTCCTCTCTCTCAAGGCACAGTACTGCGTGTTCCCTGCGATAAAGGCAGGGAGGGACTTATTGCAGAGAAGGTGCAATAAAGAATGCAATAAAGAGATACATGATAAATACAGATAGATAAATAGAGATATTGAGGCACTCCATTAGCACCGAGCAGCGTGTCGCCTGCTGCTGCCGTGTTGGAGGCGGCTGTGGGTGCACAACTCACGCCCCCCTCTTTTTCTTTTTTCAAGCCTCTATCTTCCCCAAAAGGAAACCAAAAGAGGAAGCGTAAATGCTCTGCGTGTCTGTGTCAAGCACCATCTAGAAAATGATTTCATCCCACGCTTCCCCTCTTTGCGCCGAACTTCTTCAAAACAACAAATTCATCAGACTATCAAAGAGCCCCCGGGCTTCCTGATTCCCACTCACTTCTCCGCACGAGGAAGCAGCTCCACGTCGGGGGCCCGCGAGCGCCTTGGGGCAAGGTACGGTGCTTACTGCCACGTCTGCGCCTCCCTCCCCAAAAACCTCTTTTCCAGGCTCTTTCCAAGTCCAGTGCCTGGCTTTGAAGAAGTGCATGGAGGTAAGGTTAATTAAAGAGAAGGAAGGTGGCCTACGTGGCTGGGATTAGCTAATAATATTCCTATTTTGGCCTGTTGTTGGCATCTGGCAGGAAAGGCTGACGTGAGCCTCAGCCCCAGGGCCTTGCCCAAGTTCTCGGCTCTGGGAGGCCGGGCATGGGTGCCACGTGGAGCCGTCCCCTCCATTTCACGTCTGGTGGTCACTGCCTTCAGTTCCTGGCCACGCGAGGCTCGGTGGCTTGGAAGGTTCACGAGCTTCTGGTATACGGACACTCTTAGCTAGGTGTTTGAGAGCAAGCGTGCCTGGCTGAAAGCTCATTTATCCCCTCGTGTTGGCAACCGATTTGGGGATTAGGTGATGGACCTCCAGCTTGGTGTCTGGTCTGTTGTCACAGTTTGCCTCACGTCCCAAACAAACTGTGCTGTTTAAACGCCGTGACATCGAGACAGGCACTGCTCCTGATGGATTTGTTTTATGTGGTGTAAGCACCAAGGAACTACAGACATATTGACACAGGCACGTTTCTGGTGGGAGCCGTGCCCCATCCGTGTGTCTTGAGGTGCTGCTGTCCGAATATTCTGCATTTATTCGGTGTGGTAGCACACGGGCTGCTGCTCGCCCAGAGCACTGGGGGAGCAGGAGCGGGACTGAGGTGTGTCGGGGTTCGGCCATCACGCTGGTCTTGGGTTTTTGATCACCTTAGCTATGAGATCCTGAGACTTGCTGTGGGTGTGCGGGGATGGTGGGGTACGGGGGGAAGGAGGGTACGGGGCTGTGGAAGCTGTGATGGAGGGGCATGAGGGGATGGAGGTACGGGGGGATGCAGAGAAGGGCAGGGGAGGCTGTGACGGGGGGGATGAAGGGAGATACAGGAGGAATGCAGGGTACAGGGGGGTTGCAGGGGGCTGTGGGGATGAGCTCCTGCCCTCGCTCTTTCCCCTCGCCCCCTCCTGCCCGCTGCCTCTCCGTGCCACATTTTCCACACCGCGCATCCCCGGCTCCAGGGGGAAAGAGGAGGAGAAGGAGGAGGAGGAGGAGGAAGAGGAGGAGGAGGAAGAGGAGGAGGAGAGGGCCCGGGAGGGGCGGAGCGGCGGCGGAAGGATCCGGCCGGAGGGGCGGGGAGGAGCGCTGCGGCCGGAGGCTGAGCCCCCCGGAGGCCAGGGGAGGCCCGGCTCGCTTCGGCCTCCACCGGGAGGCTCCGCTCCCGCCCGGCAGCAGCGGGGCCGGGCCGGAACCGGGAGGAGGAGGAGGAGGAAGAGGAGGAGGAGGAAGAGGAGGAGGCAGCGGCAGCGGCAGCTCCCCTCGCAGCAGGACTTTGCCCCGCCGCGCCGTGCCCGAGGCAGGGCCGGGGCCTCCCCGCGGGTAGAGGCCACGAACGGAGCCGAGCTCCCCCCTCCCCGGGCTGGGGGAGGCCGGGCCTCGACCCCCCTCCCTTCCCCCCTTTCCCCCCACATCGCTCCGGTTTGGGACAAGCGGCGAGGCCGGGCATGGAGCCCCGGGCCTGAGGACAGGCGGACGGACGGACAGGCAGCCGGACAGCAGCTCCCACCCGCCCGCCCCCCTCCCCTAAACGGGCGAGCCGGCGGGCGGGGGGGGGGGGGGGGACGGACACACGACGGGGGACGGGGACATGGGACCCGGTTTCGTCTCGGCGACCCCGAGGACACCGGCAGCCGTCGGGAGATAAAAAGGGGGGAGAAGAAAAACCCTAAAAAAAATCCCCCAAACCAGCGGCGGGGAGGGGGCACCCCGCGGGGAGGCGGCAGGGCCGGCGGCCTCCGGCCTCCCCTGGGCTCAGCCCCCCGCTCCCTGCCCTAGGACCACCGAGGATCTGCTCCCCGGAGGGGTTCCTCGCTCTGCAGACCCCTTTACCCCCCCGTTCCCATCGCGGGGGGCACCTTGGGGAACAGCTTTTTTTTTTTTATTTTTTTTTTGGAATTTTTCCTTAAACAATTCCCCCCCCCCCCCCCCCCTCCACTTCCGTGGTCTGGATATTCCGAGTGACTGCAAGAAGAGTTTGGGATTTTCTTTTTCTTTTTTTTTCCTTTTTTTTTCTTTTTCCCCTGCCCTTGAACTGAATTTCTCTGTGCATGCCTCTTCTGAAGCGAGGCTGGAGCCGGAACCTCGGTGCGTGTGGGGGGCCAAGCCTCGGTAATATTCCTGCAATAAGAGTAAAATGTAAAGTGGATAATACGACTTCTTGCCAAAGGCTCCAATGAGTGGCACACAGTCCACAATCACGGACAGGTCAGTATGAAATAAGTTTGTTTTTAATGAAGTTTAGGCTCTGCCTTAGGGCTCGCGTCCTCCGCGTTTTGACTTCGGTGACGGGATGAGAAAATCAGGATTAAATCGTATTTCTGGGCATCAGAATCAGCACGTACCTGGGGTGGCTGACTGTCAAGGCTCCGGGGTTAACTTTGGAGAATTTCAAGTCCAACTGCTTTCACGCCTGCCAGGGCTTCTCGTTCCGCTCCCAGGCCAGCGCGGTGCTGGTAGGAAAACCCAGGGGAACCGCTCCTGCGCCAAGTAAAGCAGGAAAAGCAGCACGAGTTTAGGGTACGGCTGAAGTCTCGAGCTCAAAAGCTGAGTCGAGGACACGCTTGCTTCTCGGCAGGTCAAGCGCCGTAGCCTTGCACGGAGGTCACATCAGGTGAGGGCAGGAGGAGCAGTCGCCGAGCAGGAATGGTGCTGGTGGCTGCACGACCGTAGCAGTCAGATCATTCCTGCCTGAGATACCTGCTCGGGCCTTTGGGCTCCTCTGCAGGTGCTGCCACGTGCATTTTGTTAGCAGGCTGGGATTCTTCTGCTCGGATGCTACCGAGGCCGGTAAAAAAACATATTTTATACGTTGAAGGGAAAAAAAATCAGTAGGAAACCCCTTAGGTGCTTTTGAGATGGAATTGTAGATGAATTTTTTTTTATGGTGAGCAGGAAAAATAGTTTGTTTTGATGCTTGCAAGCAGAACCAGCTTCTCTTTTATTACGGTTTTTATTGCGTTTTTCATTACTGTGCGTGTTTGGTGGTTAAGGTGCAAATGTGTTTGAGACAGAGGCCTCGCCTCTCGGGCCTTGCACGACCGACGCAAGCAGCTCTGGCACAGGAGGTAAAGCAGGGCTGGGACAGGGATGATGCTTCTGGGTGCCTGAGATCCCTCGGGGATCCCAGGTGCGGGCAGAAAAGAGCAGGCGTAATTCACTCCTGGGCCTTTTGGCAGAGGTTGAGCAGTGCTCCAGGACAGCGAGGAGCCGCATCGGGTCGGTGTTTATTTCTGTGCTATTCTCAGAGCAGCGAGACTTTGAGATGAACTGCGTAATACTTTTGTACTAGCAGAGGAGGTGAAGTTGTTGCTGCCTGGGGCTGCGGGGCTCCTTGCTGTTTTTATTCGCTATTTCTTCTTATTTTTGTTTGCGGTGCACGTGTATGAACACCACAGATATTGTGGAGTTGCAGGACACTTCTCTACATCAGGCGAGACAGTGACAGTAAAACGAAGGTGATGTTTCAGTAGGTTTGCAAGAATATTGTACTTAAGAGCATATATCTTAAGGTGGGTTGCAAGATATCTGAAGGAGCAGCAGGATTTTCATACCAAGAAGCAGTTGTGCTGCATGGGGGGGGGAAGCACGAGGACATGGAGTTATATTTGCTTAGTAAAAACAAAATACTTTCCATTATTGAATTGGAACAGCCAAATTAAAACTGTAGCAGAGACCAAAAAAAGAGAAAAGTCTCCATTTTCTGTTGCTTTTGGTTACGTGGAAGTGCCTGTTGCTGTTCGGTGTCCCATCAGGGTTTCGGTTCAGGTGATTTTAATGCCGAGGATTTTGTAATGCTCGCACGATGATGGGGACAGGCTTGGGTTCCCACTGTGCCCAGGAAACCCCCGTGTCGCCTCTTTGGGTCCCGCTCTCAGGCTTGGAATGCAAAGCAGGTGCAACATAAATAAACTCAGAGCTCCTGGTGTCACTAGATCCGCACGGCACAAGTCATCTGACGTGTTTAATTCTCCCCTTATTTCTCGGTGACCTTCCTTGGTGCGATCGAGTTGGGAACTGCCTTGAAAACAAAACCAAAAACTCTCAGCTTGCACCTCTGCCGGATGGCATTAGGAGTATCGTGGGGCAGCATGGGCCTGCATTTCTCTCCGTGTTAGCTTTCCGTAGTTGCCTTTTACAAACGTATAGCTGCTGAAGACAGCAAATACTTCCTTTCGTGTCCCGTCAGGTGAAAACGAGATGAAATCCCGCGTGTTTTGGTAGCTCTTCGGCATTCCCGTTGTCCAGGTTGCACTTGTCCTGTCCCTCACGTGTCCTCTGCTGACGAGGTCATGCAGGGCGTTAAAGTCTGTGTAAATGAGGAGGAGTTAGGAGGAATGGCCGTGTCTGGTGCTGCTCTATAGCCAGGGTGATAAACGATGTTTTCACTAATCGAAGGCTTTTTTTTTGTCTCGTGGTGTTTTCTTCCTTTGCCCAGCAGATTTCAGTGTCTGCCCGTCTGGCACGGGCCCTTCCCGGTCAGCTTCTCTGCTTTTGGAGAAACGTGCAAGGGGTGCGGGCAGAAAAAAAAAAGGATTAATTTATGAAGTAGTACTTGAAATTTAGGAATCCATGAGATTTAGAAATACGTGCGCGAGCAGAGGGATGCCCAGGATAGCCGTGGTGTCCTGCGTGGCTTCTGATGCTGCTATGAGAGGTGCAGACCCCCAAGCAGTGACGTCTACTTCCCCTTCTTTCTTGCAGGATGTTCTTGTACTTTGTCAGCTGCTTTTCATAACCCTGGTGCCCGGTGGACCGTATCACGCAGTTCATCTTCAGTCTTATTGCCCTGCCGCTTTGTCTGTAAACATTCACACCCTCTCAATTTAATCTTCTCTTAGCTCTTCTGTATTTCCTTGGAGGCCTCCTGGGGTGGCATTTATCTTGCTTAACGGAGTAAGATTTTGGGTGCGCATCTGTATTGGAGCTGTTGGTCTGGATTGCCTTCAGAATCGAAGGAAAATGGGCACGGTGAGGGGACCTGGAGCGGGCAGGTGAGACCGAGCCCCTCCACTTCAGCCAGCTCTGTTTTCAGGAGGGAGCTGCGCCTTTTGGCCTGCAAACTCCTGTTAGTTTGTCCTCGAGCTCCCTCCTCATTACTCTCACCAGGCTGGGTCCTTGTTGCTGGGTGCTGTTACGAGCTCCCAGCATCCAGCGTTGCCATTCGGGCAGGGGGCCGCTTCCAGAAGTGCCCCCGCTGCCTCGCGGCAGAGCTGTGCGGCCGCCCTGGGCGTTGCTCTCTGCGTGGCAGGCGACACATGGCCGGCCGAGATAAGGCTTGGATTCTTTGCAAGGACGTACCGGGGCCGGGATGAAACTCAGCCCTTCGCGGGCCCTGGTTGGCCGCTGAAGGATGATCACAACCGGGCTGTATCCTGTTATGACACTAAAGAAACATTTGTGTGCGATTAATATTTTTTGCCTCGCAGTTAACTGTATTTTTCTTCCTGTCACCGTTCCAAGCGCTCTGCCGAGTGAAACAACTGCACGGCTCCAGGACTCGCCCGGGGTTTCTCTCTCTGCTTGCTGAAGCCCTCCGAAAGAAGGGATGCTCTCGGGGCGTCCTGTCGGGAGACCGCTTACCCTCCCCGTGCAGTTCCCGTCGGAGGAGTTTTATTTATAACCCTGCTGTAGTTCCTGTTGCTATGATTGGAAAATAGGAGAGGTAGAATTGACACGTAATTATCCTTGAGAGGCTTTTAATTGCTGATTCGCTCTTCACTTGGTACTAAAATAGGCCCTAATTGGCTCTTATCTGCTGAGATGCACTTTCGCTGTCTTTGGCTGTTTGCGAGTCCCCTGGTAGCTGGGGCTCCTTTAACCCCGTGCTGGGGGAAGAAAGCAGCTTTTCTTCACCAGGGTAAGAGAACTTCAGAGAAAGTCGCACCTCGCTGTCACCGAGCAGCTAGATGCTATTACCGTGCGCTTTCTTAATTAGGAGAGTTTGTGAGATTATTTAGGGAAAGTGGGCTGCGGTCAAACAGCCGTTTCTCCTGACTAAAAAGCCTGATTTTAGGGCCGAGTGTCCCTGCCCGTGCAGGTTGCGTTCAAATGATCTTTAAGATCCCTCCCAACCCAAACCTTTCTGCGTCCCTGATAATAGGCATCACAGCCGATGTTCTTGTTTTCCCTCTGTTTCACTGTGTTTGTGAATCAGTAGTTGACGTCATCTGTGCGTAACCTCGTTTCTTACTGATTTCGTTACCGAAGCTGTCAGAAGGGGCTGCTGTCTCCGGTGTTTACTACTGGCTCGGAGAGAAGCGAACGCTACCAGTTGGTGCTGCATAATTTATTAGGGCTTTTACTAGAGACAGAAGTTGAGGTGAGCTTGATTTTCTAGTTTTGAACAGAGCTGTGGGCGTCGTGATTATTTGGGTGGAGGCAGGAATGATATTTCGTCTGTTAGCCAGATTGTATAATTCTCCCTGCACACAGCTCCTATTATGGCATTTATTAGTGTTTCACATGGGTAGATGGGGAACCGGACCGAGATGTAGGCTGTTTCGAATTCTGGCTGTGCAAAAATCTTGTCCAGGTCCGCAGGAGTCAGGGCACGATTCGTTTAGCTGCAGCACTACTTAGCAGAGCTAATTATGGAAAGCCTAGAGGGTATGGGGGATTGCGGGAGAAGCCTGGAGAAAGGGTTTGGTGACAATCGGAGCTCTTCAGATAGTTATTGTGGCTGTCGTCCTCCTCTGGGCTGCCTCTGCCTCCCCGTTTCTCCCTGGGAGAGAAAGGTTTGCACCTCGGAGTGCTTCGGGATCACGGTTTGCTTTGCTGATGCCTGCTGCTGGCCTGCAGAGATGCCTGGTAAGGAACGTGCACCTTGGAGCCGTTCACCTAGGACTGGTGAGCCCTGGGGGTGTCGGTCTGTGTTCTTCCAGCAAGAGTAAACCTGACCCCGGTGCTGATGAGCGTGGCCCATGCAGGGTAAAAGTTTGTTGGCCCTCAGAAAACTGCTCAGTGCTGCTGCTCCCTGATTGCTCTCAGAACTGTTACACATCACGTAGTAAAAACAGTGGTTTAGGCATGGAATATTACTTGGCATCCCATCTGAAGGTGGTATAGAACACTGAGCACACCTGTGCCAGTTATTTTATATGTTTCTTAGCTATATCCCGAAGATCTTTTCAGGTTATTTCAAGAAGCAGCTCTCTGAGTGAGTTTGTGCTCTAAGTACTTGGTGTGAACGCCGTTTGCTGAGTGTTTTCAGTGCCTGCTGCTGCCCCGCTGCTTTCCCGAGAAGCCTTGGTGTATAACTGCTGGGATTTCTGCCACCAGCTCTTTTTCTCCCCCCGAGTTCTGGGTGGCATCGCTTCCCTCTCAGGGGTTACAGCCTCCATCCCCCACCCTGGCCAGCAGCATGGTTATGCAAAGTGTCTCAAAGAAGTAGTGTTTGCCTTGGTCTGGAGACTGAATTCTGCACTTAAACGTCTAGGTGGTCCTTCTGGGTCACCGGGGAAGTATGTTGGCTCTGCTGCTTGAGAGATAAGCTTAGGTTTTTGCTTTCAGGGCCTTAGCCTCCAGGTTTCTCACTTAACACCTCTTTCAGCCCCCTGAAAATTGCTGGTAGGAGGCTCAGTGATGCATCCCATTTGTATTATCCCGGCATTTGCAGACTGGGTGATCCGAGATGCAGGTAAAAATGCTCCTGGTGGCCTCTGTGAGGCTGCACAAATATTCCTTTGAGCACTCTTTTCCTGCACTCGCCCTACTCCTGATGTTTTACCTACTTGGAGAAAACGAGATCTTGCTCCGGTGAGAGGTACCAGTAGCACTAAGAGAAAACAAACCCGGGTGCTTGCTTTCGGCTAGGTGATCCTGTGTTCTGTTCTGTTTCGTGGCCCTGTTCTGGATAATTACTAGGTGTAAAGAACAGAAATGTCAGTTCATGTCTCAGCTTGATGAAGCCAAGGGTCAGGAGCCTGTGTGTGGATAATGCCTCGACGTAAGGACAAGGGAAGGAGTAGCAGAGTTACTGGTTACGTGAGAAGGGAGAAAAAAACCTGCAAGAACGTACGAAGGATAAAGGCAGGATACCAAGGCGTACAAAATAGGAACAGCGTGTTGAGAAAATGGCAGGAAGAAACAAGGTTTACTTTTTAAATTAAAATAAATACATTAAAATGACAGGAAAAAGCGGTGTCCTTATTTTATGTTGAAATGTAAGCATAATTATAAATAGTATAAACAAAACAAACAATGCTCAGACCGTGACATTCACAAATAGTCTCCAAACCGTCGCTTATGCTTTGTTATTATTCTGCATCCTTTTCTTGAGTATTTTCAGTATTTTGTCTGTTTGACTTTTAAGACCAATGGGCAGGAACCCTTCCTCGCAGAGCTGCGCCATGTAACGCAGTCTGGTAAGTAAGAAAGGATGCTGTTTACATTTGTTGGCAAATGCTTAAAAATTATCTGCGGGGCTATTTTAAGCTTTGTTTTGACAACGCTGAAACTTGTGGGGCTGCGCGATGCCAGTTGGGAAGGTACGTCGTGAAATCCTCCGGGCGCAGGGAAAGCAAATGAATGGTGTCATTGCCGGGGCCGAAGACATGAGCTGGAAAAGACCCGAAGGCATAGCATGTGAGTTCCTGGACTTGAAATAATTCGGTTGTAATCCATCCGAATCGTTGTCATGTTGGTTCCCCGGGCGCTGTCAAACGTCGTGCTGACGGTCGGTGCTGTCCTCGGAGTGCGTTTACGTCCCGTCTTTTACGTGGGTCAGAAAAACTAACGTTTTTAGGATGAGAGCTGCCCAAAAGATGGGCTGGACTGTGTGAAATGAGCAAAAGGCCCCTCTTTTGTTGGGTACAATGATGTTGCAGTGTTGATGTTAGGAACTCAGGCGAGCATCCCAGCGTATGGGAAGTCTGGGTCGCGTGCAGTTGGCACAACAAATAGGGTTTTTGCCAGGGCAAGGCTTGGATCGGTTTGTGGGCTCCTGAGCTCTTGAATTATGTATTAGAAGTCTGCAGAAATGGTGGTGGAAGCCTGTCTTTTTGTCCACGTACTGTTCCTCCTGGAAACTGTGAGCGGCGGCACAAATAATCCTGTTTACGTGAGAGGCTGCCTTGGCTTTTATTTGTAAACTGTGAGCCTCGGTTTTGTGGTGTCGCAGGCAATCACGTTACCAAGAGCTCAGTTGCCTTCCCACCACGAACCAGTGACCTACGAAGAGCCAGGTGCTCTCTTGTGGAGTCCCGCCTGAGCTGCAGCGCTGGAGGAGTGCTGGAAGGCGTCGGTGGGACCTGAATTGACCTGCGCGAGCATTTCCCGGTCTGGAGGAAAAGACCCAGCTGAATAAAGCACCGGTCTGATCCAGGAGAGGTACGGGATTCGGAGTCCACCCCTCCCATAAACGTACAAGCTCCAACCTGCAAGCCTCCCTCAAGTATCTGATGGCTGCTTGCAAGTCTTTCCACCGTGTTATGATAGTGGCTGTTGGTGCAGCTTGCTGGCAGCACATCAGACGAGGCGGCTCCTCTCGGCGCTGCTGTGGCACAGAGGCACCGTCGCCGGCCTCGGATGTGCCCAGCTGCAGGAGGGCAGCCTGGGGGACCGGGAGGGAGATTAAAGCCGCCAGGGGAGTGTCGGGAAAAGGGGGAGAAGGAGAGAATCGAGAGAGAGGAGCTATAATGAGCGCGGAGCAAAAGGAAATAGGAAAAAGCTGCAGCGTAAGACATGCGAAAGTCAATAGGAAATGAGTGAGAGGGAGAGAAACGGGAGAGGTGGTGGCAGCGGCCAGATACGAGGGAGGTTTCCTGCCTGCCGCTGCCTCCTGAAGGCACACGCCAGCAGCAAAGGGCCAGGACCTGCTGCGTAAGGCAAAAAAAATGACAAACGCTGCCAGGAGCGCAGCCCTGCTGACTGCTGGGGAGGACGGGAGGTGGGTTTGGTGCCTGGGTACCCCCCTGTTCCTCCAGGAGGGTACTGCAGTGCCTTCGGAAACCGCGCTGTGCTCGCAGTGACAGCAGTCCCCCGTGACAGTATTTGAGCCGTGCTGGTGGTAGTGAGTCTTGTTCTTTTGGTACGTGGCTCTCAGAGAGGAAAATCGTGTGGTTTTCTGAGCTGTGCAGATAAGATAGCTCTTTCCACCCTCTGAAAAATTATTACGCACAGTCCGAAGTGAGATGGTGACTTCAGCCAAAAGTAAGTTGCTGTTCTCAGATCCTAAAAGTGCGTTTTTATTCCCTGCTGCTCCGGAGCATGTAGCCATCTGACCTGCCTTGCTTGGGCAGCATTACAACTTTGGGAAAGGTGGTCAGGGGGAGCTGTGAAAGAGAGGAGGATGAATTTGTACGACGTGAACTCCCTGAACGTTGGGGTGAGAGGGAGCGATGGCCCGCCAGCAATACCTCTGTGTCAAGGACAAGAGTTCTTAGACAGCTTGGAGATCTCGCAACGCTGAGCTGCAGCTCGCAAGTTGGCAATTTGTTCTTGCTGTATGTTGAGAGACACAAAATGATAGGTTGTGGTTTGCCCTGTGTAGTCCCTGTGGTTTCGGCAGCGGAAGTGGTTCGTGTGGGTGCAGATCGGATCTTCGCAAACCGACGGGCTCGATCGTTTTGGCTGATGGAGGTGGAACGGGGATGCTGCAGAGAAAGCCATTCGCACGCGTGGGGTTTCCCTCGGCTCTATCGAGGCCGTGCCAAAGTCTGCAGGGTGCTGGTAACACGGACACCTTGTCACGGGCTTCTTCTCTGCCCGTGCGATACGGAACCTGCACTGGGAAGGGAAGTGCCCTGTGATAGTTTGGGGACGGGCACAGGCTTGGAAGGAGGTCGCCGCAGTGGCAGGTGCTGTGGTGTCCCGGTGCAATGATCCTCTCTCAGCAGCTGCTAAGTACAAAGCAGCCTGCAGGTAGGCCTGAGAAATCCCAGGTTTTACGCTCTGCGAAGTTCTGTGCACCATTCATCCCACCTGCGTTACGGACGTTGCTATGGGAAGAAAAGCCTGGAATACTTTAAAAAAAGAAAATAGAAAAGCACGCCTGCTCTTTTTTTTGTTCTTCCAGCATGGAAGGATGTAGGAATGCTGGTGATAGCTTTAAACTCCGGAGCGCTGTTTACTTTGGATGTTAACCAGTGCAACTTCAGCTGTATGTGTTGCATAGCAAACCCTGACCTCCTCTCCCTTTTCCTTTTAGCAGGCTTATTATCAGGGTTTGCACTCGTCGGGGAGACATTAACGGTGTTTTTTCGGTGTCTGCACCTGTTCACCTGCGCTGCTGCCTCCCCCTCTGTGGCTGGGGTATCAGCACGGCAGGCTGGGGCCAGGAAAACACTTCTTTCCTGGCGGTGTGCTGCGCTCCTGCCTGCTCGCCAGATAAAAACCTACGCTGCCTGGCGGGCGCCAGGCGGAGGGGAGAGTCTCTGGGTGCCGATCCAGCCTTGTTTTGACGGTCAGGAGCGGCCCTGCTGGAGGAGGCTGGTGCTCGCAGCCCTGCCCCTGGGTCACTTGCAGGCAGAAGCGGATAATTAAGCTCGGAGGGAAGCGGGGGGGAGAGGAAGCAGCCTTGCAACAGGTTTGAGTTTGGGGCTGTCTGCAAGCCTGAACGCTTCTGGCTGGAGTTCAGCTGGATGGAAAGGACCTGCCCCTTTCCCCCTCCCTTTTTTTTTTTTGATCATCGTGGCTGCTTCAGCGAGGCCGCCTGCTTCCTGCAAGGACAGGAACATCGCGCTGGCTCGGCGTGCTGGAATTCCTGCTCCATCTGCTGCTGCTGGCGGACGGGAAAATGGCTCCCCCGGATCCGTAAGGTGCTCCCGGAATGTGAACGGGTTTCGCTCAGGTGGATCAGCGAGTGACCAGAAATTGGTGCGAGTTTCACGCACCAAAATGTGCTGGTTCCTGTAGTTTTATTGGGCAGTAGGAATGTATTGTCCACAAAATGAGGGTTACGCTGGAGCGTGTGTAGGGATTTAAGGTTCTCCCTCTGCCCTTCCTTCTCCCTCTCTATGAAATATCCTTTAAATCAAAACTGAAATTGGCCCCAAAAGTTCATTTTCAACAACTAGATAAAGAGGAAAAAATAACAAAGAGCATACAAAGAATGAGCTTTAAAAAAAAGGGGGGGGAAGATTTGTAATCAGTTGTGAGGCCAGGCACAGAGGGGCTCTGGACACTTCACACAAGGACAGTCCTGCTCAGGGACCTTGTTGATTTAAATCCCTCAGTGAAATCATCTCCAAGTCGCATTTGGATCAGTTTGCCGTGGCAGTAAATATAAAATACAACGATTAGCTGTATGGCGATGAGAAGTCTGAAATACCAGGAACCCAAAATGGAAAGCTTGTTTCCTGTGGGATTTTAAGAAGCGCTTCCTCGGTGGTGCCGGTGCTAGGAGTATTTCTGAATCGGCTGCTTGCTCGGAGGATCCGTGCACGCTGCATCCTCCCTTTGTCTCCGTCACCTCTCCAGCTGCGGCCACGCTGGGTATAGCTGTCAGGCCGCATGAGTCTGGCAGGAATAACCCATCGGGGGGGCAGCCCTTTGGCACCGAGGAGCACTTGGGCTGTGTCTCAGTGGCAGCCAACCCAATTCGATTGCATGATAACACGCAGGAAGAAATGCCCAGTAGCAAATGAATTTCATCTTGTGAGACTGCGCCCCTCCTCTGCTCTCCCCCTCCTCTCTCTTTTCCATCACGGGGAGATGTTTGCTTTAGATAAAGCACTTCTGTTGACATCCCGGTGCTTTCCGTGCCGCACGGGGGCTGGTTGCAGATATTCCATTTTGGAGCCCCGGGCAGAAAACGCCTTGGAGAAATCGCCTTACTGCTGGCGGTTCGTAAACTTCTACGAAATGTTATTTTCCTTCCCGATGCTGAGTGCTGATGTTCTCTGCGCTTCGTTTCTACGTTCCCTGGTTTCTTGCACGTGTGGGATCCTGAATCCTCGCAGCTGTCGGTTATGGTGATGCACAACGTTCTGTTTAATCCAACCAGGGCGTCTGACCGTGGACAACTGCTGATGGGTAGCCAACGTGTTCGGCTAACAGTGGAAATCGGAGAGGGAGGTCCGTGTGTTGGCATTTAGAGCATGCTTTGATCCAGCCCTGAGGGAGCTGCGGTTTCTTGCAGGCACGGATGGCTCCCAGCCGAAGCTGGTAGGACGGGCGAGCGCTGTCAGGTTTCCGTAGGTGCGGTGCACGCGCTCCCTGCTGAAAGGGAAGCGATAATGCTGTATATTTGATCATGCTCCGAGAAGTAACTGCCATTGTGTTAAGGTTTGCTCGGCTGTAGAGCTGTTCTCCCTCCGGAGGTCAAAGCAGGAAGTCTCCTGAACAGCAGTGCCCAGCTGGTGAGCAAGGACGAAGGAATTTGGATGAATCACCTCCCAGGCCCCATTAAGGTGTAGTCCTGCCTCGGCGAGGAAACGCACCGTCGTAATTACACCGGTGTAACGAGCTCCGTGAGCGCTCTGGGTTTGGGATTGGAGAAGAAAACTCTCGTAATTACACCGGTAAAACTTTCGTTGAGATCCCAAACCTTCATTTTCTTCTGGTGGCGCGCTGGAGGCACGATGCTCTGCGGGAATATGGAGGGCCCTGGAAAAGCCTGCTCATTATGCATTGGCTTCGGGGCAAAGGAGAAATCGTCACTAGGACGGACTCTGAAATAAAATTAGTTCTGGGGGAGCTAAAGCAAACTGGGATTTGGCTCACAGACAACGTCTGGAGATACCGCAAGCTCGCAACATCAGTGCTTGTGCTTCCCTTGCCGTGCTGAAGCAGTGGGAGAATGAACGTAGGTTGTAGTGCGTTGAGGGGATGGGTCTCTGCGTTTTCAGAGTCTGGGGCTGTGCATACAGGTATCGCTGCCTCGCGTTTTGTTTTTGTCCTCTCAGCATTCGGAAGCGGAAGGCTACAGGTGGGGGATACAGGAATGATCAACCAGCGCTGGCTGTCACTTACGGGATTGAACTTGTGGTTCATGTCCTGACGTTTTGGGTTTGTGTTGTCGTATAAAGCTGGGGAGAGGTGAATCTGCAGTGATCTGAGAAGGATCCGCAGAGATCCTGGGAAAGAATGAGCCGAGCTCTTTTTTCTTTTCCCGGTTCTCGGTATGTTGTGAGCCGTTAGTAGAATTTATTAGGCCTCAAAGTATTTATTACTGAAAACTTCCTGCTCTAGAGCATTCCATAACAAGGTGTTATCAATGCTAAAACCGCGTTACTGCTCTCGCTTTTTATCTCTTCAGATTATAACACAATTTAGCAACCATGTTCAGCAGCTTGCTGTGAATGAAGTAGACTTTGTCTCAGAAAATGGAGCGTCCCTCTTCTCATTTTTCTCTCTTTTGAAAATGTGAGCTATACAATAACTGCTTGTCTCCCTCTTTGATTTAGTATGCTGCCTTGGCATTGATTCACGTTTGAATTTAGTGGCTGGCATAAATTTTGTATTTTGGAGCTGTTTCCCCCCCCCCCGCTATTGCAGGCTGACTGAAATCAGTTGAACTTACTTCAAAGGCAGGATAAGCAAAAATTTGTTTTTATACGGGCTGTTCTAAAATGTTTAATGGCTTCTAAAATTGCTCGTGGTAAAAAGTTAAGGAAGGAAACAGTGTGACCTTTAAACGAAGCTCCATATATCCCATGTTCCTATGCCAGCAGTCAGCCCAGACAATGGGAGATTGAACGAATTAGGGTTCGTGTCCATAAAGGGTCTTTTGCTTCTTGCTTTTGCAGATAGGTGTTTTTTTATCTGCATCACAGATTGAACAGACTTTACAGCTGCTTTTTAATCAGTTTCCGTGCTTGAGCCAAAACTTTCCCACTTTAATTACTGTCTGTTGGAAATCGAGTAGCAGTTGTGCGTCACGGCAGAAGATGGTGGGGCCTTCTGTAATTCTGTTGCTTAGCAGATCTTTACTTCAGCAGTACCTCCTATTAGTAAATGGTTAAGCTTGATAATTGTGCTTAGAGTTGTGAGGACTTCACTTTTCTTATTTAAAACTTACTTTTTAGCAGTGCTTTTTGCCGCAGGTTAATGCAGCCGTGTGTTCAAAACAGCTGTGGTTCAGTCTTGCAGTGGTTGACTCCGCGAAGTAGGTTCCCCGCCTAATCCCAGCGTGTGCCGATAGCTGCTGCTGGTCATCAGCTGGAGCCCGGGACGTGGGTTTTGTTCCGAGCAGAGCCAGAGGATTTATGCGCCGATACCTTCATGGGGTCACGTCTCGAGTAATAAATTGGGAGCTGTTGTATTTTATCCTCCCCCCCTACTTCTGTACTTTTCCACCCTGCTGAGTTTATCTGGTTTTCCAGTACCTAAATCATCCTTGCTCGTTTCTTTATGGGTAGTTCTCCTCTGGAGCTTGTCTTACACTTGATTTCAGCCCCTCATTTCCTTTCGGACAGCTTTTAGTTTGAATTTTGCCTGGTGGGTGTTGCAGTTTCACGTAGTAGGTGGTGAACCTGTGGCCACTGCTGTGCTTAGGAAGCAGAGGGCACCTGTTAGGGGGTTCTCCTCTGGTGTCCAAGATCCTGAAAACGTTCAGGTAACTCGTGTCAAACTACCCTGAAACCTGGAAGTCTGCAGGCCTTTTAGTTTACCTGTCCATTGCTGTGCTGAGTCCAGCTTTCTGTCCCAGTACATTGTATGCACCAAGTGTGTGGCTTCTCTGCTCCTGGGAGTGCCACGCAGGCATCTCTTACTAATCTATAGAAATTAAAACAATTACAGGTTGAAGATGGAATGGCTGGTCAGCGTCTGGGTAGTGTTTATCCTTCAGCAGTTGTCGATCTGCTCTTCTACTGCAGAAATAATTCCCTGTTTCTCTACCTGTTTCCTATTTTTCAAACGAAGCTGAAGTAATTTAAAGCGTGCTCTTAAGATGATGGGCCTGGAGGAAACCTCAAGTGTGCACGACTTGAAAATAAGGCAGCAGGCGTGAAAAAGGTGTGGTTTCAGTGCCTGAAGTGACAAGGAAGAGGTGTCGTGGTGTGTGAGAGAGGACGATTCTGCCCCTTTTATAACAACAAAAATAGCAAGTCCCGCGTGCAGCTGCTAAATAAAATGGATTTGCACCGAATCAACACTCGCCTTGCTTTCCACTGCTGAAGTGAAGTTCCCTGGCTCTGATCTCTCCGCGGCTTCTTGGTGGGTATTTGCATGCAGAAGAGGGGCCTGCTATTTTTGTGCTTGGAAACCCACAGATGTTTCTCAGTCACATCCAGAAGGTGTCGGTGATCTAGTGGGCTTCGTGTCCTTGTGGTGTCGTGCTGAAATCGGTGAGCTTTCTTGCAGGTCGTCTTTGCCTGTGCTCTTAGGTTTATTCTCTTAAAAAACCCCAACCCTATGCTAACGAGGCTTTTGCGAGTTCCTGTTTATTTAAGATGAGGGGATATCTTTTGTTGCTTTATATAAAAGATAGGAAAAATCAACATCCTGAGCCCATCAGCTGAAAGGGAGAAGAGGAGGGTCAGCGCTCGTAGCGCACGGCTCTGTGCCGTGGTTAGACACTGATGGGGCAGCTGGACAACCCTGCTGCCCATCATCGGGGGGCTAAGGAGGTGTAATAGCAAGCTCTCTGTGCGTTGATGCGATGTGTTATAATCCTAGGGGCTCGTTGATGCAAAATGCAGGCCTCTCTGCCCCGTATCCGGATGGCGTTTGGGCTAAATCCGTTCTCAGCACCACATCTCTTCATCCTCTCGGAGCTCATAAATTGCGCAGCGGTTTGGCGCCCCGATGCCCAGCCCTCGGGTGTCGAGGCGTTGCGTTTCGTGGCGCACGCTCCTCCCGTGGTGGCAGCGATGAGATGCGGAGCTCTTGCTGCTGCACGGATGCTGTTTGCAGGGGTGTGGAGCCCGTCCCTCGGGGACCCCTTCGCTTCCGCTGGACGGAGCTCTGGGAAGCTGCTCTTTTCCCATGCCTGGCTCCTTATTGGGGTAAAGGTCTGTGAATTCCGCATAAATATTTACCATATCCCATCCTAACCAGCTGAGAGCTGCTGATGCTGTTATTTAGCAGCAAGAAGAGCTTTGCTTGTTTGCCTTGCGGGGCGCGTGGTTTGTGCACGGGCAAGAAGCGAGGGGTTCCCTAATCGATAGAGCGCGAGGCGGCCAAAATTGTAGGTACTCGACAAAGAATGGCACAGCAGAGGGAGGAAAACGCTGGGAAGCTAAACCTGGAATTCCAAGCCTTAGAACTTGCAGTGTGATGTTTTAGAAGCACTTAAAAGTGATTTTCCTACCTTGGCGTCTTATTGCATTGGCTAAATGAGGAGCATCTGCTAATTCTTTCACCGTCTTGCCGATGTTCTTAGGAGGCGTTTATTTAAACGGCGATACTCCGTTTGCAGTCCAAGCCGTATCTTAGCTGTCCCTAATTTATTCTAAAAACCTGGTTGTGCCAGACGGTCTTCCTAGCTTTTTTGGTCAAAGATTGATTTATTTTTTCCAAACTGTTTTCTTCTTACGTCCCGTGGCTGAGAGAGTACGGCGGGAAGGAAATCTGGGAAATCGGAGTAGGAAGCAAGATAGAAGCTTCCATTCCTGAACCTTCCTTGTTTTTACATTGTTTCCTGGCAGCTGCGTTGGTTTGGACTTGAAAGGAACGCATTGTGTTGCTTTTTCTCAAAATCTGCAGATAAAATATAAATCAAAATGAACGCTGTAAAATTAAAAGCTTGTTACGTAGCCAAGCCAGAAACCGCAGCCAGCAGCTGGGTCTTGCGTCCCTGGGCTGTGTGGTTCTGTGAGGGTGCTGCACGATAAATCCCGGGCACAAATCAGTTGTTCCTGTGCCCATCCCTGTTGTGAGCGAGTGGAGAACTTTGTCTCGAGTGGTGGGGTGTGCCACGTTTGTGGCATTTCGATCCTGGGTGCAATATGCTACAAAAGATGACGGTTGGTGCTTCGGAAAGCAATGTTCTTCCAGAAATTGGGTGTTCCAGGAAAGGAGCAGGCTCTGGGCTGGCTCCGGTTGCTTACAGCGGCCTCCTCGGCGCTGGTTTCGCAGCGAGAAGGAAACCTCAGAGCAAGAAGCGAACAAATGTGCTGGGAGGCTCAGGAGTTAGAACTTCATTCTTGTAATAGTTTTCCAAAAATGTGGCTGCTGTGTCCTGGGCTTAAATCCTTCCACTCGATACTTGTGATACACGGAGGTTTTAGTATCTTCACAGTATTTATGACTTCCTTGCCATTCAGAGAAGGCTGCAGGATCCATTCCCGAAGCTTTTAAGACTGTTTCCTGGTACAAATGCATTTTTTTTTTTGCACAATTGATTATGCTAATAAGAGGTTTTCTGTTCAGGGGGGCTGAAAATGGCCCCTCCAAGGTAAAGGCGTGACACAGCTCTGCGGTGTGCTCATCTCCTTTGCTCACTGACCTGAAGGGTTGCAAACCAAAGCCTCTGCCTGCAGATCTGAAAAAGCAAGCACTGAGTTTTGCAGGGATGTAACAAAAAATACAGTGTTAGACCTGTTTGTTTTCAAGATTGTAAAGCAGATTAAGAATCTTAGCCCAGTGGTGGTTTGCTCTTGTATGGAGGGGTAAACTGAGGCACGCGGGTTTATGGAGGGTGTAGAGCTGGGAATAGGAACCTGGTTCTGCCCATCCGTCCCAGGCCCTGCTCGTTGCAGGGGACAGCAAATGAATGAGCTGCTCTGAGCAGTGAAGCAAGGGGGAAAATCTACGTTTTAAGCAAAATGCAGGTTGCTAATGTCAGGTGCACACGGTGTTTGATCAGTGCTTCACTTACAGATGAGCATTAGGGACACAAAACGGGAAATCCTTTATTTTAAAATATAAACCAGCTTTCAAAATCTCTCTGCTTTGATACTCTCTTCATGTCTTAGTGGCATTTTGTGCACGTGATTCTCGCTCAGGCATGAGTAGAGTGGCTATGAAGCTCTGCCCTGGGATTTGCAACGATCATTCCCTCACTTCCTTAAGGCTTTGTGATTCCCTGTTTGCTTAAAAAAGGCACTGGGCATTTTTTTCCGTGCTTTAGGTCAGAAACCAGGAGTGTTAAAGGAAGAGGGGCTGGCCAGCGAGTAGCTGAGCAGCTGGCTACTCTCTGTGCTTTTGGTTTTCTCTTTCCTCCAGTTACCATTTTCTTTTTGAGAGCTGGCATTTTCGCGTCTGATTCGTGAAATTCCTAGAAAATGCAGAGCTGAGCAAACCTTCCAGACTAAGGACCAGCTAAGTACAGCTTACGGCTCTTTAGAAAATGATAATGCACGCCACAGGGAAGATGGAAGCATGGAAAATACAAGCTCAGGCTGGGAAATTGCTGCATGTTCAGAACCGTGGAGCAGATAGGGGTAGGAGTTGATTTCTTTGGCTTCCTGTCTGCTGTGTAATTGTAGCCCTGGTGCAGTTGTGGCTCTGAGGTTATATTTGGTACCAGCGCGCGTTGGACTGGGCAGCACACAAGTTATGGTGAGTGTCCTCTGTCATGTAAAAAATAAATCCTGAGTGCAGAAGAAAGGAACTCGTTATGGATGTATTAAGTGATTTATGCAGATTCATCTTTTTCATAGCCCCCGTGATTTGAGAAAGATGTGGAGCTCAGGGCTGGCAATTCAACCCCCTCCCTCTCCCCCAAATATTTCAGTCGAATTAGGTGGTTTTACGGCAGAGGCTGAAATAGAAATGGTGCTTTTTCCCCTCTCCTGCTGCATGTGGCGGCTTGGCTGCTTGCTAATGGAGTGCCAGGCATCGCAGCGCCTGGGGCATGGTTGGAGCCCTGGGAAGATTTACATTAATCAAACACAAACAGACAGCGTAGCGTGAAGAAATTTCTATCCCGCTAGCAGCGCTTGCAAACTTAATTAGGTTATTGGGGCAGAAAAAGAAAACAGCCCCTTCACCCCTCCGGTCCTGCTTCCCCACGGCTGGAGCAGCCTCGGAGCCGTAGGAGCTCGCTGCCCCCCTGCTCTGACCTCCCGGTTCCCTTCCCGGGATGACAGAAAGAGGCGTGCTTTCATTCTCACCCCCCTTTCCTGCCCTCCTCTCTCCTAAAACAATACCGGGGCTGTGTTTTCCTGTGGCCGTGTGCTTTTCAGGTGCCACGCTGGAGACGGCTGTTTGGAAAACGCCCGCAAGCAGGAGGCGTTACGTGGCACGGCGCGACCCCGCGCAAGGCTGCGAGGATCCGAGGAAAAATCTGGCTGCGAGAATCCAAGCCCTTGCTCACGTGCCTCATGCGCTTGCTTTGATCGGGGATCTGATTTTTTTTTAAAAAAAGCATAATATTTACGCGCATAAATGTAAAGGTACACACGTAGAACACATCTAGAGGTACTGCACACTGTACGCGCCTTGCCAGGTAGGTGCTGCTCTGTCCTTTGGGAGCTCCGGGAATGCAAAATGCTCAAATCCCAGCTCCCCCCTGGCTGCGCCGCCTGGACGCTGCCCCGCGGAGGAGGTGGGAGAGGAGAGGTGGAGTTTGGTCCCATCCCTCCTCGAGTGGTCAGCCGGGCAGATGCCTCCCAGGGAGGCTGGATAATAAAAAAAAATCGGCTTCGCAGGGGTGGCTCCTTGAGGGGCTCGGTCTCGGCGTGCTCCCCCTGGGAACGGGCCTTTGGGATCTCCCTGTTCAGCTGTGTCTGGTGAACCAGGTAATAGCGGAGAGTCTTTGTTCCTTTTCTGCGCTCCGTGAATATGCTGAAAGATGAGAAAATAGCTGCCTTGAATGCAGGGGAGAGGGGAAGAATTTTTCTTTCACTATCTGTCGGAAAAAGGAGGGTGGGAAGCTTTAGGTTTTTCTCTTGCAGGGCTTTTTATTTTCCCCTTTCCATTCTTTTAATGGCTGCTGCCTGAACCTTAGTTACTCTTTTGTGTTTGCATTGTAAAAATGGCCAATTAAATATCGTTGGGAAAATCTGCCTCGGCATCTCAGCTGAAGAACAAAGGTTTTGACAGCTAGGAAAGAAGCCTCGGGTGTAGATGCAGGCAGCGGTGCCTTCCTCCCAGTTCCCCATGCTGAATTACGTGCCAGCCCTCGTGTATGCTCGCAGAGCCTTCTCGCCAGCTTCTGCAGGCTCGGTGACTGTGATTTGAGAAGCTGAGAGCTGATGCCTGGTGATATTAAGTACTGCTGCTCAAGAAACCATCTTTGAGGTGCGTTGTTTGTTTTCCGAAAACAGTTCTCTCTGAAATTTTCCTTTATTTTTGGATTTCGCTGTGTGGCGTTTAGAAAATTAAGAAAAAATGAAGCAACCTGCATCAGCAGAGGATCTCCAAAATCTCTGGGTAGGATTGAGACAGCACTAACACAGCAACAGCCCCCGGAGCCTTCTCGCCGCTAGCGATAGCTCCTGCTGATGCAGGGGACGAAGATTTGATGTCAAAAGGGTTTGGCGTGTGCTCATCGCTGCTAGGGCTTCTGTTACACGTAGTGTGTGCACACTTATGCATATATTTATTACATCTCTCTTATTTTTTTGAGTGGCTATGCTGTAAGGTGGATAGATGCTCGTCCCCCAGGACGGCAGTCTCGTGGGTGGCTCGGCCACCAAGGGGTGACCCCGAAATCCCGAGGGACCACCCGCAGGTATCGCAACTGCGGCTGTCCCCGCGGCGCTGGAGCTGGCGGTGCCCGCGGGGAGGAGGCAGCGAGACCTGGTGGCAGGGCAGGGGGTGGGGAAAGAGCTGGTCCAACCGATCCCCAGACGTCCCGTAGCCCGATGATCTCTGCACCGCTGCCACGTCTCGAGGGATTTCGCTGCCATCGCCTCCTGACAGCCGGTAGGTTTCCTACCTAACTGATTTTTTCCTTTCTTAGAGCTTTATTTTAAGAGAAGCAAGAGGTGAATGCTCACACAAACACATTCGGAGACCTATTAATAGCCACGGGTTTGACTCATGTTGTTGTCAGGGTCTTGAGCCATCTTACAAGCAGTGTGGCTTCACTACTGTTTTTTTCCTGTCGTTCCTTCCATTTTATAGTAGAAGAAACAGGGCTTGATATTACTGTGAAATCCTAATCCTGCCTGCTGCTCCAGCCCTTTACGGTTGGTCTCTTTGGATTTATCCTGGAACTTAGCTGAAGGGGAGGATGAAATGCTGGGGAGGAAGGCTGGCTGTGAATGCCGGCGGGATTTTTTGCACTTTTCACGCGGAGTATCCCAAAACAGTCTTTTGCCTCGTGCTCTGTGGGTGAGACCTGTGTCTCAGGGGAAGAGGAAGTAATGGGTCTGTGTGTCACAGACAGCTCTTTGTTTTTCTTAGGCAATGCAAATAAGGTAGCTGTAACTTCAGCGTATAGCTTAGCTAACGTCTTCCTCGTTCAGTTCACATCACCCACTTTCTTTTTTGTAAATTCTGCCAAACTGACATGTGCCGTTGAGAAATCTTCCACGGATACTTGTAAAATCAGAGTTTTACTAAGAGAGAAACCCTCTTCGGAAGTGCTGAAGCAAAGTGAAACGTTCAATTAGCTGCAGATTCTTAATGTAGTCTCTGATAGTTTAGACTCGTGATGGCACACTCATTTTGTTGCCCTCGGTGTCTGCATCTGCCTTAGTAAAACTTCACCGGGAGAATTAGCTACGTTAGAAGCTGAAAGGCTGAGGGCTAATAATTCGCTGTACAGCTTAAGCGACAACGTGGTAATGATTTCTTGCTCCGCTCTCTGCTCCAGCTTTCGTTTGTAATATAGTGCGTGGATCCGATTTTTCCTGGGTGTAAATTAGGCCACTGGGAGCACTTTGCCTTCGGGTAGTTTAAGATGTATTAGCTGTAAATGAGTTTATTGCAGCTGGCAAATATTGAGAAGCTTTGCCAAGGTCGTAAGGCTGAGCGTTGTCTGCACATCCTATGCAGGATGGGCGTAGTTTGACCAAAGGTTCACGACTGGGTGGGAGAAGCAAAGGCAGGGCCGAAACTGCTTCTTGGTTGGGTGTCTGCTCAGCTCTGAGCTGATCAATTCCTCCTCCTGATGAGCCGGCAGGTCTTGGGTCTGGAGTGTTGGCGTTAGGTTTCTGGAGCAGTTGACGCACGTTCACCTTTAAAACAAGCCGCCGAGAGAATCCAAGGAAAATCTAAATTAAGGCAAGGTGCTCTTCTTGGAGCCGGTGTTAGCCGTGCTGACCACGTTTGTTATCGGGGTAACATTCTGTGCAGTGGCTCAAACTACCCTGATTCTTTTTAAATACACGAATCCATCGGTGAGGGTGTTGCTGATCTGTGTTCTGCTGCTAATGGTTCCAAATTACAGTGAAATCTGTATCGAGATCAATCTGCAGCGAGCTGGTGGTGAGTCAGATCGGAGCTCACCGTGCCAAGGAGCAGAAGGACTTAACCTTGTTGGTTCTTTTCTAAAACAGCTTGTGAAAGGCATGTTGGAGGAGAGGAAGTATGGCTTAATGTGATGTTAAATACCCATAAATTTTAAAAAGCTGGAGACAGATGGTACGGCTCTGAAAGCTACAGAGGGAGAAAAGCCCGCTCACCTCTTCGAGTCTACGCTAAAAGCTGGGTTGCAAGGGCTTACCCTGTCCTGCATCCCCTGACATCTATGTCAGGTCTCTTTCAGCAGGAGCAAGGCTCCTAATTCCCAGCTTGTGCAGTTACTGGAGAACAGGACCTGTTTCTTACCGGTATCTAGAACCCAGGACGCGCGTAGGTCTCACAGGCTGTGGAGGTGCCGTGTTCCCGTGCCAGGCCCTGTGCTCACTTACCAGAAATGTGAACTCTGGGCCAAATATTCAAATGTGGCTCTGAACCTTGTACATATATTTGCAAAACTTAAAGCTGGATAATTGGACTTAGTGTTACGGTCTTTTGAAAGCTACATTTCCAGTTGTATTGCATGCGCTGTTTTTCCTCCTCCCTTTCTAATTGCTGTCTTTTGCTGTTTTTAAGACCTGCTTCCACACACCAGCCTTGTTGCTGCTTCCCAACGACCACAAGCGAGGCACGGCATTACTAAGGAACTCGGCTGGGTGCCTAATGAAATGCAAAAGGCGCTCGACTGCGCTGGGGCGGCGTGAGGAGCCATCTCCGAGCCCTTCTGCGTGCGCTGGGTGACAGCAAATCCCACGGCTTCGGGTTCCTATGGTCGGTTTAGGGAAATAAAAAGGTCTGCCGCAGCGCCCCGCTTCCTTTGTGCCTCGCTTTGATTTTCGTGTGCATCTAACTAGAAAGCTTTTCCAGACTCCGTGTAGGAGGAGTGGTTGCAGGGAGGCGGGGAGCGGGGCTGCCTCCATTGAGCCAGCTCTGTATTGCAATTATTGGCAGGCAAAGCAAACATTTCATTTCCCCGTAATTAGCTGCAGTTTACGGAGGCAGGTTAATTTGGACCGCCACGCCCTGTCTGCGCAACAATCCCTCTTGCTTTATGTGATCCTTCCATAGTGGGGAGCAGGCTGTGGGCAAAAGGGGGTTTTTAAATGATTTTCAGAAAACAAAATCGGGAAAGAAACAGAGCACCCATGTTCTGCACTGTATTTTTTCCCCCCTCAAAGAGCTGAAGCTCAGGTTGCCAAGGTTATATGAAAATGGGGAGAAAAGGGAGATTTTGGAGCTCCCATTTTATTGTCGCGCTGTGTTTATCTCAGCTGCTTTTCCATATTTCAGCTGCTTTTCCTTCCTTCAGGGAAGGTCGAGCTCTCTGTGCCTGGGAATATTTGTCTATAGCCTACTTAAAAATAAATAAGCAAGAAAAGTGGGTCATAACTTCTGAAATCACAAGGCTTGACCTTTCTACTGTACGTGGTCAATGCTGCTACATGCGCAATGCAAGAAAAACTTGCGGCAAATGAATGAAGAAATCGGGGGCATTTCTTCTTTGCAGAGCACTGGATTTCTGTTTCAATTTTTATGACGTTTTCTGAAGGTGTTTTAGAAAATACCAGGCTTTTTTAAAAAGCTTTTCTTAATGTTTAGTTCATTTATTTATTTATTTCCATTTCAAAGATGTGAATTTTGCATTCCCGGCGGTGGAAACAGAATTAGGAACTTGTAGCCAGCCACACTGGGAAACCAGCAGAAAATCAGCCGTGATCTGGCGACCTCTGTTCTTCATCAGTTTCTGAACCACGTTTTGAGGGCAAACCTCATCCCCACCACTTGAATCTTGCTTTTAGGCTGCACCCGAAGGCAGCACGGGGGACGCACGAGCGACTCGGTTTATTTATGCTCTCTTCCACTGCCCCCCTCCCCAGCTCCGGTTTGTTTGTCTGCTCCTACCCAGTCGTAGAGGCAGGAAACAATAGGTGGCCTTGTCTTGGAAGGCTGGAGCTTCAGGCCCCGAGATGGAAAGCTGATGCTTCTGAGCCTTGGAAGTCGGTCAGGAGCGGCAGAACAGTGCCGGCTGCTGAAAATGTCTCTGTCCCCTCCCCTTTGTAGAGTTTCTGAGGGGACTGAGAGTTCTCGCAGGGTCCTGGCTTCAGCAGCAGAGCAGCACAAAGGCCACATTGAGAATAGCTGCTGGGGAAGCCCTCCTTCCTTGCCGGCCCTGTAAATGCAGTTCTTTCTCCATGAAAAGCCCTGACATCAGCTCTTGGAAAAATCCAAGTGCTTGTGTCATGGAAAATAGCTCAGGCACTTGCTTGGGCTGGGACTGAATGACCGGACTGTGGATGAAACTCCTCTGGAGATGCTTTTCTTCTGCCGCTTCCAAACGTTCCTGTTTATAGAGAAATAGGAACCCTTCCCTTCTGGAAGTGGGACAGCGAAGGGTGCGTAGGAAAGAACTACCACGGGCAGCAGTGTACTTGGAGTGCACCTTGATGGGCTGTGTTGGCTACTCCGTATTTTCTAGCCTAAAAGGAAAATTGAATAGCACAATCTAGTTATGTGTAGAAACACTGGTGGGGCAGAAAACCAAAATACAGTATTCACCAGGATGGAGGTATTTGCTGATGCTTTATTAGGGCCAATCCAAGCTGCTGGGAAGGTTGAGAAGATGGAGAGCTGTGGGGTCAGCCCAAGAAGATAGCTTTAGGGGCTCTCAGGCCACAGCTTTATGTTTCCTGGGTTCCTTCTGCGAAGGCAGAACTAAGTCTGCTGGCAAAGCTGTCAGTAATCTAAAGCTAATAATGCCACGAACAGTTCTTCCATGAGTCATTGCGTCAGCTGTGGTTGTTGCCTTGGACTCCTACAAAAATAACATGGAAACTTTTGTTGCTCAGCTCGGTTTCGCCTCCTTGTGCACTTGCTACGGTTTTAGGATCCATACATCGGCCCTGGGTGGTCCCAGGAATCCTTTTGTTTTCCTCCTTCACTCGGCTGTTCTGCTGCACCTTGTGCTGTGTGCTCTGTTGTCATCAGTCTGCAGTTGGTTTTTTTTTGTTTTTTTTTGAGGAAGAAAACTGATTTCCTGAGCTTAATGTCCTTTGATATGGGGAAGAGATGACGCAGAGCAGCTTTATGCACTAAGTGGGTTAATGCTCGGGTAAACAGACCCGATGTGTTGAATCGGTGGTGTCCACAGATAGCTGCTGTGGTTGCAGCTGCGCTTTGTGGGCAGCGCAGGGAAATGGCAGACTTGTGTCTGTGTTTTTTCTTGGTTGCTAATAGTTGCCCACTTGCTGCATCTGTGTTTCTCTCGATCCGCCTGTCATTTGCTATCTCATCAGTTCCTTTTACTCACCCGCTGCCCTGTACAGAGCGCGTCTACCCCTTTTTGTTGTGGCAGAAGACTGCCTTTAGCTCTATATTAAGGTCACATTGGTACTGCTTTTGTTCAGGTCATGTCAGCACTCTGCCACAATACCTTTCTCAGGGCTTTTAAGCCCAGCAAACAAGTGGTTGGTGGCTATGTGCATCTGCAGACTGGGGGAATATAAACATACAGACGGTTTTGTTTCTTTCAAGATGCAATTCTGAGAACTACCTGTGAAATGGCATTTCAGACATCCATACTCACTGAACTTGCAAGGCACCTCCTTAAACCTACCTGATTTACACAGAAAATGCAGCTTTTTCTGTCTGTTATCGGTGCACGTCCAAGCAGGGCATCAGAAATAAAGGTATGGAGGGGAGCTGCACACATTAGATGCATTTGAAATCAAGCTGTGAAACCGGTGATGTTTAAGAGAACAGTCTTCGGTCCTTCCATTTCAGGATCTCTTTGGGTACGGATGAGGAAGAGGGGGGTAGAATCTGGCTCTTCCTCCCAGGAATAGAGGGGGCAGCTGACCAATTCTGTCACCAGCATCCACGAAGGTGGTGCTAGGAGAAGGCCTCCCATTGACTCGTTGCTTGGTGAAAACCTTCTGAAGTAGGGTGATGTAATTTTAAATAGCTATGGTTTCAGGCTTTTATTCAGGGGAGGATAAGACTTAGAGTTAATCTTTAGTTTTCTTCTCTAAGTGTGTGGACAAGACGAATGAGCCTGTAATTACTTCTCATCTCTGTTGGGTTTGGGGTAGTTGGGTGCTTTTGCTGCTTTTTTTCCAAATCCAGAATTCTCGGAGAGGGTTGGTCTGTAACAAAGCAACGCCTTATTTAAATGAAACTAATAAAGCAATGAAGAAGCTTCTATTGCAACTGTTCGTCTCCTAATTAAAGATTAGTTCTGTCAAGCAAGCAGTTCTGGGCTGTTCTCTTTTGTGTGGGTTTCACAATATTTCTTACTCATCTCAGCACAAGTTGTAGTAATTTATACTTCCACTGAAATACACAGAAGCTTAATTTCAGGCATGTGAGTAGTCCTGCTGAAGTAAAGGGAACTAAAGTTAGGCCCATGAGTAAATATTTCCAAGGTTGAGGCTCTTGTCTGAATCTAAATATTTTTTTCTTTGATCAGGTTTTGAGATAGCAAATACTTGAAATCTAGTAATATTTTAGCATGGGAGGGGAAAAAAGGCAAAACAACAACAAAAAACACACCAACAAACCCAACATGGTTATCTGAGTGCTGTGCTATTTATGGTCAGATATATTTTCAACCTCCAGGGCTGGAATGGAATGCTTTGTACTGCAGGGAGCTGGGAATCCTTCCTCGCTCTGGTGTGTTTTGACACACTAGATCTTAAAACTATCTTTTTCTGTCTTGGCTTGAAGGTAGCTTTCAGGCACCGGTCCAGTACTGAATGGTGCATGCATGTGTGAGCTAACTTGGAGAAGTGTAATTTTTAATCCGCAGTGGTACTAGTTGCAGGTATATTTTTCTCACTTGGCTTTCCGGTAAATAGATTTTACTAATGCAGCATGACTAACAAGACATACTTTTAGTAATTTGATGCATTTAAATTGCTTAAATTATTTGACCCAGTATTTTAAAAACAGAATGTGACTTGGCTTTTAATTGTTCCTGGTATTTGGGAGTTGAGAGAGTGGAACAACTTGTTTGAAAATGTGCTGATGTTCATCAGTTATCAGACAAAATGTCTACAGGGTTTTATCATGGAGCCTAAACTTGCCAGCTCAATCTGGAATTAAACCTCCAGCTGTTAACCGCACCCTGCCGTGCCTACAGCCTGCGTGGTGTTTACAGTAGTAGGTGAAATACATTTTATACGTTATATATGGTGCTGAATGAAATAAAGCAGTGAGGGGAGGTTTGGTACTACTTCCAAACTTAATGCTGCGTCCAAGCGATGGTCAGCGGCACTGGGACACAAATAGCTGTGGAAGAAACTCAGGGGGACTCTGTTGTGTACTTTGTGCTCCGTTTATCCAGTGGCACTGTGCCATAGCGTGCAAGTGATGTAGTGACTGGGAACTGAGGGATATATTCAGCTAAGAAATGTCAGGTAGCGTTCTGCTAGGGCTTGGGGAAGAGAAAGGGAACTTCTCCTGGCTAGCGTGGATGTTAAAGGTGTATTTATAGCCTCAGCCACCTCTTCCATCTCTCATCTCTGTGACTTCACACCTCTGTGGACTGGAGCTATTGCAGGCCTTGGAGGGGAGTTTTTGGGGGTTTTTACCTCCAGCTCAACCAGCCCCTTCCTCTGCTGTCGGCTTCCCCAAGCACCTCCATAGCCACGCTGGGTGCAGAATCGTCAGATGTCAGGGGACCGGGACCTGCCTTGGCCTTGCCAGCACTGGGACCGTGACCCGCTGCCGCCAGCCTCCCCACCACCGGCCTCCCTCCGCTAGCCAGGGAGCGGGGTGAAACTGGGGAAGCTGGCGGGCGGCCCAGGGCCTCCAGTGCTTCCCAAACCTCTCCCGGCCTCCTGCGGCCTGCAGCAGGCCCCGGGGGAAGGCTGAGCGGGGAGGCAGCCAGCGTCGGCCCCCAGGGGCCTCCCTCATGGGCCTAGGCCCGAACGCCATTTCCCTTGTGGGCCTAGGCCCGAATGCTGCTTGGCTCTCCAGCACTAATGCTGACGGGTTGTGCTGGAGCGCCGTACCCAAAATCGTGAGGGCAGCTGTGGCCTCGGAGGAGGAAGCTGCGAGGTTTTGGCTCTCGCTCAGAGCTTCTCCGCTCCCCGTTAACGTCGAAGCACAGGAAGAAATCCTGAGGATTTCAGCTGGGGGAAAAAAATACAGCTCGTGTTTCCTTTATAAATAACATCAACAGCTTGTGTACAATAAGTTGAAACGTTGTTCGTAACTTCTAGACCTCGAAAATACATCATCTGCACTTGGTGCTTGAACACATAATAAATAGCTCTGAACCAACCAAAACAGTGCAACAGGGAGCTAATTTTACTTTGTTTGTAAACGGCTTCTTTTGCTGTAGGAGCTTAAGCCTGGAGTTCTGGGTGCTTGATAAGGAAGCCTATGGAATAAAAGTTTTCCCCCATCAAAGTATTTGTTAGTGGTGTTGGGGAATTTTTATGCAACTCAAAAGCGAGTGCATTAGATTAAAAAAAAAAAAAAAAAAGTATAATCTTAACCATCTTTCCCTGCCTTTGAAGGGATGATGGTTTGTCTGCCCCTGGATTTCTTTGTTTCCCTTTCTGCTCTTTGAAAGCGACGCTTGGTTATTGCTGCATCTGCTTACCGTGCGGCATTCAGGCCAGGCCGGGTTGGCCTGGGATGACTTTTGTTTTCTTTGCTTTAGGATTCAGGCTGTCTGTCCTGCACAAAGCTGTTCCTTGCTGACTGAGATCCGCAGACGGCAGGGCTGAGTGCTGGGCGATGTGGCTTTGCAGGTGGAGCAGCACGAGGAGAGGCTGCGTTTGCTGCACCTTGCTTATTTCAATCTGTGGATTTCCCAGCTTCTGAGGTGGAAATAATGATTCCTGGCTTTTTGTGGGGGAAAGAGGACCAGCACTTCTGTGGAGTCTGGGTGCACCTTTTCTTTAACTGATAAATTCTGTGCTGCTTTATCCATCGGTTCTGAAGGCTTACACGAACAAACCCGTCTGTCCCCTTGTTTTTGAAGCTGCTGGTTCGTTTCAGCTACATTTGCTGCTGCTCTCTTAAGAGATGCCAGGTGTCTTTCTCTGTGTAGTTATTGTCAGGAATAGGCAGCCACCACTGCCAGTGTCATTTGAGTTTCTCTTGCCTAGTGTGTCATAAGGTGCTCATCTCAGAGCGCCTAGCATTCAGCCTTGCGTAGGGGCTTGGCGCGTGTGAGCTGGCCTTCGTCTGTACGCAGTTAAGTTGTTATTTGAAGCGAGGGATTACGTTGGGTGCTTCTTCTCTGTATCCAGATATGTTTTCCAGGTAATTGGGAAGGAGTTTGCAGCTCTGCGCCTGTGCTTTTCCCAGCTGGGCCGCTCAGTGTGGCACCGAGGATGAGAGGATGTGAGGTGCTCCTCCATGGAGAAAGGAGCCTCAAACCCGAGGTGTGCGTCTGGGGCAGGCTTGTGGGCAGTGCTCGAGGCATCCGTGTTGTAATGCTCCGAAGCGCTCTTCGGGAGCAGTTTGCTTCTGCCCATTGGAGCAGTTTGGATGGGCAAGGCCATCGCTCAGCTCAGCTGGATGTGGTTGGAGGTGGTGCCTTTGGGAGCGTCCTGCACTCCTGGCAGTTTTGTTTTCTACTGTGGAATATTGTTCTTTACTAAATAGGTCTGCTAAAAAAAAAAAAGTCATTTAATGCCTTGTTAACTTCTGTGGTATTAGATTTGTTTTTACTTGAATCTCCTCCTGACCCTCACCTCGTTGCTTTTTGGAAAGCCTATGTAAACAGGAAACCCAAGTGCAGTAAGGATAACTGGTGTGTGGGGGGGAATTATCAGCTACAACAATTGTAGATGTACTCGTTGAGAACAAAAGGTGATTTATCCTTTTTTCATAAGTACACGCACATGTCTAAATGTTGGTATTGCTTTCCAGCCGAAGGACCTGAAAAACATTTAACAAGTAGCAACGGTGCAGCTAAATTTCTGAAAAGTTTTGAGAATAAAGAATTGTTTTTATAAAAGTAGAGGTTGGTACCTTAATTTAGGTGGTGTACACCTTGCTCTCTCATTTTTTTTGGTGATAATTCAAGGGGAAAATATCCAGGTTTTATTTGTCTTACTTGTTTTTATGTCTCTTATTTGTTAATTTGAAAATCCATATACGCTTCTGCCTCCCTTTAACTCTGAGCTCCTGTTGCTTATGTTCTTTGTGTGTCCCAGAAATAATATTTGGAATAGTTAATAGAATTTCAGCTTAACTTCATGCTGCTGTCTCAAATTTGGCAAGTTCTTAGTTTCAGGAAAATAGTTAGAGGTCTTTTTAGGAGACGTCAGCGTGAGCTCCGATATTCCTGGACACCACAGAACCCACGTGGGAGGGACGTAATGGGAATGTCACAGCTATAGAAGAATTGTCAGTGGGAGTTTGGGCTTTCTTGGACACCAGGACAAAAAAAATCAAGCAATGTTAATTTTTATTGTATGGAACTAATTATTAGGAGAGGAAGGTGATCCATGAGCCATTACACCCTAATGAAAAAGGCCTACAGGACACTGGATTTGGCAGCACAAATTCTGCTTCTGTTCTTTATTCTTTTTGAAACCTTAAGCATCTTGGTAATTTTTTTGCCTAGTTGAATCAACAAACTAATAATTTGCTGAGGCAGAAGAATAGAAAAGCCTTGGTTGTTCTCTTTCAAAGACATTACAGAGGTGTAAAATAACTTTGTATTTAAGAATAAGTGTTGTTAACAAGCATAATATTGAGAACCAAAAAAACAAAGACAGTTCATTAAACTTGTTTCTTCTTCTTTTCAGGTTTCCTCTCAAAAAACCTACAAGGTGAGTTGCTGAAGTTTAACTGTTTATATGTATGACAAATTATGGTACAGCGTTTTTGAAAGAGGAGTGCCTTTAAAGGAGAGCAGCGTGTGCAAACGTAAGTAGAAGTGCCCAGTATAGATGCAAGGAAATTAATATCCAGATCAGGATGAGGTGCCAAAAATGCAGCTGGTGCTGTGCTCAGAGTGCACGGTGTAGTGTTACCTTTTGCTTTTGTTACGTACCCTGGCAGGTCATTTTACCTGGGGTTTGAGATGGGCAGAGAAGCGATGCTGTGCTGGTGCATGATGTGCAGACACTTGCTTTGGGGGCTGTGGGGTGGGTATTCTGAGTGTTTTAATTTTTGCATCTATAAACATTGACTGTTTGGTGGGAGAGGAGGTGGAATTAAAATTTGAGGAGCTTTTTCAGTCTGTAACTGTTCTGAGGGAGACCATTTTTCCCCTTGAACTCAGTCTGGGAAGAAATTCAGAGGTGAACCTAATGTGTACCTACTTACCTAGATGATCTTAGAGGTCATTTCCAGCCTACATGATTCTGTGATTCTATGATCTAAACTTCATGTTAGCAAACAGAACTAGTTAAGGTTATTTCCAGAACTAGTTAAGGTTGAGCGGCGCTGTTACGGCACAGTAGTCAGGATTATCTGCTTTGCTTTGACACAGACACGGCAGCATTCTGAGCAGAGAGTCTCCAGCTGACAAGAAGCAGAAGGTTGAACGCTGCAGTAGCACACACGACTTTGATCCGACAGGTAAAGGCTTAAAACTTCACAGCTGAAGATCTAGGCTTTGATTTGAAAAGTGCTGGGGATCGGAATGAAACCGGTTTTAATGTGTCAACAAATGTGGTTTTTGAGAGTTGTGCTCTTCTGGGCTTGCAAAGCCCTTTGGATGCGTGCAGGCATTGAAATGAATACGGGCTTGCTTTTAGACGTGCTCATTGACAAAGTAGCTGTTAATTATTCAAGAATAAACCTAGATTAGTGGTATCAGTGAGTAATTATAACTGCTTCCTCTTTCAGAAACGTTAGTCTGAAATTTCAGGAGGCAAATACTGTAATTAGTTGTGGGTAGTTCTCTGGCTGTTTTCGTAGAAAAAAGTGTGAAATCTGAGACCTTATAGGCTCGACTAGCTCTGGTATTCCTTGCAAATTTTTTCTGAAGTTTAGTGGATTTTGAGCCACCACTGTAGAGTGAATTTGTGCTTTCCAACATGACGTATTTTAAGATGAACTTCTGTTTTTTAAAGGATATGCTATCCTATTTTTTAACCTTCTGAAAGGTTGCATCTGGGTCAGCTTGGTCAACCTGTCCAGTGCTGTCATGGAAATTAGGATGCATGCAGGGATTCTTCCTTCCCTCTGCGAAACACTAACCCAGTGACTACTGTGTGTGTTCATGAAATGCATGACAGGCTCTTGCCTGAGCCTCCTGGCCCCATGCAATGTGCTTTTTTCATGTCTGTGCATTCTGCTGTTTAGCCCAGTGATTTCCCTGGGGCTTGTGGAAGAGACAAGAGTTGAATCTAAAGGTTGTAGAACTTGTAGAATGTGTTTTTGCACAAGGCATTTGAAGCTGATGTTTATAAACCATCCTCTTCGATAATGCTTCCTGCCACTAGCTGCATGACTCCTTCCTAGTGTGCACAAAATAAATTAAAATGGGCTTTTAACATTATGTTTAAAAAAAAAAGTCCTTTAAGGGAGAGAACCTAATTAGTGGTTGTCTTCTTTTCCTTAGTCCTTGGGAATACATAATGTAAAATTATTTTGGTTGGGGGAGGTCTCGGGCTCTGAACTTGGTTTGGAGAAAGAACTCTTCAGAAGCAAACTTCAGGAATCTTCTGATCTTAAATTGATGAAAGTAATTCCGATTCGAGAGCTCCTACCTGGCACCACTGTACAATGGTTATGATCTGGTCTAACAGATGAACTCTGTACTGCAGCCTTCATAAAATTCCTTTCTTTTTAAGGGGTAAATTCAGAATGCTGAACCACTGTGCATATGTTTATTACTTACTCTGGAGATGAATGTTACCAGAGTTTCTATGCTTGGACTGTTTTTTATCCAGAATATTTTCTGTAGTTCATAGCCAAGAACTTCTTTTATTGTCTCAAATTCTGCAACAGATTCTTTGTGGTGTTACCTGTGTCTTCATGCTTGTATTATTCACCCCTTACTCCAAGTGTTTCACCTATGTTTTGTTCACATCCTATTTGTGTTTTGCACGATTTAACCTAATAAATCAGTCTGTGTTTTTCATTAAGTTTTTTTTTTTTTCTCATGTTTGGTCTCCATATTTTCTATATCTCTTTCTCCTTTTCTCCTGCTCTCGTGCAGATAGCTCCTCCAAGAAGACAAAGTCTAGTTCGGAGGAGAGTAGATCCGAGACGTATGGTAAGCTAAAGCAGCCGCTGCAGCCTTGCACCTTTGCAGTCTGCTCCATGCTTTCTGTCTGTGCACCCGAGGCTTTTATCCTTTACGTGATCCGCATGGTTGGCTCTGCAGCAAGGAGTGGGGAAACTGGGTTTAAATGTTGCTTCAGTGTATCAGCTTGTAGTTCTTGTAGTGGCTGGAAACTAACCCGTCCATGGCAAGCACAGGCTGGCACCTATGTTCTCCTGTTCTCCGTTCCTAACTGGGAAAACCTGGTGGGGCTGCTGTTCTGGGAGATCTTGTGCCACCGAGTATTTTTGGCATTGTGCGAAGACACGGCTCGTGCTGGACTCTGGAGCTGGAGAAAAGTCTGTGTCTTGCTCTAACTGTAGGGGTTAATCTGGGTGACTGGTAATTCATATTTTGCATTATCTGTAGAGGATCTTTTATCAGTTCCTTTTTATTGTTTTCACAGAAGTGGAAAAAACATACTTGAAAATAATTTTTAAAAATGTAAGAATATGAACTTAAATCATTCCTTGTATGAATTTAACCATTCTTCATTCCAAAGTGGGGCTAGCTTCCCTGGTACTCCTGTTTTACCGTGTATTACTGCGTAGTGAGCTTGTAGGCTGAAACAAATTGGCGTATAACAATTTGGGGCAGGAGTAGCTCCACGTCGTCATGTTGCCAGCACGCTTTGACCGGTGCTGCTGGAAGGAATGTGCACCAAATGGAGCCTGTTTGCTCATCCGCCCTTCTTCGCCTTGCATCAGATACGTCAGTCTTTGGGCTGGGATGCTCTCTCCATCCTACCTTTATGTTAATGGCTTGTTGAATTTGTGATCCCTAAAAAGATTTGCACTCCTATCTTAGAAAATTCAACGTTGCAAGTTTTCACAAGTTGGTGGGTGATCTTTTGAATCCTACCAGCTTCTAAGACCCTTGGACATAGACCGAATCTGGCCAGCACTGCCACGTTTCACGTTTCTAAGCTTGTTTATCCAGCTCTGTCTTGACTCCAGTCATGGGCTGGCTTTCATGTCCTTTCCTATTTTGTTCTGGTATTTAAAATAGTCTGTGATACCTTCTGATTTTTCTCTTGTTGGTAATTTTGCTTGCTGCATAACCTTCTGTGGGCTTTTGGACAGATGCACTGACTCTTCCAGAATCAGTTTTATTATTTCACTAGAATAAATCTGCCAGGTGTTACTGTGATCCAACTTCTTAAACCAGCCGTGTAACACAAAATAATGCTGTCATAGCTCTGATTGTAAGGAGCACTGAAAAATAAAAGCAAAACAAGCAACAAATCTGTAGAGTTCCTTCTCAACCACCATAGGCACGTTAGCCCTTTAGCTGGCACAGCTTAGGGAGGTGTGGTCTGTTCCTTCTGTCAAAATGAGATTCCTTAACTTTCCCTGGAATTTTGAATCGCACACATTTCTTATTAAAAACAAACCAACCAAACAGGAGTTGTATGACAGTTATGTTCCTCAGGGTGTGAGACTTCAACAGAGACTGTAAACAGGTTTGGAGAGAGCTTCGGTAGAGCTGGAAACTCATCCCAGAGAGACCTGGCCTGCTGCAGCTTATGGCTTCCTCCTCAGAAACAAAGAACGAGGAAACAACCCGCTCAGAAAGCATGTATTTTAGGCTGATGTCTCTGATGAGCTTATGTTGAGGCCCTGACTAGTTCTTCCCTTCGCCAGGTTGATGCTGGCTGAGGACAGCGCAGGTTGACTAGATCCCCACGGCTTGAACCTTCATTAAGTTTTGCCTAATGCTGCTTACCCATAATATACTGGAGGTGCTGTCAGACTATTCTAGTTTAATTACAGGAAACATTTGGTATGCTTAATGGAATGTATCTGTGTTTATACTTCTCCCTCAGTCTGTACAGTGTCCTGGTTTTTCATGTATGGCAGAAAGAAACATGACTTCCTAACTTAAGCCTTCACTTCCCCCAAAGTTTCCTGCAGATGCTCTGTCCATGTCCAGTATCTATGGGAGCAGTTTCCACTCATCCTTCCTTTCCGATGGCCTTTTCTGTTGTGGACCTTGCCCTGCCTTTTGTCTCTGCCCTCCTCTTTTCCCAGGTTCTGTGGTATGTGCAGAGAGGTTTGCTGTTTGCTTTGGAAGGGACCAAAATATTTAAAGACCTGCAAGTGGAAATACTGTACTGATATTTTTCCTGCTGGTGACTGGATGGTAACTGGCTCTTTTTTGGCTACCCCTTGGAAAGTGACTAATAGAAAAGTCTTGAATGACAGCAGGAAAAGGAGGTGTGACTCTATATATGTTTGTTCTTACCTCTCAAAATTCTTAATTAAGGAGCAATAGGCCAGAATTTGAAGAATATAAGCGGCTTGGCTGGGGAGAGTGGTTAGGTAGGGAAATTGTTCTGATAGACAGAAGTTGATTTAGACTCATATCAAACTTAGAGTGAGGTATTTTCTCCCATAAATCCAACCATCTCATATCTGTGTACTCAACAAGGTCTAGCTGATGAGAAGAGAGATTGAGTGTAATTTCAGGTATGCTGTAATTAACTAATTAGTGCTATAACCATCCACAATGCTTGACACCTCTTTCTTGAAATAGAATTCCCGGCTCTTAAACAAACTTGAAAATTGATTATAGCTTTGAGGGTGAGAGGTTAGATATTGGTTACTTGCTCCCTAAAGATACCTTCCTTTATATTTACTAATTATAAGTTTCCAGCCCAGATGCTAGACTAGACCTTCTGCATAGTCTTCCACGTACTGCCTCCAACTCTGGGGGAGGTTTTTAGATGTTTTTTGTTTTACAAATCCAGATTTTGCCCCTGCTGACATGTTTTTAAATGGAACCCTAGAGAATCTGTCCTTACTCTTCCTGTTTTGTTCCTTGCAGTTCTTGTCAGCCTTGTGTCTTTATGTTGTGACCATTTTTCCAGCCTCTTAAAAGGACTCTTGGGAGCCCCTCATCGCTCCCCTTATAATAGCCAGAAACGGCTCGGAGTGCAAGGGGCACTCGACCACAGGGACTGAATGTGTCGTTGCCATGGGAGCAGATAGTCCTATTTTTAATGGTTAAATTACATTGTTCTTTTCTTCTAGAAAGGTTACCAAGCTTTGTTTTATGAATGGTTTTCAGTGCCATTGTTATTCGCAGCCTTATCAGGGCATTATATACTGCAGTAATTTCCAACAGTATAGTTTGTGCTCTGGCTTTACGTGACTTCTGTTACCAAGTTAGTGGAAGAATCTGAAGAATGCTGCAAATATGTCATTTGGTATGAAGAACATGGTGATCACTCGAATGAAGTGAAATTCAGAATTTCATCCGATGAGAAATTGTCTTTATAAAAGCCGATCGTTCTACTTATTTTGTGGAGCAGGGTTTCTGGAAATATTTGATGGAAATAAAGCCTCCCAACCGAAGTGAAACAGTTGGACAGTCTCAAAACCCCAAGGAGTTTGTTTTTGTTTATTGAATGATTCATTTCAAATCGCTATATTAAATTGCATTTTCCCATTGTGGCCTCATGCCTCCAGGGAGGTTATAGTTCACGAGGCTCCTCCCGTGCAGTGTCCCACACAGTTTGATCAGAGGAAAAGCCCCATTATGTTATGGGAGATGTAATTCATGGCTCCCTTCTCTCTTGCGAGTTAGGTTTTCAGAACGAACTCCTGCTGTATTTGTTATGCCCTGCTGGGGAAATGAATTTTCGTATTTAATTGAATAGCTTCCAAATAGTTAGGATCCGTAGAGAAGAAGATGAATCATCTCTTAACTGAAGAAGTTCATGGAGAATCAAAATGTATGGCGGGTCTGTTGAGACAGTCATTTTTACCATCATGTGTAAGCGACCTGGAGAGGCTGGGACTTCCTGCAACCCAAAAGGCTCACTTGTAAGGGGGCTGGAGAACGGGACACAACGTCTCGGAGGGAATAGTGCCACCTATTGAAGAGTTGATCGTTTTAGCTTTTTCACTAATTCCTGTTCTTCTGAGACTGGTAATTTCTAACGGCTTTCACTTCTGATCTTAAACCTCTAACTACAGCTAGTAGCGGCTAATGCAGTTAGCTGCTTTGCTGCACTCATGGCTTGAGTAATCGACAAGTTTGGGGAATTGCAATATGCATGAAGATGAAAAAGGATTTTAAGGATTTTTTTCTTCTACAAAATTTTATGAATCCACTCAAAATACCAATGTCTGACTTTTTTTTTGTACTTAAAACATAGTCATAGTGATGTTTCCTTATTTCAATATGCTGTCACGTGAAAGTGAATATGGGACTCAATTACTGAGTTGATTTTGAATGTTGTCAATGACGAGTTCCTTTGACCTTGTAATTTTTCTTACACTTCAGCTGGAAAAAAATAAAATGCCTTGGTAAGGTTCTTCAAAAAGAATGACTCATGATTTCCATCCAGGAAACACTGAGAATTGGAACACCCAGGCAAAGAATGAATGAATCGTGCATCAAAAGCTGATTGCCGCTTGCTAACGGGGGCTCTTCAGTGTTGCACCAACCTCGTAGACTTTACTTGAAGTGGGTGAAGTTGCTGCTCAGTGTTTTAAAGCACGCGTTCCTGTAGGTACTTGTGATATCAAGGCATGGCAGTAACAGCTGCTGAAAACTTCACAGTGCTTATTCTTGATCTGACATGAACAAATACAGGGAAGAGGCAATGCTGGAATAATTTGTCAGCCTAATTTCTGTTAACTTCCCATTGTAAAATTAAAAAATGCTCTTGGGTGGAATTGAGACTTGTGGTTTGAAACTGATCATTCCTAAAACATAAGCCATACTCTGCCAGGCCAGCTTTTGTTGCATCTCCTAACACATTGCCTCTGCGTTGGCATCACGTTAATTCCAGGAGGAAGCTTATCAGTACCCTAGATCCAAAGGTTATTGGTTCTGGTAAAGAGAGAAATTCCGTGGAAGAGCAGCGAGTACACAGGGCTACGCTGTGCCTTTAAGCAAGGAAAGTTCTTATGAGTCAAAAGATTAGTTAGTGTCTTACTCATAAAACCTGCACGTCTGGCAGCAAGGTTTAAAACGAGCTGTTTTTATGAAATAGCATATGTTCTCTTTCCCACACCCCACCCTGGGGCATCATTCTTGTGAAGTGAGACTTGAAGAAGCTTGGTCATATAGAAAAATGGGCGGTACAAAAGGGAGAGGCATGTTCTTTCGCTTGAGCATATAAAGAGGGTGTGAGAGGTGGTGTTTTTTTCCTCTCGTCTGCTTTCCCCTTGCATCCATTCCATCAACTTGCTGCGGATCGCAGTGGGTAGTGTAATTTGCTTCTCCTTTATCAGCAGAAGGGGAGTTACTGGGATGGGATTCTGTGACCAGATGGCTGCAGAAGTACTGGGAAGGAACCTTTTCCACTGCTCCCACACCTGTCTTCATGTATGCCATGCTCAAGGAGAACAGGGCTGACTGGGTGGACAGTGTTTTCACTTGAGGCTCTTCATTTCCATTAGGAGTTGCTCCAGAGACATAAAAGGAGCCGTGCCTGGTACGGGAGTGATTTAAAGCATGGATGTGACTCCACGATCTCTTACAATTCATTCCTTAAAAATGATTCCAGCAGAGACAGCTTTGCTGGGGCAGCATCTTCTCAATTTCCTTTGCCCCCTCCATGCTAAACAACACTGCTACAATTTTGGCATCTGCTGTGGGAGAACTCCAAGTCTTTCTTGAGATGCTGGTGTCAGAATTTTGCCTGATGTGGCTTTAGAAATGAAGAAGCAAAGCAAGCTGTTAAAAGGAAGGCTGATGTTTAGTAGCTAGTGGTTTCTGCTATGTAAATAAAAAAAACATCCTTGAAGCATTTTGCAGAGTTCCTAAAGTTGCTTTTCAAGATAAAGGCTCCATTGTGGTAGGCTTTTGCAGCTGCTCTTAGGGAAGTGCTCTGCAAGGAATACGCTGGGGCTGCTACTTCCTCCCCCGCCCCCCCCCCTTTTTTTTTTCCTTGTTTCATTTTCAGGTGAACAATAGACATAGCTATTGGACTAGATGATCGTAGAGGTCTTTTCCATCCTGAACAATTCCATGACTCTGTCTAGCACTTCACCTTTTCAAAGTGCTGCACCTCCTGAGTACGTTTACCTCTGCTGTCTGTTTATGTTCACAGCATACTGAGGATTCCTGGGAAAAAAGACAATTTGCCTTTGATGTCACACAGCAAGTTAGAGGAGGAGCAGATTCAAACTCAAATCTCCTGGGATTTTGGCCCAGTACTTAGTCCAGTAATAGCTCAGTGGGAAGCACAGTCTTGATTTCAGAAGACTAGCTAAGTGTAGCACATGTGGCTCGTACTTCTTTACTGCTACTGATCTGCTTCTCTTGAATATTCTCACCTGGAACAGAAGGTGCCCTGAGACGAGATTTTTGTAGTATTAGCACAAGCTAACTTTTCGGTGTTAGCACAAGCCACTTACATTAGTTTGAAAGATTTGTAACCTGTTTATTTATTAAAAGTAGCTTGTAAAAATTGTTTGGTGCTTTTGGTGGTGTACGGGAACATGACAGCCCCATGCTGCACTTTGAAGACCTATTGATATGGACAAAGGGAAATTGTGCTCATTGGTTCGTGTACATTGCTGCTCCTCTTTACAAGCTGCTTTTACCTCAAGTAGTGTCTGATGTGCCAGAGCTGTCTGCATCTCTGCTGTTGTATATCTCTGTTTTGTGTAACTGAAGCAATAAGCTTGACCTGTCTTGACATTCCTATCTGTTTCTGGACTGCTGCCCTGTTTCTGTCTCTCATATATTTTTCCCTCTGTTGTCTTGTACCAGTTTCTTTCAGTGCTCTGTGATTATCTAGGAGGATAAGGTTTTGGACTGATGCCTAGCTTGTGTCTCTTTGTATTTCTCTCCTTCTCTTTCTTCTGCCCTTTCCCCACCTTTCTTCTGCAGGTCTTGTTCAACGGTGTGTTATTATCCAACGGGATGAAAATGGATTTGGGCTGACAGTCAGCGGAGACAATCCAGTCTTCGTGCAGTCCGTCAAAGAAGGTAAGCAGACATGCTAAATATGCTAACCAGAGAGCAGCCTAGAGGGTTTTCGTGTGAATCAAAGAAATATGTGCATGAGCTGGAGTAGAAAACTCCAAATTCTTTCCTTATGGGTGGGATGGCTGTAGCTATCACAAACTTTGGAATAGATGTGCAAGGACAAAGAGTGTCCCGCTGCTGGGATGCAGTGAACCTCCTGTGTCTGATGGATATGGAAACTGACCTCTTGCAACTGAAAGGAAGCAAGTTTATGCCTGGTAAAGTGGTGGATTGTGGTTTGGCGTATCCACTACAAAATGGGAACAGAACTACTTTAGTGTAGATACTCAGAGATGTTAATCTGACAAAGAAAGAAGAAGCTTGGGTGAGTATGGGAAGTAGCTTTGCTTGGAACTACAGAAGCTATGATTTTTATTGAAATTGGAACTAAATGGTTTCTTGCCTCTGTAGATGGAGCAGCCATGCGGGCTGGAGTGCAAACAGGTGATAGAATTATCAAGGTAAGGGCATCCACATCATCCGAGAAATAGATCCTTTGTATTAAATGAGCTCTTTCCCTGAAAGCAGGTCATTAATGTCTCTGCACTGATGTTTGCTTTTGCCTGTGGGATAGAGGAATGGTCTACGCTGTTCTGGGCATGTACAGTAACCACAGAAAGCCCTCTGCTGAATGTTAGTTTTGTTTTGGAGATCACTCTTATTTCAGAACTTCATTGGCAAGTTCAGTTATCACATGTACAGAAAAAAAGAAGTGTCAGGGGAGGGGAGCAGTGTGTTACTGATAATTACCTGCAAATTAATGGTCGTCTTGGATTTCATTGTTACTCACGTAACTGCACCCCAATCAGTGTTCTCTTTTAGTCCCAAACAACTAAGAAATCAAGTCATTAGCTAAAAGGATTATCTAAGGCAGTGCTGCAAAATGATGGCCATGCTAGAGCTGCTTTGACACAGACAGAGCTGTGATTTCAACCAAGCATATAAATTAATGAATAAAATTAACTGCCCTAAATTTCCTTCTGCCCAGTCAGAGGTGGGTTGCTTTCTCATGCTTGGTTGCTTGTTTTTCTTTGCTACGTGTGTATGGTTTTCTTTTTGTAGAGTTCTGCTCTCCGAGATAAACTTAGAGGGAGAAATTGTTTCTGTTAGTGTCTTGAAAGACATAGTAATAGAGATGAGAGGAAAAAAATACCGTTGCTTGTTCTATTACATTCATTATTGTGTTGTGTGTGGGGACCCAGCGGGATTTTTTCCTTGGTTAGAAATCAGTAGCTAACCACTGCTTACTTTCTTTCTCTGTCGTATCCCCAGGTGAATGGCACTCTTGTAACACACTCAAACCATTTGGAGGTGGTAAAATTGATCAAGTGTAAGTAAAGGCATGTTGCTATTTTTGTCACTGTGCTCCTTTAAAAAGCACGAAAGGCATAATTTTAAAGGATCGATGATTGATTCAGCTATCAAGTGACAAGGACAATCACATCCCATGCTGAGAGATAAAGGGTGTGTGTAAAACAGGCAGTAAAGTGAAACATGGGCTAATTTTGACTTGTTGGACTTGAGCTGATCCATGCTTCTGCAGTTTCTCCTTCACTTGGTGTTTGAAATTACGCTTAAACCTTGCCCACGCAACTTCCAGTTTTGATTTCACCTTAAATGCCACGGCTATTCAGGCACTATTAACACAGATTACTTCAAGTTGCTTACAAAGTACTGACATTTCCAACGGAAGTGAGTTCTTGGTTGATTTTCTTGTACTATAAAGAAAGCGTTAGCAGTTTCTTCCACCCCAGCACAGTTTATTTTGTGGTGGGAGCGTGTGTGTACTGTACATCTAACCTGGTAGGTTAGAAATTGCCCTGCGTTTTCGTTAAGGTTGGCTATCGTGAAAGGTTTTGTATTACCTGATAGTTAAATGGAGATCTCTGAAACTGGGCTGACAGTGCTCAGCGGTGTGAAGAACAAACAAATGGAGAATGGTCTGAGTTGCGTCTCTAGAGGTGAGAACCTTAGAAATCTGCAAGTGTGTCTGAAATACGTCTTGTTCTTGTTCTCCCTGCAGCGGGTTCCTATGTAGCTCTCACTGTTCAGGGGCGCCCACCAGGGTCGCCCCAGATTCCGTTGGCTGATTCTGAAGTGGATCTGGCAGCGTTTGGGCATATGTGTCCCGTCATGACATCGCCCCATTCGCCTGGCACATCAGGAAATGCAGAAAGGATTACTAGCCCAGTGCTTATGGGGGTAAGATTGAAAGCACTCTTTCCAAAGAACCAGTTCAGCAGTGGAAAAAATGTAGTCATTTTTCTCAAAGGAATTGTTTTGATCTTCTTGCACAAATAATAAATTGGAATTGCAGTATTTGTCTGGCCACCCAGCGGGCATTTAATCACATGGGGAAAAAACATGTTGCAAGGAAATATCCTGTCCCATCTGAGATAATGCAAAGACAGTTGAGAGGTTATTCACAGGTTGTCCTTGAGATACACTGCGGTTTGTGTGGTATGAGTTAACGCGGTGTCTGCTCAAAGCCAGGCATTCTGTAATTTCTATTAAAAATTGGGCTGTAAGACATGCAGACACGTGACAAAGAAGAGTAAGGAAAGCAAATACACAAGTGTTTTTTATTCTTCTTTCCTTCCTTCTTTCCTTCTTTTTTGTTTAATGTTGATAACTATGTTCAAAAGTAGAAGTGAGTGAGTACGTTCTACATAGGATAGGATTTGCAGAAACTTGAATTGCCTTTTTTTTTTTTTTTTTTTTGGGGGCCCATGTTTAGGAAGTAGGTGGAAAGCAGGCACATCCATTTTCCTTACCTTCCTTCGCTCCTTACAGCTCCACCAAAAAACCTGACCCTTAATTTCTCTGTGTTTTCTAGGAGGAGAATAATATTGTCCACAACCAGAAGGTGGAGATTCTGAGAAAGATGCTACAGAAAGAGCAGGAGCGGCTGCAGGTACCGGAGTTGTTGCATGTGCACAGGAGGGGTGGAGGGAAGGGAAGGGGATGATGTGAATTAAAAAGGTGGGTTATTGAATCACTATTAAGTAGCTTATTCAGCATTCCTTTGCACGGCTTGTGTTTCAGTTTAGCTTTTCTATATACTGACCTAACATCAGAGATCTGTCTAATTGCTTGGACTGGTCAACTCTTGAATTTTTAATCTTTGACAGGATTGGAAAAAAATTGTGGTAGTTTAAGTGGAAACGTACGTAGCCGGTCAATGTGGCCTAATCCTAGGACATGTAAGCATCTTTGACTAACTGAGTCATTTCTCACTAGGAGCAACAATTGGCACCGTGCTCCTTGGTGGTGCTGAGTTATTGTGTCTTCAGCTGCATGCTCAGTGTGGTTGTGATTAATTCAGTAAATCTCTAGAGTGGATTTATCTTCATATGGCACAAGGCAGGGGAGAGCTGTATAAAATAGACATTCCATAGCAGTTACTTGGTATGACAGTAGGTGTGCAAACATGCTGTTATTATTTTAGATGTGTTAATGGAATGAAGGTTAGTAGTAGGCTAAGATCAGTTGTAAGCTTTGATGTTGGGCAGATACTGAGTGATGAAAGCTCATAAAATTACTTTTTAGTCTCTGCAAGAAGAGTATAGCCGATCATCCAGCTCACGACTGCTCAAAGAGATACAGGAAACAAAGAAGCACATTACTCAGCTGCAGGAGCAGCTGTCCAAAGCCACAGGCTGTACTCAGGTAACAAAATGTGTCAGGCTTCTCTCTGGTATGTTCTGGTTGAAAATTCTTGGGAGATGATGGTGTTCTGGGCAAGCAGGAGCTCCCTGCCACGCTCTTCAGTGCTTGCACAGACAGATTGCACCCTCTAGAGTTGAGACTGGTAATTAGGCTGGCAGAAGCTGTCAAGTAATTCAGTGGAATGTCAGTATGTGAAGTGGACTTTACAATGAACTTCCGAACAATCTATGAAGAACTGCTTTTAAAGCAGTAAGTGCAGATTGTGAAGTATATTACTTTGTCAGTACAACCTAGAAGAAACCTGTGTAGTCATTCTTCCACGAAGAATAAATAACTGGAGGCTTAAACCAGTCTTTTTTTTTTTTTCTTTTTAAAGTTGTATTATCTTTCCTCTTCCTGAAAACTTGATGTGATTTTCTATTGTCTTCTGTTAGAAGAACATTGCAACATTTTAAAAATACTTGAAGGAAGTTTAATAAATACTGTGGGCTGTCCAGGTTTTAAAAGAGCTAGTGTTTGAGTATAATAGTCTCTTGAAATATTTTACTTGCTCTGTGCTGCTCCCAACTCACTTTTATCTTTCTAGGATGGAGTTCTGTCCTCCAGGTCCGTGACAGAATCACTGCAGATCAGTGAAGTGGAGGCAGAGAGTGGGGATGGTCTGAGCAAACTAGATTACAGCAGTGACAGCCCGTCCCGACCAAACAGTGACATTGCTGATGTGAGTACTGAATGACTCCATGACTTTGTTTCTGTACCTCTTGGGTTTGCTTTTCTTGTGCAGATTTTTTAAGTTTGTGTTGTTCTGTGTATTATAGATCCGTAGTGTCTCAGCAAAGGTGTGTAGTGCTAGAATAGGCTTCTAAATACACACCAGAAGTATTTCCCTGAGGAAGCATACTATATTGGTTTTCCATTAGGGACTGAGAAATAAATAGTGTGGGTTTTGGGTTTTCATCCAGGATTAGATTTTCCTGGCACACTCCCTGTAACCAGACAAAGAAAGATGGATGCCAGCATCTTTCTCAAAACTGAGAGATGCCAATTAGAGTATCTTTTAAGAGCATGTTAATGTTCCAATTGCGGTAGCTGTGACTCAGATCCAGTCACTGGGCAAGTTGCCATGAAAGTGAGAAAGAGCCTTACTTTTACCAAATAAGCTTCAATTATTGCCAACAGTAAATACTCCTAGTCTGTTCACTCATCAGTTATCAATCTGTGTGCTCGTATGGTCTCCTTATTGCAGTGCCTTAGCACCTAATCCTTAATTAAGCTGCTATCTGATTAGCGCAAAGGAATTGAGACTCTGTACTTGCACTTTGGCCTAAGTTTGTTGTTTAGCTTATGGAGGTGGGAGCTAAATCTGTACGAGCAGTTGGAAGGGAAAGGAAGATGGGTCAGATGTACCTCCAGAACACGAACACAGATGACTCTATTTTGAAACACTCCCTCACCAGCTCCAAATCTGGCTAAATGTCACTCGTGTTTGTATATAATAAATGCAGAATAGAATTCATAGCTGTCTTCCTTAATTCTGTCAGAGTTGTTGATGATTAAGTGATCGCTGGAGGTGGTTGACACACCAAACTTTCAAGCATTTCAATCCAAAGTGATGCCAAGAAACTTAAGGACTGGGGGCAATGGAAAGCTCTCGAAATTTATGGAGTCCAGAGTTCTACAGTTCGGGTGAAATAACTGCATGCATCAACACAGGCTGGGAACCACCACGCTATGTGGGAGCCCAGGTGAAAAGCCTTGGTTGTTACTGTGGGCACACTGAAGATGAGCCAACAGCTCGTGCTTTTTGCAAATAAAGCCAAATGTCTGCAGGGCTACATGAGAAAGAGGATTGCCAGGAGGTGGAGGGAGGTTACTAGCCCACTAGCAATTACTTTCTTGTTCCCCAGAGTCCTCGCAGTGGCCTGAAGGAGCGGGTTTATCTGGATGAGAGCCCAGAGAAGACTGAGGTTCAAGATACTGTGAGTCCAAACCATAAAAAATAACGACAGCATCTCCTGTAATGGGCCCGTTAACATCTTGTTTTCTCCCGCTTTCTAGATGAAGCACACATAAACTTTGCTTTCGAAAATGAAATGCAATTAAAATTGTGCAGGGAATGTTAATTAGCTGAATAAATGTTTATGGAGCTTAAGAGCAGGCCCATTTAGAGACGAGAAATAGATAATCAGCAGTAAAACAGCTGGACCTAAAATAGCTGGTGTACATATTTTATTCCTTGAGCCCAACCCTAGATGAAAACCAGTCTTTAGGATATTCAAGTAATTATAAAGCTGCTATTATCAGGGATGGCCTCGAGAATGGATAGAAGTGGAACATAGCAGGAAGCTCTGAGCTATCTGAAAGTACTGCTGTCTTCCACAGGATGACTTGTGAAGTATTTTTCCCTCATTTGCATGACTTTCTGAAGTCATATTTCTCCATTTGTACAAAGCTGTCATTTGTCACATGCTCCATGTTTAATGTACTCAGAAATCTGCAGATGATGCAACTGGTTTTGAGTCATCTCATTTGGCATTTCTGAATGCTCCCAACTTGGGAGGAACGTTCTAAAGGGGATCTCGCAACTATAAACTCAGACAAGGCTGAATAAAGGCACATGGGTTTCTTCTGCAATTTGAAAAGAAGAACTAAAGTGATGGTGATATTTTTGACTAGGTAAAGAAAGTTTACTGTTCCAAGACACTAACAGCACGGTACTTTTCGTCCTTTCCCTTCTCGCACTTCTGACTCACCCCAGGATTCTCAGTCGAGTGTTGGAAGTCCTTCATCCCGCATAGGGCCTCAGATCATTGGAGCAGAGGATGATGACTTTGACACTGAGCAGGAGCAGGTGGGAATGACTTTTAGCTCTCAGCCACCCCTTCTCCCTACCTCAACCGCAATTCTGTTTTTTTTCTGTGCCTAAACTGCAAGGACTCCATTGCTTCTTTTTATTTAACACTTCATGTGGTGAATTAAGAATTAAGGCGTATGATTCTCGTTACTGCTGATCATACCAAATAGTAACACTTGGGGATTTTATGACAATATGCTGTCTTTGATTTCTGTTACTCTTTCTTCTTACAACTTCTAGCTTTTTCGAAAATCATTTGCCTAATTTGATTGGTTTATTAAGTTTCCATTAACAGTTCTGCATTATTGTCACAGCAGTATAGCTGCTATGGCTTTTGGCATACTTACTCTGACTTATTTTAGCTCTCCTTTGCTCTGAGCTATATGTCATTATATTGTAGTCAGTGTTCAGCGGTGTATTTTAAAGAAATATTCCCATTGTAAACTCTTCCTGGGATGTTAGAATGGCATTGCAAAGGCTCTGGAATTGTTCAGTTTTTAATTAAACAAATGAGGAGCTAAGCTGTAGGAAGAAGGTTGTTATTTTTTTTGCACAGTAGCTTTCTTGAATAATTCAAATAGTTTCCTTTTATCTCTGCAGATTAATGGACAGTGCAGCTGTTTCCAAAACATTGAGCTCCTGAAATCTCGCCCAGCTCACCTTGCTGTTCTTCTGCATCATGTGGTGTCCCAGTTTGACCCTGCAGCATTGGTAAGATGTTCTAGAATTGTTTTCGTGGTCAAAATTTGTAGTCTTAACCAGAGTACTTCAGGATCTCCTTGTTCTTGTGTAGCATCACCAGTGACCCTGCTGGATCAGCAAGGAGAGAAATACAGGTCCTGTGCATGAGGGTATTTCAGATAAAGGAACAGAAGGATGAGGAGAACTGTCTCCCTTACACTCAGCTGCTTACAAATAAATATTTAGCTCTTGAAAGCATTTAATTCCAGCCTAAAGTAGTGGGATTAGTTATCTACAAGGACGGTCTGATCTCCATCTCTCTTTTCCCTTCCCTCCTCCACTGATTACATGGGCAGCCTAACTGACTAGATGAGGTCACCTGTGCAGTGTAGGTGGCTGAAGGTAACTAGGAAGTCTCTCAATCCAGCAATGCTGAATTCTTTGAAATAGAGCAAAGAAAGATTTGAGTTCAGTGTGTTAGAAGAGTTCTCATGGTATCCCTTAATTTCTTCTCCTCTTTCCCACAGCTGTGCTACCTTTACACAGACCTGTACAAGCAGACCAACTCCAAAGAGACTCGGCGTGTCTTTCTTGAGTTTTACCAGTTCTTCTTGGACCGAACTGCAGTAAGTTCCAGACCTTTCTCTCATTTCCAAGTGTATCCAGGAAGTTGACTTTTACCACTTTCCTTGTGTAATATTATGCATATTTAAGATGGGAGCCTCCCTCATGATAACTTCAGGTGTTCGGGTTGTAGGTTTTGTTTTCTGAGGTGATTGTATAGTATGCATTGTGTGTTTAATTGGGGTGCTGTTTGTTGTGTATGTTCCCCCAGTCTTTTTTTTTTCTTTATTTTTTTTTTTTCTTTTTAACAGAATCTTAAAGTTCCAGTTCCAGATGAAATCTCCGTAGATCTAGGTAAGGCACTATCTACTTCTGCAGCTTCTACTGTTCAAGGCAGTCCAAGGAAATTTCTGAAATGTGCTTGAAGTTACTTGAGATATACATTATCATGTGTTTACAGCAAGAGACAAATAAATATTTGTTTCTTATGGAGGGCGTGATGCATGCTGTAATACATGCATTGATAGCGAGAAGCACTGGCCATATTGGCATGTGTATTTTTGAGTCTAATCCTGGATGTGACTAAATCTGTTTACACTTAATGCTCTAAAATTCATATTATCAGTAAGTGAAAGGCAAAAGGGTACTCTTGGATGAGTTAAGGATGTGTACGAGTGACTTTGTTCTAAGGTAGCATGGACTACTGCTGTTCTCAAAAGGATAATCTGTTAACTTTCTCTTCTGGCTTGCAGACAAAAGAAGGCCAGAGCTCATTCCTGAAGAGCTTCATCGCCACTATATACAAACTATGCAAGACAAAGTCTGTCCAGAAGTTCAAAGGAATCTGGAAGACTTCAGGTAACAACAGTTGCCTGTGCAGTTTTAGTTTAATTCATACCTGCCCTCAGTCAATGTGTCCATTATGGGGGAAGTCCAAACTCAAGGGACGTAGTAATTCACCTCGGACTGAATAGGAAGATGGCACTGAAGAGGGCCTACAGGGTCACCCCGACCAGCACTTGAATGTTTTTTGACACTGTGCTGCAAGTAGTTCTTTGCAAGATCTTTGTTAGAGATTCGTTTATTTATTCCTAGAGGTTATTTTAGGCAATTTCAGAATATTATGACTTAGGTGATGTTACGTGAATCAGTCTTACTAACTGTGTTTGTAATCAGTTTCTATCCTTTTTAATTTTTGCTCTCCTTTGGACAAGAAATAATCCACTTTAGAGAGCTGTCATGAGCATATGGTAGAATTTTAATAATTAATACGCCCTTTCATGTACAGTTGCGAGCATTCTGTGCCAACGTGAGATGCTGTAGCAAAAGATACAATGGGCTTTTTCACACCTAAAAGTGTCTCAGTTCAAGTAGATGCTTCAAATGTACAGCCTGGGATACTGCAAAAAGAACAACCACTTTTGCTTGACCATTGCCATGGCTACCTCTCTTGATAAATATAACTTCATACAACTTCATTAGCTTTGTTTTACAGCGAATGCAAATGTTATGGAGAACTGTGAGGGCCTCTCCATTCTTATTCAGAAACCAATAACGCAACTCGCTTGACATTCTGAATGTCAAGAGGTTGCCTTTCCTCGTTAACAAGTCAGTATTCAGTTTCAAGTGATGCTTCTCTCTCTCTGTATTTCAGGCAGAAACGTAGTATGGGATTGACCCTGGCAGAAGGAGAGCTGACCAAGCTGGATGCAGAAAGGGTTCGTGATCGGAACGCGGTGGAGAAGGAAAGAGCATGTGCAGAACAGATTATTGCCAAAATTGAGGAAGTCTTGTGAGTATCAGCAAGTATAATTGTGGGAGGTAAAAACGGTTTCGCCCTGAACCTTACAGCAGCAGAGCAAAGGAATTAATAACTAGAAGTAATTTTACACCACTACATTTATATTGCTTCCCCATTTTGCTACCAACATATATTTCAGTAATGATAGCAAAAAATACGTTAATATTGAGCTGAAGTCCATATATCTTTTTAAGGGAGGCTACAGTTCAGATAGCAGAGTCATGCTTCTGTTGTTGTCTTGTTAGGTCAGGGTCCTTCTTCTGGGTTGTAGAAACCTATAGTTTCCTAACCTTTTTTTTTTAAAAAAAATCTAATGTGAGCTGAACCCAGTTTTCCCAACTGAACCTTCATTTTTGTTTCCTTTTCCTTGGGCTTTCTTATATGCCAAAGGACACTTTGAATACTACTGCTGACACTCTGGGTGGATATGACTGGCTGTTAATTGTTAGTTAATTGTTGTTTCCTTTTTACATTCTCTCTTGTTTTTAGGATGACATCTCAGCCTTTGGAGGAAGAAAAGAGGTAATGGGAGTTGTGTGGGCTTAGTCTGAAGTAAGAACCCCGTTGCTGATGCTTGCTCTGCTGGCTCTGTCTTTGCTGAACAGAACAAGGCAGCCCTCTGCTGGCCGTAGCTCCAAACTCTCATTTTCTAAGTCTGCTGGCATAATTAACTTGATTTTGAAGTATCAGTCTCGTTTCCAGCCTCTCCTTGTTGTGAAGTTTCTTTTGTTTCAGACCAGAAAAAGGTCCTGTTTCTGAGAGCTCATCTGTTTCTTTGGTTTGGTTCTGTAGTTGCTTCAGCCCAGTCTAATATTTATGTGATGCCTTGCCCTGTTCACTTTGTTTGGCACCCTACAACTAGCTGATGAGCTTTTACTATACTCATTACAGCTACTAGACCTTTTACTGTTAATGATTTTTACTGTAACTCCTGTTATATGACTTCAGATATATACTTAGTGTATGAGCTTAGGACTGTCTGTGTAATTCTTAAATATATGTATATTTATACCTCTTAGGCTGGTACGCCTTTCATAAACTGCATCTGTTATTTACAAGAGGATAGATTATAATATTGGCTGAGTATTTTCCAATGTACGTAACACATAGTTTCATATTAAAACAAACAAACAAAATCACTCAACTTCTTTTAATCCAGAAGTGGTTCATTTCTCCACAGAACCTTTGCGTTTGACCTATTTCATTTTCTTGACAAGATGGATTTTCCCCAGTACATTTCTCCTTAACGTCCATCTTCTTTTCTTGTGTTTATTTGGCAGTTCCACAATGCAATACGTGATTCTTACTTACATGAAGCATCTGGGAGTCAAAGTTAAAGAGCCTCGGAACCTGGAGCAGAAGCGTGGCCGTATTGGTTTCTTGCCAAAGATCAAGGTAGTAGTGTTGCGACCAGAGTGCATTTGTTTAAAACTGTCTGACATGGGTGCTTCAGTAGAATTCAGAATAGACTTTTGCGTGACACATTAGAAATTGGTATGATTTTTACAGTCTTCATTGCACCAACAGGATATAGCATTATCAACCTGCACAGAAAACCTAACGGTTGAGATTGAGTTGTACATATGTTTTCAGACACCTCAATTATAAATTAATTACCTTCCTTTTCACGGTTCTAGACTTATTAAAGCTTTGGGTGATAAATGTTTTACTTATTACAATATTAAATAATTTGAGGACCTCATTAAAGCTATCAGAACTCAGGACCTCATTAAACCCATCAGTCTGTTGGCTGGTATGCTTAAGGTTTTTTCTTGAGAAACTTGCCCAAAAACGAAGGCTTAAAACCAGGCTGTGCGTGTTCTTGCTTTTAACAAACACATCTCTTAAGATGCTGTGGCTCCCTGCTGCAAACCCTGGTACACACCACTTGTAGGCTGCCCATTCTGTCATTGCCTGGTGTGCTGCAGGACACTGACCCCTGGATAACTTTATAACCCCCTTTTTGACAAATAAACTTTTCTTGTACCAAACTGCTGCTGCTGTTTTAAAGAATTAGTCAATATCTCAGAAAATAATTGAGCCTGAGGAAATGAGTTTACTGTTTACTCTGCTTTTCTTTGTTGTATGTTAATGCAGCAAAGTATCAAGAAAGAGAAAGAAGGAGATGAAAAAGGAAAGAGAAGAGGCTTTCCTAATATTCTGGGCCCACCGAGGAGACCAAGCCGACACGACAGCAGTGCAAGTATGTCAGACAAGGAAATGTATGTACCCCAGCTACTTGTATGAAAGCCAGTTAGTCTCTGCTGTTCAACAACAACAACAACAAAATAATAGAGACATAGTAAAATGTTTGATTTTAAACCATGTTTTTAAAGACAGACAAATCTTAATGAAAGTAGTTGTCCTGAAATATTTCTTTTGGTTACTGGGAACAGGTAAAAGCTCTTTCAGCAACATAATGACTCCGTGTTTGTTTAGTTGGCAGGGCCATGGAAATACAGAAGCAGCGCCATCCAAAGCACTTACCTACAGCGTCTTCTGTTAGCCCAGAACCACCAGATTCTGGCAAGATGCGCCAGAGTGGGTCCTCCAGTGACGGAACAGATGCACCCTACGCACCTGCCAACCCCATGTCTCCTTTGGCAACGGGTCCCTTTTCATCTCCAGAGGGAAGCAAGGACAGTGAAGCAGGTTAGGATGATACCACTGAAGAGGGACTATTGAAAATTGTGTTGTGAATGGGATATGGAAGGCACACTTCTCATGCAAGAAGCCTGACAAACTGCGACATGTTTCTGTGTCACTAGATGTGATTTTCCTGGGTGCTTAGTCATGTTTTCTGACTTAGTCTGGTTCAAGTCAGGAAGTCTTGTCATGGCCAGAAATTGTTGTCTGGTGGCTTCTGTCATGGTGGCATTGGATCATCTAACAGGAAAAAAAGCATCCCCAGGTGCCTGCCTTTGTAATCACAAGTCAGTATTACCTGGAAACACACATCAGGGGGATTTTTCTTACCAAGCTACGAATTCACTTCCTCTAGCTGTAAGTTGAAATGAGGCTATGAATCAAGAGGCTATGAAGAGATTGTGAAGTTCTCTTAGGTACTCTAATTTGATACTGTTCTTGACATTTCTTACTCATTTTTTTGTAGGCTCAAAGCAGACTGGAGAAGCACCACCTGCTAATGACTGTGTGGATGGCACACCCCGCACACCTAATAATACTTTTGAATTCCCATCTCCCTTGGAAAACCTGCCGGAGGAGGAGGGAGAATCTGAGAGGTAACTGAGTGTCCTTCTTGCTTGGATGGGGCAGTGGGCAGGCTTGCTGGACAGGCTGTTGGCAATGGTGGATTTGACAAGGGGTGTTGAAGCCGAGTCTATAAAACACTAGCACACCGTTTGCATTAAACATTTTTTGTAGAAGAAGGAAATGCTGGTCTGTGGCCGCTCTCAGGAGGGTGAGGCTGAGAGATGGCCAAAACATCGGGGTTAGGAGGTTCGGCCTTTACTCTTGCGTGGTTCCCTCATAATCCCTTTCTTTCTTTTTTTTTGCAGAGTTGTCGACATGGGAACACCAAAGCCTTTTCGCAAGTGAGTATGCTTATAACTGTTTGAGCTTCACTGGATTTATTGAGATTTTAATAGGTTATAAAGCTGAATGCTGCAGCGTTCATCGTTCTGAGCCAGTACAATTGCCTGCCTGATCTTCCCTGTTCTTAAATAACTCGTATATGAAAAGAGACATTGGCATCTGTGTATAGGACAGGTGGAGCAGATCATATGCAGATAAAATATTTCACCCATAGATCAAAGAGCTTAAGTGTTTTATCTACTGATTTGAATTGATGGGCTATGGAATTAAGATTCCCAGGTTTTCTTTGTAAGTATGTATGTTTCTGTTAGCTCTGTATCTGCAGATAAGCAGAGGAAAGAAATTGTAACCTGCCCTTTCACTGGCTTGCTATTCGATCTTAAGCAAATTATTTTATCTGTGTCATTAAAAGGAGGTTTATGAAAATACTCTAAGAACAGATATTCACTCTTAGTTCTGTAAAGGGCAAAATTACAGACTGTGTTTGTAGCTTCTGACATATAACAGCTTACTGGAGAGCATGTTCATAATGCTTTACAACTGCTATGTGTACTTAGATTTTTCTCTTCTTTCTGACATCCATGCCTGAAATGGGAGTTTTCTGACCTATTTTTAATCTTCTTAGGATGGACAGTGTCGGTTTTGCAGATGTACAAAGTGAAGATGAGCTGTATGATTTTGACACGGACATGGACCCTCCCAACTGGCAGCAACTTGTGAGCCGGGAAGTGTTGATGGGGCTGAAACCCTATGAAATCAAGCGCCAAGAAGTGATTAATGGTGAGATGAGTATTTTTTTCCTAGCTCACCAAGTGCAAAGTTAAAATCTTGTCTTGCAGAGCTTTGGAGTTCTTAACATCTAAAACAAGGTCTCTTTTCACCAATCTATCCAAAGTAGTAGCCATGTATTACTTTTGGTTTCCAGAGTTCATGTGTGTGCAACTTGTATTTGCCACTGAAAAGTATCCTGGGAAGAGGCTGATCCCACAGTGCTACACCTCTTTAAGTCAGTAGTTACAAACCTGCCTTCCCCTCTCTTTTCAGAGTTGTTTTACACCGAGAGAGCTCATGTCCGCACTCTGAAGGTTCTGCATAATGTTTTCTACCAGCGTGTCACCCGGGAGGGGATCCTGAACTCCAGTGACAAACGGAAAATCTTTTCAAATCTGGAGGATATCCTTGGCCTTCATGGTAAGAATAGCTGAGGTGCTTTTCAGCTTCGCAGTTTCAGCTAAAATTCAGGATACAAATATCTGAAAAATTTATGCAGGTGAACAGGAAACAAGAGGCAGCTTCCTGTAACACTTCTTTTCACACACAATTCTCCCATTTCTAATTTACAAAGATATTTTGATAAAGAATGCATGCGTCCAGTGTTTCAGATGCTTGCTTTTTTGTATCTGCTTACGCAGACTTTCTTGTGCTTGTTCACATTTTGATGAAAAGAGCAATGCTTTGATGAATGGTCTTTGTAGGCCAATGCTCAAAAAGTTATAACTGTTGTTGAAGGAATTATGAAAACAAGTGAAAGGATTAATGTCTTGCAGGTGGTTTTGAAAAAAAGAGAAAGGGCTGTTCAGAGTCAGAATTTCAGCTCTGGCACTGAATACTAAGTTGTAAAATGTTAGGCAGGTGGCTTGAAGTGTGTTCTACATTTTTCTTGTGTTTTTAAAAGGTCAGTGATATTGAGCCTCAGGAAAGATGAGACTGGAGAGGTTCTTAGGGGTCATTTGAATACAGGTGAGATAGAAGTGCAAAGGAGGAATATAACTTTTTGTAGATATTCTGCTAAATTTATTATGTTGCAGGATACTTTAACCAATTGAAATAATTCTAAGTCTAGTCTTTTCTTCAAATAGCTGTTATTTTAAAATAAATGCTGAAAATCAAACACAATTTAATCAATATTAATAAACTCTCATTTTTTTTCCCCTAAGTTGCGTTGAATGATCAGATGAAAGCAGTCCGAAAGAGGAACGAGACTTCTGTTATTGACCAAATTGGGGAGGACTTGCTTTCTTGGGTAAACTCCATTTTTTATACTTGAAAATATGTTTCATATAATGGCAAATAGAGTCAGAGGTTAATGAAGGTCATTCCCAGCTAATAGGAACTGAAGGTCTGAGAGTTGTCATTTCTATGGAGCCAACACAGAGCTAGAGAAAGAGAGTTGAAGAAAAGCAGGAACAACTCATAGGATTTTCATTTGTCTAGAGACAGAAGTCACGTAAAGAAGAAAAAAACATAGCCTCTTGATGTGTTGGTAGAACAGAAGCTTAGTTCTGGAGAAGTAAAACGAGAATAGGATTCTGAAAAGTAATAGCACCATTTATTGCAATAATACTGAAATATGCCTTGTGTTGCCTGTGGTGCAGTTAAAGGTATTTTAAAATACTGTTTTCCAATCCTAGAATTTACATAGCTGAACCTCTTCAAATTTGTAGGGCTGTTGCAGGCATCATTTCAGATTTCTGAGATCCAAATGACGAGCAGGAGTGATGTAAATTCTTTTTTAAAAAAAAAAACACAAAATCATCTCTCTTGAGAGTCTTCTGTTTTGTTGTTTGTTTTCAAGCCCACATAATTTAGGATGGAAGATTGATCTGCTTATTCTTTTCAGCTGTTCATGCAGAAGTCTCTTGTGAATTATTACTTTTTTAATCCCACTGCTTGTCTAGTATTTCAGGAAGAAAAAAAAAAGAAAATGAAAATCAGACGTGGCTAGTAGAGAAACACCTCCAACCCTTTCAGTTCTCCCCTGTGTGCTGTGAAAAAGCAAAAAATACCTTATGCATTCATATTTGAGCAAGCTAGAGCAAGCTAAGCGTTACAGATTGATAGTTATATTTTTTTGACTAGTGTCTGGCTAAGTAGCTGAAACAAAAAAAAAAAAACAAAACAGGATCTTGTTCTCCAGAGTGAGTATTTTCAGGAGTTACTATGCTGCATCACAGATTGGGTAGCAGGAATGGGAAAAGTTGGAGTGACAGATTAGCCATCTGCCATCTGCGGCACATTTCTCAGCCCTGCTCATGGCTATCATTTTCCCTAGCCATGTTTCTGTAATATTTTCATTTAGGAAACAAGATATTATGTTGAATTTTGGTCTTTAAGTATGGGTGTCCTTGAGAAGCAAGACCTTTGGTCTTGGCTTTGCTGGCCAGCAGTCTGGTAAATAATCCCTTGTCATCCATCTGGGTGCAGTTTTTTCCACTTCTCTTACAGCTAACAGTGGAGACATGGCACTGTATTCTCTCCCTGAGTCAGCAGTGCAGTTATAGAAATGATTGGATGTGGTAGGAGCTGGAGACAGGAGAACTGTAGAATTTGACATGTAAGGGGTTCCTCAGTACACTGGGAAGACAAAGCCTTAAGATCAGGATGTTCAAAATGCTGTCTTCCATAGAAATGACTTCTCATACGTAGATAGAACGCAAGGGAACAGCACAAAGCTGTGTCAGGGGAGATTCAGCCTGGATATTAGGAAAAAAATACGTACTGTGAGGGTGGTCAAACACTGCAACAGGCTTCCTAGGAGGTGGTTGATGTTCCAGGCCTGTCAGTATTTGAGCCATTTGGACAATACCCTCAATAACATGCTTTGAAGATCACTGTAGGTCCCTTCCAACGGAACTATTGTATTCTATTCTTTTCAGAAGTGCTGAAGTTGGGTCTAATTTTGACTTTTTGTGGCTTTCTGACACAGTTTAGTGGAGCAGCGGAGGAGAAGATAAAACACGCAACTGCCACATTCTGCAGTAACCAGCCCTTTGCTCTAGAGGTCATAAAATCACGCCAGAAGAAGGACTCCCGTTTCCAGACTTTTGTGCAGGTGAATTTTATGCAAGGGTTTGAGCTGCCTGAGGGTGCGGCTGATGGCCAGTATGGGATAATGAAGGGCTGTAGATACAGTTATTATCATTAATGAGATTATGCTTAACATTGCCTTCAGATTGGGATCATTTCCCACACTGCATTTATCTCTTCTAATCGTTTCTGGAGGGAGGGGACTGCATAATGTCCCATTGCAATGCAGGAAGGAAAAGCTGTCCCTGGCAGGAAAATCGCATGTCACTTGAGGTGGCTGTTCCCTAAAGATGAGTTCTTCTGCGGGGAAAACTGCTTATAGCAGTGCAATTTTGAAGCATGCCACAGTCAGAAGACAGATGTTGTACACCTATTCTGCCCACCAGGAAAGAGGCTCGAATACTTGTGGCATTTGGAGAGGAGAACATTATCTTCATTACCACAGGCTGGGAAGAACTGCTGTAATATGAGGGTTGACGTTATTTTGAAAAATGTACTGTAGTTTTGCTATAGCTTGAAAGGCTAAACTGATGTCTTCCCTGTATGGCAGTGACTGAGATTGATTGGCGATAGCACCAGGCCTCTGTGAAGTAATGAGGGAAGGAAGCGGCTGCTTCTGTGATGAGCCTTTCCTATATGTAATTGCAAATGGAGAGGGGATGTGTTGTCTGAATGATAGATCTTGGCATTTCTTGTCTTGTGTTTAATTACCAGAAAGTGAAGTAATAGACATTTATGTGATGAATAGATGTTACACGTTCAGGTAATTATAGTCTTAATAAAAATGACAAATGTAGTTATTGTGCTGTTTAATTTTAGGATGCTGAGAGTAATCCACTGTGTCGCCGGTTGCAGCTGAAGGATATCATCCCCACAGAGATGCAGAGGTTGACTAAGTACCCCCTTCTGCTGGATAACATAGCTAAGTACACAGGTAAAGCATTTCCACTAGGTAGCCCGTGGTTGGTAGCTGCATCACAGCAGGTTTTCTAAGCAAATGTGATTTCAAAGCATGCATTGAAGTACGGTTCAATTTTATGGGTCACTGTCTGTTTTCGTTGTGACCTCACTGGAGAGCAAGTTAAAAACAAACAAAAAACTATTTAAAAAATCCAGCCTTTGTTTCTCAATTAAAGTTTTTTTTTTTCATAGAGAGAAAAAAAAGGGGGAGGGTGAGAATTGTATTTTGAAGTAGGTGAATGGCAGTCTGTGCTGGGGCTAAACACCTCGAATACTGTGTTCAGTTATGGGCTCCTCACTTACAAGGACATGGAGGTGCTGAAGCATGTCCAAAAAAAAGCCTAGAGAAAAGGAGGCTCAGGGAAGACCTCCTTGCTCTCTACAACTTCCTCAAAGGAGGCTGCAGCGGTGTGGAGGTGAAAAGAGGATTAATAGTACCGCAAAATGCCTTTTCACTTTTTCTAACAGATACCTGCTGCAGTCTAATTTCATTACTCGTAAAAAATATACTGCGCTTACAGAGTTCACTCTAAACATAATTAAGAAAGCGTGTGATACTCCATTACCCTTGATGTCCTTGTTTATTTGCCAGTTAACTAAATGCATAATGTGGCTTGTGGTAGTGAGAATTGATGGGGTTCACCTGTGTCTATCTGTGTATGATCAAGAGACATTGGCTGGAAAGGTGTCTTTTGTTTGCTCTTCCTGTAGTGGAAGACTGGTTTTTATAGTAAGGCTGCAGGTATGTAGCCAGAGATACATTTTTTTTTTAAGCTGTTAAAATAAATACAGGGTATCTGGGTGGAAAAGGTTATTAGGTAGCAACTTTTTGATATTCTCTGTTATATTTTCTTTGTTTCTCTCTTCCAGTGTAAATAAATAAAGAATTAATGCAGAAGCCAGTGGTCACTTGCTGAAGCAGCCACTCAGCAAAGCTGGGACTTGGGCTAGCTGGCTGTGTGTGACTTCAAGCATCTGTCCCAGGCTCTCTTTGTACCCCAGTGGAGTCTTAGTACACTTTTTACATAACTCAGAATATTTTACTGATTCATGTTTGTGCAGTGAATCGTTGTTGTAAACCCTTCAAAAAAGAAATATAAAGAAGTGCAGTCTGGGCTGTCTGTGGTCATCGTCATGTAGGGCAGACGGAATTCTCTCCCATCATTTCACTTTGGAAATTGAGTGCTTTTATTGGTAGGGTGTTCTGCAGATTTGAGTTCCCTTTCTCGAATTTTTGGACGGCAAACTGTGCTAGGTTTGTGGCCTTTTCATCCTTTATCCGAGAACGTTATTGTATTTCCTTGTCCTCTTACAGAACTGCCTGAAGAGAAAGAGAAAGTGAAGAAAGCAGCAGATCATTGTCGCCAGGTTCTTAACCACGTGAACCAGGCTGTCAAGGAATCTGAGAACAAGCAGGTAGGAGGTGAACGGAGCGAGCATCAAGGGCTGGGGGGAAGAGTGAGAGATGAAGGGAAAAAGGCTGCTTAAGATGGCTAGAATCTCTGTGCTAGTGACTGTATATTGTGCTTAAAGGTGCTTTGTGGCACAAGTGTTCCTGTGAGAGCAGGAATCCCAGGCCTTTGGGAACATAGAAATATTCGTGATTGCTTGCTCTCTGACTCTAGTAGTGAGTTTTGCTTATCAAAGCGACTGTCTCCGATGCATTTTTCTTCAGCATTTGGAAGATTACCAGCGTCGTCTTGACCTCTCCTACTTGAAGCAGTCTGAGGATCCCATGATGGATGAGTTCAGGGTAAGTCACGACGCTGAAGTAATTGCTTGGTGCACCATTATTGCAACGCTATTGTTCAATTTGTGGCTCTTTCTACTGCAGTCTTCTGATGTACAATCAAACGGCCTTTGGCATATACATTTCTGTACAAAAATTAAAATAATTAGGTTCAGAAACTTGAGTTTTGCTGTCTTCCTGAAGATCTCTGTGGATGTAACAACATGATTCCGCACATAGAAGAGCTGACAGAGCTTGCAAGTTGTGTGAGATAAATGTTAAGGGCCTGCAAGCTAATGCACTTCTGTATCACGTAGGAGCTACTTAGTGGATGGTAAATCTTACAGTGGGTATGTATGTCACATAATTGTGTTTTAGTTGTGCTGTTGAAAATGGGGCGGCCTCAGGGAGCCATTAGGCTTTAAAAGAAGAGCTGATACAGGTGCTGATTAGGATAGGAGATCCACAGGTATAGCGAAGTAAAAGTGCAAGTCCATTGCTACAAGTAGTGTGGCTCCTATAAATTCTTGCAATTACATTAATAAAGCTGGTTACTTGGTGTCGACTGCTGATAAATGGAATGGGCAAAAACACGCTCAGAGCAAAATTAACTCTAGGAAATTTTCATGTTTCAGATGGATGGTGATGTTTTGACACTTTAACCCCATTTCATTCTGACCACTATGTCTATCTCATGCATAGATTTTGTTGTTTATTTATCACTCCCCTATCTTTCCCAAAGTCAGCGCATATCCAAAGACATTTTTATATGAAGACTTCTCTGTAAAACTGTATTATGTAGTCTTCCACAAATAAACTTGCAAGCATTTAGTTAGGAAATGAAGAACTTACTGGCAGTTACGAAATCTTGCTGTTATTGATTGTAGACTCTGAGACTTGGAAGGAATGACTTGTGAAAATTGTCACTTCTACTTGCCTGCAGATCTAAATGTCACAAGCACTGAAATGTCTGAAGAATCCATTGACATTATAAAGTCCATCAGATCATTGGAATGATTTTTATATCAGTGTGTCACTTGTAGGCATACTTGACTTGCAAATAGAGTGCTGAAGCATTAACCGGTTATAATACTAGAACTGCAAACTTTGTATGGGACACTGGGAAAAGTCCCCCTAGAAATCAGAGGACAACCTAATGCATTAGGAGCTTGACTTGGAAGGACAATTCTCCACCCTGGCACCCCCAGTATCTGCAAAAGAGCAGTGAATGAGGAAGAACGACAACAAACACCTCTCTCAAGATTTTGGTTTCCTAGCATACCTCGTTCCTGATTCATGTTTCTTTTGCCATACTAGGTTTAGCTGCTCACTCCACGCTGAAGTTCCTATCTGTAGCTTTCCCTCTGAAATTCCCATGCTTTACCGTTCCTTGATTCTGTAGAAATTTCATAGTGCTATTTTTTTTCCTTTCACTTGCTGACAGAACCTGGATCTAACAAAGAGAAAAATGCTTCATGAAGGACCTCTAACTTGGAAGGTTAATCGCGACAAAACTATTGGTGAGTTGTGTTCATCAGCTGATGTAGAGTTGGGTTTGTATGTGTTTGCCGAAAGGGAAGGAGAGAGAAAGCATTTATGCAGTTTCCAATTATGATTTGTACTGCCACCTATAATAATGTGTACGTGTTTCTCAGAGCTGATTATTCTTGTCAATTCTGAAATGTGCTGGAGTATCATTAAGGCCATGCAGGGACACAGCAGTCAGTCGTGAGATGATCCAATCCCATCTGTAGCTCTGCTCTAGTTTTGATGAGGAAGATTTGCAAGCTTTGCCTAGAATGGCATAGCGCTGATTAGTGCCTCTGCATGAGTAATCAAAAATGCAGCCTTTTTCTTTCTGCAGGGGTGTGATAGAAAACCACGAATCTTTAACTCATTCTGGGTTCTTTTGCGCTCTGTGCAGATCTCTACACTCTGCTCCTGGAGGACATTCTGGTGCTGTTGCAGAAGCAGGATGATAAACTGGTCTTGAAGTGTCACAGTAAAATCTTGGCATCAACAGCTGATAGCAAACACACCTTCAGTCCTATCATCAAGCTGAACACTGTTCTGGTTCGTCAGGTGGCAACAGGTCAGTGTAACCAATGGGGAAAGCAAAGGAGGAAGCCAAAAATGAAGATTAGATCAGTTGAGGACAGTTGGTTTTGTCTAGAGCTCCACAGTAGAACATGGAGAAATGTGTAGGCTTAATTCTTGGTTGTCCAACATCTTGCTCTGTAACGCTGCATGAGCTGTTTAACTTCTCTGCATCGTTAATAACCTTTTTAGGCACAGCTTGAGTTATAAATAGACCTCTAAGTTAAAGTAGTCTGATTTTATTAGATGAAAGGTACTCTAGCAATGCAAATCATCATGAGGGAAAAAAGGGGAAAAATATGTTTCAAAGCAGTTTGAACTAATAGACAAATTTCCCAGGCAGAGAAAGATCTATCTGTGTATATGATAGCATTATAGGTTTATTTCATGAACTCTTCTTTCACTGCTTGTGGTTGGGGTTATGTCCAGTTCTAGGAATTTTCAGAAAGCTGTGCAGAACAAGGCATCTAATTAAATTCCTCCCTCCCTGTGTTGCTCCAGATAACAAAGCTTTCTTCGTCATCTCCATGTCAGAAAATGGCGCTCATATTTATGAACTGGTGGCACAGACGGTGTCAGAGAAGAATGTGTAAGTAATTGGTTTGGTTCCATCTGCTGCGTGATTTGTTGTACTTGAGACAACTTTTACATCTGCCTGTGTGTAGTAACTCTGCAGGTGTCCATGAATTACCTGAGCTCCTTATCTAAGCTTAGCTGAAAACATAACTATGTTTGCCTCCATGGGGAGTATCCAAGCATGGTATCTCCCAGCTTCTAAAAAGCAGAGAGAGGGTGTATACACGTAAATGAGTGCATTTATATATACAGATATGTATAAAACAAGAAATCATACCCTTGCAATTCTTGTCTTCTGTGGCGGACTGTGAGATAAGTCACTGAAATCATGCTGCATCTTCCTGCAGAACCGCTTGGTTTTGTAGAGTTTGATACTGGCATCATCAGCATCCACAGCGCCTGAATGTGAGGCCCAGCCTACACTTTTTCCTCTGTGGTACAAGTGCTTTTCTCCCAGTGCATAAGCAGGGCAGAGACTTGTACGATATGGAGCAACTGTTGCAGTGTGTCACATATTAAACTATTCAATTCTACGTGAAAGGTTACTTAATGCTTTCATATGTATTTATATATAAATATAACTGCTTCCCTTGATGGCTCCTGCTAAGGGCCCGTCACTCATTTCCTTCTGCTGAGTAGTATCCTGGTGAGGTGAGCATTAAGTTGTGGTGTTTCACTTGTGGCTGCAAGGTATTACTGAGGCACTGACTGTAACAGGATTAAAAAAAACTAACGCAACAATGCAACAGGATTAGTCCTTTCTGGTGGTAAGAAAAGCAGTGATGATATTAGCTGGATTTAAAAACCGTTGAATGGAGCAGTATTCGTTGTGCTTCACATCTTGCATATTTTTATTTGATATGTTTATGCAGGTGGCAGGACCTTATAGCTCAGATGGCAGGGACTGTAAAAATGGAGAGTGCCAGAAGAGTGATTCCATTACCGCAGTCGGGACCTGGCGAGTAAGTAAAAGCAGCTGGGGGAGGAAGGGCTGGCTTTCTTTTTCTGGTAACCCCTCTTCTCAAAGATTGTCACCCAGAGCTCTGCTTGCTGTGCAGTAATTCAGATACAAGTAGCTAAAAGCTTGCGTTCCTTCTTTCCTCCCTGCAGAGAAGAGCGTGAAGAAGAGGAGCAGCAGAAGCTCAAAGAGCAGCATGACATTCCTGCCAGTAGCCTGCAAAGTCCAGGTAAAGCAGTGTTCCAGGTAAAAGGTGTCCGTAAATTTGCTACGTAAAGCCATATTCCTTGTGTCTCGGGGCTCTGCTGGTAGCACGGACATTTTTCTGGAAAGGAGTGATTTCTTTATGAGTCATGTGGAGAAGTGATACTGAACGTCTTGGAAACATACCTCTTAGTATCTCCATCTCCTTTATAAATTGCTGAGTAAGAATCTTTTTTTCCCCAGGAATGAATCAGCCCATGCTCAAGAACTGCATTTTTCGGTGTTTTCAGAAACACTGTGAAAAAGTTAATGAGAAGCAGAATTTTCTGCAGTTTAACATCATGTTTGCCATAGTTGCTTAACTCAAATGTCTGTTTTCTATTTACTAGACAAAGATTTGGGCCTAGACTCTTCCTTGATACTCAATGCTCAGACTTCTTCGCCCACCATGTCCGAAAAGTCGGAGGTAGAAAGTCTTCTTGTGACAGAAAGACAGTTTGATAAAGTGCAGCAGGCAGACCTGACGCTTAAAGATACTTCTACATGTTATGAACACACAGCCACCGATTTACCCTCGGTATCAGGAGGGCAGTGGGCATTGGATGCCTTAAGGAACTGTAAGTATCGTGGAGCAGCGTCTGGAAGCATGTGGTGTGGAGGTGGGAGTTGTTAGATCAACCTTATGAAGCAGTGAGCTAAAATAATGCCCACTTCTATTAAATAAAAACGTTCTCTGTGCTGTAGCACAGCATAGCAGAACAAAGTGGATCTGACACGAAGGAATTGCAAGTTCAAAATTCATATGCTGGGGCCTTTGGATGCAGGTATCTCATTGTTTTGCTGTGGTTTTCCCATGTATAAAATGAGGGTAGTAATGAATTGTTACTTCCTGCCCAGGAAGTGCTTTGATGACAAAATCACATTGCAGAGCTTTGTGCAGTGCTGTAAAGTGTCACGGCTAGTCAGCAGATTTTTTAAGAGACGATGCAGTTAGCCTGTGGACTTAACATTCATAGCACCAGAGGAGTAGAGTAGGAGAAGTTGCATGAGTTGCAGAATATGATTTGGCTCTTTTTTTTTTTTTAATTTTGTTTTTGGTTTTGTTTTTTTTCAAAATCATGCAAATGAAGTTGGATATTTTACACAAGCTTGACAAAGTCTAGGTTCAGATCTTCTGAGAGTCTGGAAGCTGTTTGGGTATAATTAGATGGACACCTGTGTGTATTGAAAGGATTTTTTCCCAATGGACAGATAATTCTGTAAGATTGGTTTTAGATTTTTAAGTGTTTCCTCTGTTTGGTGGTATACCCTCTTTCAGAGGAAGGATGCAGGGCTCTGCAACCTACCTGATCAGATCCAGCATTCCAGTTCCTTGATTTTCTAAAGATAACTTCCTAAAATTTGAATGAATTCATTAATCCATATCTCTCCCTGGCAATTTTGAAATGGACGTGAAGTCCCTGAATTGTACTTGAAGAGGATAGTCTGTATTGCTTCTCTGTGGATCATTTGCTGTTTCTAAAATGCAGAGCATTCATATCCTTGGCCCCAATTCCCTCTCCTCTCTCTCTCTCTTTTTACACGTAATGACAGTCTTCTGCAATCTAATAGTTTACCTCGGATCTTTTGATTCATTTGTGCTTCTCCTTTTTATAGGAGTCAAAGCCCTCTTCTAATTCTGAATGCTGTACAAATGTTCTTAGTAGTCGTTCTCAGAGACAGGTGATAGAGAACCTCAGTAAGAGAAGCGTGTAAAGATGCTATTAGTGGTATTAGTGACCTTGCATTTCATAGCTGCTCAGGCTTCCTGGAGCAGCCCTCTAGCAGCAGCAGTGGGTCACTCACGTTTTGACAAGAGCCTTCCCCTCAGGCTGTCGCGTTGTGTGAACTCACAGCTTTTATTGGGCGCTACGTGAGCTCTATGGTGAGAACGAGCAGTGTACTTACGCTCTTGGCAGCATCGTATTTTTGTTTTGAACGATGTGTCCTTATTCTGAAGTGTTTGGTTGGGTTAATTTGAGAGCTAAAGGAATGTGGGTTGAAGTTCAAATAAGCATAAATTTACAGGAAATTTTAGGGAAAATGTCTCCTATGTTTTGCTGTTATTTGACGTTGGGTGGCATGTTCTCCATATGCTTATTTCTAAGGTGGGAATCCCCTGTTAGTGCTACTGCTTTTTAGTTCATTTGGGGGCAGGTAACACCCGGGCCCTCACCTGCACTACGATTCACTTGCTGGGTAATTTCAGTAGATGATTTCTGTTTCTCCGTAGCAAGATGGAACTGGAACTGCTGTTTTTGCCTTTACTTGTAAGGTGAAACGTAGAGTAAGGTGTTGGTACAATGCTTCAGACCTTTAATTTATTTTTACCCCCGTGTTTTCTACCGAGAACAGTGAGAGGGCTGGCTGCTCTGAGATCTTTCTGTTTGGCCTTTTTGTCTAGTTTAATCACTGTTAGGGAAAATATGGTTTGTGAAGCTTTGCCAACGTTCTCTCTGCTTGCAGTGGACTTGCTGAAAAAACTGTTGGTACAGCAGCTTGGCTTTTCTGAGAAGGGGACCCTTGAAGACCGGCAGCGCTTTCCCAGGTTTAGGACCGTCTCTCAAGAAGCCCAAACGGAGATTGGAAGTGAGCTTGGACTACAGCACTCTGACGATAACAAATTTCACCAGTCTGGAGCAGACCGCATGCTTCCAAGAACCGAAACTAATGAATGCCCAGCTAGTTATGGCCTCCGGACTTCAGCTGAATCACCAGCTTCAGGGGATGCCATGCAGCTGATAGGGAGAGACCCCAGATCGAGTAGTAACTCAGCAATAGACCGCATGAGTATGAATCTGGAGATCTCAACCGCAGAGCTGGAAGGAGTGGGTGCTGATGAGAGTGGGGAGCATTTTTTTGATGCTCGAGAAGCTCACAGTGATGAGAATCCATCTGAAAGCGAACTAATGGAAAGGAAGGAAGAGGAGGAAGTGCAAATACGGATCTCAGGTGAGCATATTTCATTCCTTCATTGAATGACAGGCTGTCCAGATTCGTCATTAGAGACCTGAGTTCAATTTTAAATAGGAAATACTAAAGAAAACCACAGTATGTTTTCATGGTGATGCTTCTCTTGCTGGTACAGTATAGAACATTTATAGAACATTTATTTAAAGTTAGTTCTCTAGTCCTTGGCAGTTATTCTAGCCCTGAAAAGGGCTGTACCTAATGATTTTTTCTGTTTCATGAAAGAAGAAACTAAAATCCTGTGGGGTTTAATACAGTGGAACAAACTGTATTTACAGAGGCATGGGCACACTGCAAGCTCTCGATTGCTGTTGGCGCTGGACCATGTTGTGTCTCTGCTGACTGTTGGGTCCTCTAGGGAAAATGCTGTCCCCGAAGGCAAAGCCCTGCCTTCGTCCCGACACACAGAGCCCCCATGACTCGTGCTATTTTTTGTAGCTATTATGTTGGCTTCTCCTGATTGAGCTTCAGAAAAGAAACTTGGAGTTGAGCTTTGCATTATAATTGTCTCCAGCGACCTCACCCTCAGTCTGAAGCTCTTAAAAGCTTATCATTATTTCTATTATTATTACATTTGCTATATTTGGCAGTTACCTGAGCGGCATCTCAAAGCATCTCTCTTCTACCCTTCAAGAAGGTTGTAGAGCTGTTAACTCAGCAGAAAACTAGCTCCAAGACAGCAGCTGTAAGCACCTTCACGGGACTTTGTGCACTTTGTGTTTGGAAAGTCCTGTGATTTTGATCAGCCCGAGTGGTGACCCTGCACTAAATTTAGGACCCGAGTTGAGGTTTATCTTGTGCATGTTATAATAGAAGTAGGTACTAGCAGGTAGATTCTGTACGACTGTTAGTCTTGAAATTTCTTATCCGTGAATATGAATTTATGGATTCTATCATGAGCCAATAAATAAGCCAATTTGTGACTGTCCAAATGCTGCCTTCCAAGTATATATTTGTCTTTTCCTGAATTACGGAAACATTTTAAATTATTAAAACTGAGCCAACAACTTGAAGCATCTAATTTACTTGTCACCACTTATGCTGTTTACTTTCTTAACTGTGTAGGGACATCAAAATTAGATTGACCTGTTTTCAGTCAGTTCTGCTTCCACATGCTAGCTTTGCTGTAATATTGTAGAGAAATTATTCAAAATAATGCCATTAGTAGGTGCAGTTTGTGAATGCGTTTCTATCTGTAATTGCTTTGTTTTTCAAATTATCTTCAGCAGGCTAAATTTTGAAGCTAACCCATCTAAAGGGGTGCTCAGTACTGTAACCAGGAAGCGTAGGTTCCAAATCGAGCAGCCTGGTTTGTGGGTACCATTAGTATTAAGTGCAGGTTTTTCAGACTTTATATTGGAAACTGAGAGTTTGGAAAAACAGGAGGGAAAGTGCTTAGCTCATCTAATCACGTAACCCTCAAACTGCAGTCCAAAAACCAGCCTGGATCTCTAAAGTCCCATTCAGAACCAAGCTAGTCTGGTCTAATACAATCGCTATTCTGTGTAGCGTTCACAAATGCTTTTTCTTATCCATTTTAAAATGTCTCAAGAGATGGGCCTTCCACCACTTATCCTTCTTAAAGTCTGCTTAAACTGTCTACAGGTCAGTGGTTCTCGGTGATTATGGAACTGAGGTGTTGGTAAAAATCTGTTCTCTTAACAGGAAATTATTTGATCCTTGATGGATATGGAACCGTGCAGGAGAGCTCCACAGATGAGGAGGTATCATCTCTAGTTCTCCAGTGCACTGCAGGTGGCCACACCTCTTTGGACTCTGCCCAGCAGCAGCCGCTTTCCCCACGGGACACGCAGTCGGATGGAGGAAGCTCCCCGTTTGCCGAGGAGATGCTGGTCTCGCGCTGGGGGGGAGTGGAAGAGTCCTGCTCAGTTGTAGCAAGCCCTCACTTCTTGTCTTTAGAGTCGCGTGTGCAGATGATGCAGTATATTCAGAAGATTGAGAACAACCTTGAGAAGTTAAAGGTATAGTGTGTTTCCATTTGCAGTATAAAGAGTTTTTGTATTCCTTAGATTTTGTTGTAGAAAAGAGCTTGAAAATAATTTTGCGGAGGAAGGCAGGCAGTCGTGCCTTTTTCTGTGTTCAGCTCTGGAAGCTTTCAAAGGAGAAACTTGGTGCCATTTTGCTTGCCTTACGTTGTGGGGTTACAAGGAGCTGGTAGTTGTAGGCTTGTTGAATCTGTTGCATGCTGCTGCTAATGTTCAAAGAAGGTGGTAAGTTGCAGTCGGGTAATAACAAAGTTTTCAAACTTAGTATGTCCAAAATAATTTTTGTATGTACTGGGGTTTGTCCATCCATCACAGCAATTGCTGTACTGACACATGAAGTTGATAGCCAGACTTTAATCTAACTGAAATCTGAGGAAGAGGTGGAATATTGAATGGGAATGGAAGGCCTGATAGAGGTGCTGCTAAAGGAATTGAGATCCACTGTGGGTCACAGTAGCATCATGGTCGATTCCATTCCCCCGCAGTGCAGCTTGTCTTTTCCCATTTTAAACCCTCTTTGTTCACATGATAAAGGAGAAAAAGCCGCTTGACTTCCGGTGTTCTTTTTTTGTTTGTTGATTTGTTTTTTAGGAGGTTGAGGAAGACTACATCATCCTCCGTCGCCAAGGGCTGGCTGGATCAGCCTCCACAGGAGAGCACTCAGGTAGGCAACCACACCTTCTGCAGTCGGTAGCATGTACCACGTTGGCATCAGGCATTAACCAAAGAGCACAAAGTCAATTTTTAATGTTTCACACACACACAAAGAGTTTCATCTACTTCACGGGGCTGAGACTGTGCTGATTCCAAGAAAGGTCAGCTGAATCCATTGAGATTCACATGTGCAGAGGAGTTTGTTCCTTGCTCTGAAAAGGTTGTTTGCGAGCTATCTCACCCCTCCCTGCCAAAGACCAACATCTAACGTACCACTTCTCTTTCAAAGAAGGCTAGATTGATGTAAAGTCCCAAACAAAGATTTTTGAACATGTAAAATGGTTCCAATCTGTCCTTTGTTTCTCCGGGGTGCCTCTGATACTGTGAAAAGTGGCTGTCATGGGGCTTTTAAAATTTGCCTTAGGCATCCTCGAGATGCAATTGCAGGGATTACTAACAAAGGTCTTCAGGTTAAATGTGCTCTCTCTCACATTAGCACGCTTTCTCTGTTAGTACTAGCGTTCAGAAATGTTAGGCATTCATCTCTCATTGCACCCTCTGCCTCTCTCACCACCACCCATTTTTTTTTCCCCTCCATCAGAGAAAAGCTAGTCATGTTTTCAGGAGTGGCTGAAGATTGGATGAAGAGTATCGGGACCCAGCACCTATTGTCTTCCGTGTGGACTCTGAGACAAGAGGGTTCGGACCATCCAAACGTGAACCATACTCTAGCGAAGTGGGCATGGGTGCTTTTCCTGTGGAGCATCTGCACTATCTTGTCAGTGAGGGAGTCTGTTCTATTCTACTCCTCCCCTCCTTGCTACCAGAAATTCATTTTTCAGAAAGAAAAACCAAACCAAATGTACAGAGCTTTGGGTGTAGGATATAAAAATGTATTTAGACATTTAAAAAAAAATCAATGTATTTATTTGACTTCATTCCGTGTATCAAAAGCACATTTTAATTTTTTAATCTGCCTTTTTTTTTTTGTTCTATTTTAATTGGGTAGTGACAGTTCTAGCCCTTTGCATACAGTACATCCTGCCTCCCACTGCTCCTGAACCAAAGGTCAGGTCTGAGGGGAGAGGGTGTGCCTGTGTGCAGGTGTATCTTTACTTCACTGGACTGGACTCTGCACTCCCTGCTGGCAATCAAACTGCCACACGAAGAGCTACTTATGAAGGTGTTAGGATGACTTGTGGCTGGAACTATCTATATTAAAAAAATGCATGGGAAATACTCATGTCATCACGCGTGTAACAAGAATTTTCCATGCACTAAATAGCCAGGCACTTGGGCAAACTATTTTTTCCCCCCTCTCCCATTAGAGGTCTCCTTTGTTGACATGCAAAATTAGGCTGGGAGAGGAGAAAGATAGGTTTAATTTTTTTTTTCTTGACTTTGTTGGCTTTGATCATTGTCTCCTTTGTAAAGTGATAAAAATACTTGGACCTGCAGCACTTTTGTAACTCTTCTCTGGATCAAAAAGAAAAAATGCAAACCCAGAAGTGTTTCAAAGATGTGGGGCAGATGGGTGTCTGCCCCTGATTCACTACTGAATGAATAAGGGCTGCCATTTGAGTTAGCCACAGGTACTGCTGATTATAGGGCCAGTAAATTTTAGTACCTGAAAGTATGTCTTGCTGAGGGCTTGGGGTGTTATTTTTTTTTATTTTAATTTTTTTTTTAAACACTGATTTGTGCCAATGTGTTCTAACTGAAACAGAGATGTGCAAAGGCTGAACCAGCTCTCTAGTACTTCCTTAGGCCTGTTCTAATGGGTTTTGCTGTTGTAATTCCTTCCAGTCTGGGAACAAGATGGTAAATACCAGCCTACCAGCAGAGCTAATGCTGGACAGCCTAAGCTTGCTGTGCCTCTGCTCTGGAGTTGGCCCTAGGGCAGGCACCTGCTTGGCACAGGGTGGTTCAAGCTGTGTCCCCAGTGTCACAGACCTGTAAATCCCATTAGCACACCAGAACTGCAATGGCAACTGCGACTGCGTGGATCGCGAAGTGCTGAGAGTCTGCCTTTGGTCAGCATAAAGATCACACTCCCTGCTCCGTTGAAACAAACGGTTTCTCTTCAGCTGTTGGCAAAGAATCAGATCTCTCCTTTTTTAACTCACACTGGAAAAAAAAACAGTTCTTGTTCTTCCAGTTAGAAATAATGCAAGGGGTAAACTCACGAAAAGACGGACAGAGGTTGAGCAGAGAGGATCTGGGACCCGATCGTATGATGGAGCTGCAAGCCCTTTCAGAGCAGGGAGGAGTTTTCTCTCTTTTTTTTTTTAAGAACCAATTGCACAAAGTGTCATTTGTCACCAGCAGGAGCATTACACTGCCAACACAAGCCAAAGTGTTCTCTTCCATGCTGGCAGGAGCTGCTTCTTCCTTGGGACCCACTAAGGCCTGTCCTGCTGCACCTGCATGAATATACTGTCAGTATTAGCCGAGCGCTTCCTTTCTTACTTGGTGGGACATCCCCCCCTCACCTTCAGCCATACAGTTCCTTTGGTTATAGCATCTAGACTTCCTCTGATAAGCCCCCAAAGTAGAGTGCTGCCTTATGCTGATGTGGCATCTTTTTACCTGATCCTGCCAGAAAAAGAGCTGGGCTGTAGCCAGACTTGGTGTACAAAGCCCTTTTTTTCCCCTATAGACAAGGACTCGTGTTCTCCCCACCCTCAAATCCCCTTGGTCAGTTGGCACGGTGCTGGTCTGGGTTTACACACTCCAGAAACGGGAGCAGTTGTTATGACCTCAGCTGTCTAAAAGCTTTCCAGCAGGTTCCCATGCTTGATGGAAAATCACCATCAAACCGTATTAAATAGCTTACTCTGGCTTTTCAAGACTCCGCTGAAAACCAGCAAGGCCGGGACCCGTGAAGGCCTGGTTGCTCAGTACCCTTCCCTTCTAACTGAAGACAAAATCCTTGGCTCTCTCGTTTCTCCAGGTTGCATGAATGTTAAGGTTGCTCAGAGGGGCCGTGGAGGGGCGATCGCCCACACAGCCTCTGACTTTTCCACTTCTGCTTGAGCGTTTTGTAGCGCCAACCACCGCTGCGTGGTCTCATCCCTAAGAGTGTAACACCAGTGAAAAAGCAAGCTGGGAACGCAGCGCATTCACTTTGCCATCTCATCCTAGCATTTCTGCCTGCTGGAGAGAAGCTCTCCACCATCCCCTAATGGACGTGGGCCAGGAGGAGGTGAGGTACAGTTCTGTCCCTGTCTCCTCTTGGGATATGGAAGGGGAAACAGCCTGGCTTTCTGCTAGGCTGATGGTGCTGGCAGAGGAGCCTTTGGGGTGGATGACACGGGCAGCGTGCAGTGCAGCACAGCGCTTCCAGGAGTGCGAGAGAGGAGCGACCCATTTGGACCCAGCTGTATGGAAACCATAAATGTCACGCTGTGCTCTGTCCTGTTTGGGGCTTGTTTTCACCTGGCCTTCTTACGCTACGTTGATCATCCTCACAAATAGGGCATTACTCTGAAGAGGTGATGGTGGGGTCGGGGATCCTTTATCTCCTGTGTGCGGTTACCTGAAATTACGGGGGGTTCCTCGTTACTCTCTAGCACGTCTACTGTACGGCAGACCTCAGGCCACGGCTTGCTGTGTGGAGGGAGCTGGAACTCAAATGCACTTTTCAGGATTCTCATTTTCCCCCCTCTTTAAGCCATAAGATCACCCTTTTATAAATTCCAGTTCCCAGGGTAAGAAAAGCATTTTAATTTGTTCCTGGCTGGTGATTGTACATTCCCTTTTTCAAACTGGACAGCAGAGCAGGACAGTGATCTCTGTTTTTTTTTTTTTGCCCCGGCCCCTCTACTCCAGTGGTTTTGTGTCTTTTTCTTCCCCTCTCCCAGTGTAGGATGAGCAAGGGTTTCTTAGCATGGGAACAAGGATGTAGTACAGCACCCATCTTTCACATCCTGAGATGTGCTTTCTCTTCTCTGCTATTAAGGTTCTTCTTCATGGACCGGAAAAATAAGTAAATAAATAAATAAAGTGGGCTGGGTGCTGTCTGGAAAGGGAAATTTCCTTCTCCCCTAGAGGGGCAGGGGAGGAAATGGCAAGCTGCTCTTTGGCCACTCTGGTTCCTTGAACGTGCCGTGTCTGCAGGGAGGGAGATTTCTTTAACATCCTGTAGGTGGGATCAGAAGGGAGGATGTGGAAGGTGAACCTGAAGAGCTAAGAGGTCCGGGTGGGTTCGGTCAGCTTTCAGACAGCACCATTCCTATTTCCATAAAGCAGAAGTTCTGAGTTACAGATGCTGTCCCTGTTGTTAGAAGAGGGGTCTGATGCTTCTGCGGGTGGCCCTTGGTTGTGGTCTCAGTGCTCGATGGTGTCTGGCGTTGTTTTCTCTCTCTGTTCCCTGAAGAAATCCCTGACTTCCCTCCCCGTCCCCAAAGGTGCCAACTGACAAGCAGATGTACTGCAAAAGGGATACTGCAGCCAAAACACTGCTGTTTTGTTTTGAATTAAGTCTTTTGGAGCTCTCTTCATACTAGAATATTTTTATTTTCTTTGTACAACATACAATCATGTACTCTTAACAGAGATTTACTTTAAAGAGAAGAAAAAAATCTGGAAGTATTCTTTAAAAAATACACAAAAATCTTTATTAATAATCCTGTATTTTTACTGATCATGTTTGAATGTCTAAAAAGACTTTATTGTTCTAATTATCCAGATGTATGTTTGTAAAATAGCTCTTTTATGACTTAGCTGATAAGGTTGTATGTTTCTGGAATTAAATATTGGTCACTTAAAAAAAAATATCTGTTTTCAGGATCTGGGAAATAGAAAATTTAAGCGTTTCAAATATCATTAAATAAGCTTAAAGGAAACGTGTTCTGACTGCTGGATTTTTTTGGGGTGGTTTTATTTTAATTACTTGGAGCATTTGGCAGGACAAGCTGTCCTGACGGGCCAGGGAAGCTTTCAGTCGGTGACTTCGCAGGATCTGTAGCTGCTCTGGTAAACGTGGAGTTCCCAGTTCTCCCAGTTAGCACCGTTCCTGTGCCCTGGGGCTCTTCCTGGAAGGGGGAGCCAGAGCGATGCCCTGCTGTGCCCAGGAAGTGTTTGGGCCAGGTGGACAACGGGCTGTAGGCAGTGAGTTCACTGGAAGCACCCGAACCTCGTCCCCTTCCTAACCTCACAGGGATGTGCCGGGACTCAGCAGGTTCCGCTCAGAGAGCATCTTCTGTCGACGGGTCTCATTCTGTGTGAGTCCTGCTAAGGTGGTTGCCCAAGGTGGTCCTTTAAAACGAATAATCACAGGAGAAAAACAAATGGGAAAAAAAAAAAAGTGTGTTTTTACCACCAGCCTCCCAGGAAGGCAGTGATCTGGCGGGGGTGTGGACGTGGTGTTTAAGAGTCATGCTAAGCCTGGGCAAAAGGAAGTTCACGAAATACCAGCAGAGCAGCGCCTGCCTGGGAGCTGCCTTTCACAGTGGTGGTGGTCGGTTCCTTGCCACGTGCAGGCTTTGTTGTATGGGGAAGAATGTCCCAGTGCCTTCCCTTTAGCATGGCCCAGGAGGAATTAGCACAAAGCACAAACTACAAGAAACCACAGATCTGCCGCTTGATCGGGGCGGAGAAGGATGCTTCAGGAGGTCCCCCAGGGTAAGCGACGTCCCGGTTGCTTTGCACAGCTTGCGGTGCTCCCACGACCATGGCGCTGTTTTTTTACAATCGTTGGGTGTGATTTGGAGGTGGGACATTGCCACCTACAGTGGATTCCTACCTGGCTACAACAGTTTTGTGTTCCCGTAGCTCAGCACCGCACCTGCTGCTGTGGTTGTTTCTAAGTTTCTAGCAGCCTGGTTTTAAATCCAAGCAGAACAATTATCCAGGGAAGTTAAGCGAGTTGATTTCATTAACTTACAAGCTTATTCTTGTTTTTAAAACGGAATCCAACTGCTGGGGCACTGGGGGCTGTCAGTGTGTAGCCTTTCAAGGTGATGTTAGAGCTCAGTACCTTGCCAGTTTTCATTATTGAGTCTTGCTGGACTCATTTTTCCCCTGAAGCATAACTGCAAGCGTTTGCTGTTCAGCTGGAAAAAAAAAAAAAGCTGCACCTTCGTATCAAATGTCAGCCAGGGATCGTCGGGCTTAAATGGCAGTTTGCTCGTGCTCTGTATGAATCTTTTTCCTTCTGGTTTTAAACTTTTTACCTTTGAAGAAGTTTGGTTTCTCCCTGCAAGTTCTTTTTGAGGCTGCCTTTGAGCAGACAGTCTCAAAAGCGTTCACAAAGACAGCGCGTATGTGTGAAGCGATGTGTGCAGCAGAAGGCTCGTGTTTTGCCTGGCTAGACTCTGCTCTGTTTTACCAAGTTGGAGTTTCTAGAAGAAGAAACTTCCCCCTTGTGCTTGGCAGCCCTTGCCTCCTTACAAGATGTGGGCTCGAGCGCCTGCGGGGACATGGCGTATCGGGAGCTTTGTGCTGCGGGAGCACTGGAGGCTCCTCATTCCCAGCCATTTGCTGGTTTTTTGTTTGTTTTTCTTTTTTTTTTTCCCCTCCACTTGGATCAAACAGGAATTTGAAAGAGAAGCAAAGCTGAAACTTGCCGTTGAGGGAACTTGCAAATTTTTTAATAGGGAACATCTGTGCTGTGAGTTTGGTGCCAGGGCCGCTGTTTTGCTGTGTTATCTGCAGAGGATGCTTTCCATGAATCCCCATCGTGTGGCGGCGTGCCTGCTCTCACCCTCTGACTTCCCTGGTAAATGATGTCCCCACATTTCTGATGGTCAAGCCAATAAAAATAATTGAATTAAAGAAAAAAACACCCAAACAAAAACCAAACTAAATCAGCTGTACTTCTGAATATTCAGCCCTCTCTTTTTTTCCCCCTTCTGCAGTATGCATGTGAAGCTTCTTGAGAGATTACTTTATTATAATTGGTAATCTGAGCTCTATTATGCTTTCCTAATGATGCTGTTCGTGTTTTGCCTATTTAAATGTTATTTTATATATTCCCTTTACTGCGCTGCTGTAAATAAATGATTCAAAATAAACAGCTGAGATTCTGCTTTGTGTCTTCTCCTGCAGCCTGTGCCCTTGATTCCCAGCTAGGGATGGGGAAGAGCCGCACCGCATCTTTTAGAGCTTTCACCTCCCCGATCGCGGAATTAATCTCTCCTTGCTGCCTGCCACAGATAGGGGAAGAAAACACCAGCGAGGATTCAAGGAGTCTTCCTTCCGACGGGTTCGTGTCGTTGCTGGGTTGTGTGTGAAGTATTGCGGTCATGCAGCGTGCTCCCAGAAACGCCGGCGTGCTTGGTAGGGGCTGTGAATATATCTTCCGTGGCAAAGCCCGACACTCGCAGCTGGAGCTGATGCAGGCTTTGCAAGACCGATCTCGGGGCCACGGAGCCTGGAGTCTAAGCGAAGCTGCAGCCTGCTTTGGGATCCTGGTCTGCAAGCAGTGCTGACTTTGTAAGGCAGCTCCTGAGCCACCCACCTCCCAGTCGTCTTTGGGAAGCCTCTCCTCGCCTTTACCCAAGGGTATTCACCCAGGTGTAGGGATATTTACCTAGTCTTTACCTAGAGGTATTTGCCATTCTTGCTTGCACAGCCACTCATTCCTGAATTATTGGTTTGTAGGGTGGGTTTTTTTTTGATCAATTAGGGTGGCAGTTCTCTCCTGCCAGCACCGTCCCAAATGGCAAAAGACTTCATTCCACTTTATTCCAGGAACATTTTTGGTGCGGGTGACTGTGTATTTCCCGTGGGTTGGCTATAATGACCTTTTCTTTTTATCGACTAGTCGATGCGTTTCAGGTCGTTGCTGGTTTTCTGCCCTGAAAATATTTATGAAAGTTGGAAGAAAATGGAAGTTGCCTAGTCCCTGGCATGTGTTCCCTGCCAGTTGGTCTGGTTATTGTGAAGGCAAACACATCACCAGATAGATGAAGCCAGGCAGGGCACGGCTCTCAAAGAATTGAAGGCTTGGATGAGTTCGCTTTGTGCGATCCACCGTTTAGGTGTCAAGTGCCTGAGAGCAATGGCACAGCGCGGGATTGATAGATAGTGTGTGTCTGCGTTGAGCTGTCGGCTCAGTGACTGCTCCAAACCTTTTAGACACCTGTGGTTTAAAGAGGAGGGTCAGGATTGCTTCTGAATGAGGGGCTTGGATGCCAAAAGTTCTCATAAAATGTTCGGCTCTGCACTGGAGGAGTCAGAGCTGTGCCGGGCAGAAAGAGAGAGAAGGAAGGGAGTAGGAAAATAGGGCTGCAAGAGATGTCAGAGCCATCCTGCGAGCTGGGGGTGTTGCAGATTGGTTTCCAGCCCCATTAACAGACCTGGGCACCTCTTGGAAAGCAGTTCCTGGAGACGAGCGTTCCTTGCTCGAGGTGGCTCTGCAGACCCCTCCTGCATTTCTCTATCACAAAGCGATAAACCATCAGGGCTTCCTTCTCCTCCTTCCCTCACCGAGCATCTCTTGTCCCCATCTTCCTCACCAGATGGGAGCTCACAGCTGCAAATCATCAGCTGGGCTTCTGGCAGGATGAAAGGCCCGAAATATCCCCGCCGCTTTCTTGCAGTAGTTTGTTTGTTTCCAGATGTCTGCAGCTTATTCAGCGTGAAGTATTTTCCCTGATCAATATTTTAACCTTCTTGTTGATATTTACTGAGTGCTGCTGAATAAACTGCATTAAGTGGAGCTCCATGGATGGGAGAGTAAATCTACATTTCTATCAGCTCTCTGGAGGTTTTGCAATAATTCCTATTATCTGGGTTTATTGTTATACCAGGATATTAACGAGCACATTTTTCCTTCCTCCTGTCTCTTGAAGCTTCAATTCCGATGCCAGAGCTGGTGCTAAAACAACATCTCAGTTCTGAATTAGCATGGAAAGGAGAAAGCTTCGCGCTGGCCTCGTCCGCTCCAGTTGGAAATGCTTTGGTTCTGGTTTTATAAAGGTGTATCTGATGGAATTCCACCTGTCCTCCCTTTGACCTTCGTGGTGAGAAGGAGATTAATACCTTCTCTGTGGGTCTTCATTTTTGTAAATCCTGCTGGAGGTTTCCCCTCCTCCCTTCTGCCCTCTCCTCCCAGAACTCGGAGGCCTGATGAGAGCGCAGGCGGCAGCAGAGGCGCCCTCCCTTTCCTCCAGAAGTTCTGGTCCTTGCTTGCTATTCAACACGAGAAGCTGATTAAAGAACTGCCTGTTCCATGTTCTGCCGCGCTTGCCCTTTTCCTAGTATTTCACCTCCAAATATTGAATTTCTGTTTATTTATTTATTTACCATAACTTCCATCCGGGGAGAAAGAGGCTCGCAACGTTTCAAAAGCCTCCCTGCCCCATTCATCATCATCATTTCAGCGGCTGCGCGCAGCACAAGTCAAATAGCCTCAATCGTATCTTACACTGAACTTTTTTCTTCCTTTTATCCCTCTGCAATTTCTTTATTTGGCTGTAACAAAACTGCCCCTGTCGCTGCCGAGCCATTGCTCATCTCTTGCACGAGTCCCACGCGTCCCCATCAGCAAACGGGAGAGCAACCGGGTGCCTCCCAAGGCTCCTTGCCTGGCGAGGTGGGGATTTAAGGGCAAGCTAACGTGTCCCAGAGCGAGCCACAGCTGGATCAGGGACTCCTGGGGTGAATTTTGGAGTCCTGGAGAGAATTTTGCAGCCCTGGAGCCTCGATTTTCCTCCTGGGGCAGAGGGGACGTTGGGCACAGCAGAGCCCAGAGCATCCCTCGCTGCCTTCCCTCGCTGCCATCCCTCGCTGCTGGGCCCATCACATCTCTGAAGCTGGTTTCCTTCTTCATCACGCTCTTTGCTTAATTATTTCTCACCTGAAAGTCTCTTGAACCTTCTGCTTTCACCGCGTTTCAAAAAAAAGAGGTGGTATTTTTTTTCCCCTTGCTTTATAAATGACTGCTTTTATTTTTCTTTGGTGTGTGAATGGAGAAAACATCTTTTGATGGCAGTAATTACAAGGGAGAGAACACCAAACAGCAAGGAACACGAAGATCCAAATGAAGATAAACGCTTTGCAAGTAATCAGCCCAATATTTATTATTGTCTGGAGAGGCTGGATCGCACTGCCACGGCACGGGGCTGCGCCCAGAGGTGCTCAGGGATTTGCCCTGCAAGCCCGTGTGATGTATTGGGCACTAACTACATATATATATCAATAATTAAGTATATATTTATATATAATATGAGATGAAATGGTAGCCACACAACACAGGGGCTGCGGGTGCCTGCCCCCAATCCAGCTCCAGGATCGCAGATGCCGTTCCTGACTGGAGCTCCCTTAAATTCGCACACGTTTCTTTTTTTTGCATAAAAAAGAAAGAAAACAAACTGTTCCGCAAAATGTTCCTTATTTATCTAACTCATCCTCCCAACTTTCTTCGAGCCATCTAAATATATATATGTAATTAGATAGGCTTTTTTATGTAACTACCACAAGATACTTACTCCACTAACCAGTTCTTTCAGAGCTGCTCTTATCTATAAAATTATCTAATTTGGACATATTCTATTACCGCTAGAAAGTTGTCATGAATCTTGAAGGCAAAAAAAACCTGGCACCTACATAATAGATTTATTTTTTGTATTTCAATCGAAAGAGGAATCTTGCCTTTTGCAGTGCCTTTTATCCCCGCCGTCTCTCAGTACTTCACGCGTTTGACTGCCTCTTTATACAGTGGTGCTGTTATTTACTCTTCTGCTGAAATCCAGACACCTATGAAGATAAATGTGGCAGTTGTTTAAATGATTCACGGCTCGACTCGGTGTCAGTTTGAAACCAGAGCCCCTCTTCGTGCAGCTGAGAGGAAGATAATTTAATTGCTCGGGTACGTAACAGGCAGCGAGGCGCGGGGTGGTGGCTATTTCCCCTGGCTGTTTGGGTTTATCCACGTTGGATTATCGCAGGGGACAAACCCTCTGCGAAAACAGGGGCAGAGCCACCCACCTGCATGGCACAGCCTTTTTTTACACCCACCTCTCGGGGGCTTTGCCTTCCAGCCACACCAGCGCCTTCCCCAGATGGCATTTTCTGGGTCACCGCAAGCAGCTCTCAGATAGCCTCATTCATAAAATGACCGAACTCTATTTTAAAGCCAGTCGGATGCCTTCCCTCCCCCTGCTCTCCCCACACACCTTTTTTTTTTTAAAAAAAAATCAGGAGACAGCTTCAAAATCTCCCTCAAGGTTACAGCCTTTATTCCCCAACCAGATTTATTTGCAGGCAGTTTAAACCCCGTTTGTTCCCTTGCTGAATTATCTCCTGCACAAAGACACCAGAAGCTTTTAAATAAAACGCAACTGTCTCAGAAACCGGAGAGAGCAAATGGAATTGGAAATAATTGGAGCCCAGCTATCTTGGCTCAAACTTAGCGGCGAGACTTGGGGCAGGAGAGCCGGAGGTCTTTAAGAGGAGGGGAGGAGAAGAGCAGGGCTCGGCGCATCAACGTCCTGCGTGATGCTCCTTGCACGGGACAGATCCCGGTGCTGGTGTAAGGGAGGGTGTGCGACCGTGCCACGCTGCTCCCCGCCTGGGTAGGTGAAAATCGGGGTCAAAATATCACAACGTGTGAGCCTGTGGATGCAGCCCACACCTTGGGAAATGCTCTTCTATGCCGAGAATAACAAATTCCTGGCCTGGTGGGCAGGGTCCTGGTGCAGAGGCGCAGGGATCGCCTTGTGGCTGCTGTCCCGAGGGAAATGATGTGCGAAAGGGATGAGCTCAAAGCCCCCCGTGCCTGTTACCTGTGCGTCTTATGAGTAATTTGCCTCTGAAGCAGAGGCGTCGCTTTTTTTTTTTCCCCTCCTGTGAAGTTGTTTCTCTTCCTCCAGCTTATTTCGGTTTCCTCGCAGCAGGAGGGGAAGATGAATTTCCATCAAACAGCAGTTCATTGCTCCTAACGCGAGAGTCCAGTTAATTGATGGTTTCGAAGCTTTGTTTTTCCCCGCTATTAACAAACAAACAAAACTGGAAAGCAGAGCTGCGGTATGGCAGGGAGAGCTGGAGCATTGCAGCCCACGGGGAGGCTGCTCGGGAAGCCGGCCCTGGCTGGCGTTGCGTTTCTTGTCTCTGCGCTATCGGACAGCTCTGTCCGTCCCACCGCCGCTGGCTCCCAGCACTAGGGGATGCCTCTTGCCCACACGCCTTACTGTGCAGGGGGCAAAAGAGGAGATTAATACTTGATGGGAAGAATTTCAGGACGTGGGTGTAGGAATGTCTTGTCCTGTCCTTCTCAGGAGGAGAGGGCATACGGGGAGAGGCAGGGCCCTGGCCGAGAGCAGGGCGGCCCCAAGCAGTGGGAGCTGGGATGTGTGGGGAGAAGGCGCAGCACTTCCAGAGAGCGAGTGGTCCTCCCAGAAGTGATGGGTCTGGGAAAAGTGCTCCTTTTGGGGAGCTGCTGCTCTGGTACCCCCTCCATCCCACCTCCCTTCTTCCCTCCCTCCCTGCACCTATCCTGCCTGCCTCCATCCCTCCCTCCCTGCATCCATCCCACCTCCCTCCCTCCATCCTTCCCTGCATCCCATCTCCTTCCATACCTGCATCCCTCCCTCCCCGCATCCCCCCCCTCCTGCCCCTATCCCCTCCCCTATTTCCCTGCCCTCCCACCTTCCCCATCCCATCCTTCCCCAGTTCCTTACCGCCCCCCGTACCCCTCCTTATCTCCTGCTCCCCCCCCCCACCCTTTACACCCCCTCCCCGCACCCTGCACCCCCTCCCACCCCCACCAGCCCCCTCCCCAGCCCCTGCCCCCCCCCCTCCCGGCGCCCCCCGCCCCCTGCACTTCCCCCGCTGGCCGCCGGGGGCCCGGAGCCTCGGGAGCGGGGCGGGAGCAGCAGCGGCAGCCGCGGGCAGAGCCGCGCCGTGGGCAGAGCAGCGCCGCCAGGTAGGGGCCGCCCGGGGGTCCCCCCGCATCCCACCGGGAAGGGGCTGAGGGAAGGGGGGGGGGGCAGCACCCCCATATATACACCCACACGCACCCCCCCCTACGGGGGTCGCAGCTCCGGCAGGGGGGTGCCCACCCGAGACGCCCCCCGCACACACCCGGGGGGAGCCGCTCGGCTCGGCCCGGGGCTGAGACGTGCCCGGGGGCGGCGGCTGGTGCCGGGGGGTGCTCACCTGGGGGGGCTCGGCTCGCATCCCCCGACCCTCCCCCCCCGCCCCCCGGTTTGTTTTCCGCAGCGTTTTAACGCGGCGAGAGTTTGCGCCGGCTTTGGGGAGAGCTGAAGTTGAGGGAGTGCGGGGGGTAAGGGGGCTCGGCGGGGGGGGTGCGCAGCTCCCGGGGCTTACTCGGAGACCCCCCCCGGGGACCCCCAGCAGCAGCCCAGAGCTGGCCGGGGGCTGCCCCCCGAGCCCCCCGGTGCTGCTGCCCAGCCCGGCTGCCGTGGCCCTGGGTGCAGGGAGGATGCTCTTCTGCGGGCATCCTGCCCCAGCGAGCCGGGGTTTGGGGTCTGGGGTCTGGTGGCTGGGGGCACGTTCCGGCGGAGTTGGGCTCGTGAATAATTTAGAATATGCCAGGCGCTCGCGGCGTGCGCAGCCGTGCGGGCTTGGTGCTGGCACAGGCTCTCTTAAATAACCCCACTGTGGGCAGCGGGGGCAAACTCCACGTAGGGACCTCTCCCTAGGCCCAACTTCATCCCAGGATTTGGGCACGGCCCGCAGCTCTGCCCGGCTGAGATGCCCCAAGCGCCGTCCGACACCCACCAGCCCCTCCGGTATTTCCCATCCCCAGCCTGGCAGGACCGAACCCCGCAGGCTGAGACCCTCGGGAAAGTTGACACGAGCTGCTCAGCCCGGCTTTGCTTCGCCTCCCCCACGTGCCCCCGTGGCGGCGAGGCGCTCCCGGAGCATCCCCGGGGCCCTGCTGCCGGTGGCGAGCGATGCTGCGGCTGCCCCGAGCTCCGCCAGCCCCTGCCAGCTGCGATCCCTTTGTCTCGCCGAGCTTCTCCTCCCAGGCTGGGGGCAGCAGGGACGGAGCCATCCCGGGGGCCACGGCACCGGGAGCGAGCATCCCCACGGAGCCGCTGGTGCTGCCGCTGCCGGCAGCGCTTCCCGGGGCCAGGACGTGCGTGCTTGCAGGTAGGAGGGGGACGGTCGCTGGGCTCGGTGCTTTTCTGCTCTGCCTCGCTTCGTTCTTCGTTTCACCACTTAACAGGAGCTCGCTCTCTGGAAGAAATCTGCAGCGAGGCTCCCACCATGCCAAGGCGTTTTTGAAGCGTCTTGCTGCCAGCCTGCAGCTGTTCGGGCATTCGGGGGTTTGAAGGGAGCCATCCGGGCAGAGGAATGGATGCTGAGAGGCTGAACCTTTCCCCGTCGGTTCCCGTTTGGGAGTCGGGGCTGATCAGCAGAGCCAGAAGTTGGGAAAGTTGCAGCGCGGCTCACTCTGGATCTCAGAGGTTCACTCGCTTCTGTTTGGCGTTAATCAGAGCCGTGGGCAGGGAGCTGTGCCCGGGACGTGGGGCAGAGGGAGCCGGCAGCCTGCGTGAGCACGAGCACAGCTGTGGATCTGGCACAGCGAGCATTCCTCCTTCCTAAAAACAGCCACTGCAGGCAGCCCCCGTGGGGCTGGTGACGGTGGTGGCAGCGGGCAGCCCCAAGAAGAGATCCTGGGGTGGCTGCGGAGGGCAGGGAGCGAGGCTGCGGGGTGAAGGCAGCCACGGGTCCCCGAGCAGAGCCGCCTGTGGCTCGGGCAGAGGCTGCGCCGCTGCCGCCTTCTTGCTGGAGACTTCTTTTTGCACGCTGCGCAGGGAAAAGAAGCCAAGGAGCGAGGCGGGCTGGCAGAGGCCTGAGCGCCCGGGAGCGCGCGGCAGGATGGGGGCGGTGAGCGAGGCAGGGGGGCTGCTCCTCGGGGAGCCTCTCCAGGTAGGCACGGGCACACGGCTGGGGGGGCCGGCTGGGAATGAGGGGCTGCGTGGGTGAGCTGAGGGTGGGGAGGGGGAGAAAGGGGACGAACGCGGGGTGACACAAGCCATGAAGGACCGGGGAGGAGCGGGTGCGTGCTCAGGAGATATCGCTGGGCCACACGGGCAGAGGAGAGCTCGCCAGTCCGACAAACTTCTGTTGCCTCGAAGCCGGTTTGGGCTTCGTTTTGCATTCAGTCGGTACCGAGGACGTGCAGGTGGTCAGTGCCTTGCCCTTCCTGAAGGCTTGCTGACGTGGCTGGGCTGTGGGTATCGATTCTCACTGAGTGGGGGGAGATCTTCACGCACAGCTATCGGTGGGGTCAGATTTTATTTATTTTGCAATAAGCAGAACGTGAGACAGAAGTTTCTGTAAGTCTTCTCTCAGACCTGGGGGAGCGATGCAGGGAAACCTGTGGGGTTTTAGCGGCTTCAGGGTGAAAGCTTTACGCAGGAATGGAACTCCTGGCTTTAGGCTGTGCAGAGGAGGAGGCTGCTGGCACTGCTGCAGAGCTGCTTCCGTGCCCAGGGGAGCACAAACTCCCCTTTGGTTGCCTGTCCGCTCCCAGCAGAGACACCGACACGGTCCTGGGTCCTCAGACAGGAGAAATGGGGGACCTGGGGAGGTAAAAAAAGAAGTTGCAGCACCCATGAGGAGGTGATGGAGGCTCCCTGCAGTAAGCTTCCACCTGCCCTGTGAGACAGGGGCTGGGAGGGCAGCCCGTGGGGTTAACACCAGTGCTTTTTGCTTGGAATGGACCACAGGTGCTGTAAATCTGTAGGTCCGGGGTGGTTCACCCAAGGGCCCCGAGTAAAGGGTGTGAAACCACAGCAGCTGGTGGCAAAAGGGACGGCTCTTCCCCCGTGGGGCACTACAAGGCACGGACCCAAGCGGTCAAAGGGAGCTGCCAGGCGCCCCAGGAGTGGTTTTGCCACGCGATGCCTCTGCAGAAATCAAGCAAACCTGAGGAAGAGCAAGGATATCAGGCAGGTACGGGCAAGTTAGCACTGAAATATTCTGGTGGGTCTAACCTCGGGGGGCAGATCGCCATCGCTTGTGAGAGGATGGACGTGCAGCAGGGAAACCCGCCTGCTTGGTGCTGCTGGCGGGTTGGGAGGTTAATGAAAGGGGAACCGAGGACGTACCGACGGGCCTCGTTTATGTGGATGCTTTCATTAGATCCAACCCAAAGAGACTAATTTAGGAAATAAATAGCAAAATGTGGGCAATAAATAGCGGTGTAGGGGGAAGAGTCCAGTGCCAGCTTTCCTTGTTAAGCTCTAGAAAACAGAAGTGGAATGGAGGAGCGCAGAAAGGTGATTATGGGAAGGTTCCTCATGCTGAGACTGGGCTTATTTGTGATCTTTAATGATTTGGAGGTGGAAATGAATCAGTCTGGAGCACCCCAGGTGTGTGAAAAAGGAAAAACTGGAGCAAATGGGGCTCTTTACCTGCTGGTGTGGTCAGTGATGCTTCTGTGGGGCTCTGCCAGGAGAAGGAGCGGGGACAGGAGATGCTCTGACCCAGCAAACTGTGCTGCCTGTCCAGGGCACCGCGTGCTGCCGCGGTGGCCATGGGTCTGTACCCAAAGCCTTGGGCATCAGACCAGGGACTCCTGCTGGATCCAGGCAGCTGCCCTGGATGGGGCCGTGGCCATGGGCACCCCCAGCGGGCTCCCCCCTCCAGACCTGCATTGCTTCTCACTGGAGACTCGGGAAGTGCGGGAGGGAGCGAGTTACTGTGAAGTGGCTCAGGCGTGGGGCACGAGGAGGCTGCGGTCTCACGGCGGTGCTGGAGAAAAGCGAGCCTGGAGGATTTGTGTTCCTGCCCGGCTGCAAATCCCTGAGCCAGGGCTCCATCAGGTGATGGGGCTCCGGTATTTATTCCGGCCGTCCTTCGCGTGGCAGCGGCTGCATAATGCAACACCCGCGCGGCGTCTCAGCCGAGCACCCGGTGAGCCCTCCAGCACGAGGGGATTTTCATCTCTGCTGAGATCTCCCGGCTTCAAAGTCTGCAGAATTTATTTGCATCCTTCATGAGGAAGAGAGCCAGGCTTAAGGTTTTTTTTTTTTTTTTTTTTTCTTCATCCTCTCTGTTCCTCCCCACCCGCTTTCCAGTTTATTTGGTTAGCTCAGCATCAGCACAATGATATGGAAATAAAGCAAAGGAGCTTCGTCGTGGCCTTATTGCATATGCATAAATGAGAGAAATAGATCATCCTGGCAATCCCTAGCCAGGCTACCATTAAGGGAATTTCTCCCGTGACCTTATAAACCCCGCTTTGCGAGGGTTTGTAATGAGTCTGCAGAAATTCATTCTGCATGGGCACAAACAAGTCATCTGAGGTCTTAGACCCCGTGAGCACAAAGTAATAATAACACTAATTTCCCACCCACTCAGGCATGTGCTCCTGGAAGACTTGGCTGTTTTTACCAAGCAGGTTTTTCCTTGCTGGGGCTGTCGCAGCGGGTGGGAGCGGGGGCGAGCGGCTGCGTCCCCCCCTTGGAGAGCCCCCATGGAGCCATCCCCTGGTGGTGCTGGAGCCCCTGCACCGGCGTGCTGCAGGCTGGGGGCTGTGGGGTCGCTCGTCTGCCTCATCATGAAGCTGCACCCATCCCTTCCTCCACGGGCATCTGACCCTGAGAGCAAAGATAGCCCGGGTCTGAGCAGGAGGGATGGACAGATTTAAAAAAAAAAAAAAATCCTGCAACATTCCGTGTTCAGCCTCAAGATTTTATATTTTAACTTTTTGCCAAAAAAACAGGGTGGTTTTGGTTCAGTGGCAGAAGTTGATGTTTTTCTGAAGAATGCGCTGCCGATTGGTGCAGCGGATTTATTTTTCCGTAGGGCTCCCCGGCCCTGCTCGGAGCCAGAGGGATGGCAAGGCGAGCCGGCACCGATGTTTATATCCATGGTGGGACTCACGCTGGGCATCGGCCTCGTGCTTTCCTCTTGTAGGTGGCGATGGAGAAGGAAATGTCTGTGTCTGAAGGTGCTGCTCTCCATGTGGCTCATCCAGGGCAGAGTGGTGAGGCTGGGAATAACGGAGCCCCTGGCAGAGCCGGGCTGCACTATGGTACTGCAAGGACGTGGTTCTCTGAACCCAGTGCTCAGCCACGAGCTGTTTCACTGCCAGAGCTTCATTTTTCATCCCAAACCAGATCCATCAAACTGTACTTTACTCCTCTTGCACTCTTTAGTTGCCCTCGTTCTTTTCTTCTTTGCTTTCCTCTCGTTTCCCATTTTGCTCCACCTCGGGTGCGATCTGCTGACACCTGGCGTTAAAGGACTGTGTGCACGGACAGCTCTGAGAGCAGGCTATCACATCTCTTTTTAGACTGAAAAATGTTTGGGGCAGAGACTGCGCTAATGCTCGCGGAGCATCTGGTCCTCTCCAGGTCCAATTCATCACTGTCTTGCAGTTTGCATTATTGTTCACACCAAGGGAAAGTGGGTGTGAAGCTGGAATAATAATGTTTCACACTTGCTTTGCATTGGTTTTGATACCCAACGGCATTTTAACCTATCGGGAAAGGCAGAAAGAAATTGAGGGGTAGTAGTCTACAAACAACGAGTTAATTATCTATACTGAAAGAAATACCGCTGGGGTCAACTCTATACCAATGGCAAATTTAAAGTCAAGGTGGGATTTTTATATTGGAATTTAAGGGTTGTAGTTTGTTGTGCAGGAATTGGTGGGTGAGGGTCTGTGCGGAGCAGCAGGGTTCTGTAATGGTTCTGCTGACTTCCACCTGCGCACGCCGTAAATCTTAAAAAAACCCACCTCGAGCATCACTGGGGAGCGGCGATATTCTCCTGAGACAACAGAGAGCCCTGAGTGATGTCTCCATAGGATAACACGCCCTGCTCATTAACAAGGCACTGATGGGGACACTAGCCATTAAATGTTGTGGTTTCTAGTCAACGGTGTAATCTCTTTAATGAAACCTAATGGCAAATTAAAAAAAAAAAAAAAAAAAGAAAAAGAATTTAATGCTACTTGGCGTGTCTGAAGTTGTGTGCTCGAGAACCGGTGCCATTTGGTGTTAGGACGGTTGGGCTTCCCAGGAGTCTTCAAAGTAACATGTCTTTCGCTGATTTGGACTGACGTGCCTTTTGTTCTGTTCCTGCTGGGTGTTAAACAAGATTTAAGTCTCCTCAGCCCCTATTTAGTTATTGAAGAACATCGCAGCCAACACAAATGCAAACAAAACTGTCTGGTTGTTTGTTTATGCAACAGATCATTAGAAAGTCTGTAGGAAAAAAAAAATGTTCTGGTCTGTTAGATAATTAATCTGCATTTTAAGAATTGTCTAAAGACATATTTGCAAGCTAGTCCATTGAGCTGCTGTTATCTAGTCAATAATCCCCATATTTAAGAGTCCCTAAGAATGTATTTCCATAATGTGCTGCAAACAGTTGAGAAATCTGCATCCTTTTTGTCTTAAGATGTCAGCTCTTGCACATTTCCTATGACAATTTCTTTTTTTTTTTTTTTTCAATGATTGGTGGAAAAATCCAGGCATGTTAGCTTCCAACTGGTAGGGCTAAGAAGAGGGAGAGAGGAGGCTTCTTAAAGCAAACCCCGGCTCCGTGTGCCCTTGAACGTGGAGTGAGTTTGGGATTTCCATCTGGTGTCGGGTGCCGGAGCCCTGGTGCGAGCTGGCAGCGCTGCCCAAAATGTCCCCATGGGTTTGGGGTGTGGGTGGGGGGTTTTGCAAGCTCCTCGTCCCACGGGTGTCAGAGCAGCAGGGGCTGTAGGTGCAGGTATGAATGTCGTGGGATTTGGCGTTTGCTGTGCTCTGGCATGGGTACGCTAGCACTGCTGGGGTTTGGTGGAGGGAGCTCTCGTGGTTCCTGGGAGCTGGCTTTGCTTTGGGACCACAAAGCATGGCTTGGGACCCAGCCTGCCAAATGAGCTCCCTCTTTCTGCTTTGGCCCCCGACGGCGATGAAATTCGCTCGTGGACGTTGGAGCAGGCTCTGGTTTTGGGGTTCGTGTGGCACAACCCGTGAACCAGCGCTCAGGTGATGAGCGTGAAGGGTTTTGAGCAAGGGCGTGAAGTTTAGTGGAGTTAGCAGTTATTTATAACGGGGGAAAAAGGGTAAATGTGCAGACAGCTCCGGCTGGCATGTGATAATTTACTAATCCTCGTTAACGAGAGCAGGGAGTAAAACCCACACTTGGAGAGAGGAGCCCCTGGGAGCTGCCGCGTCAAGGTGAGAAGCTGGAGCTTAATTTCATTATCTTATCAATAACTCGCTGGTCCTACGCCGTGGTGTGAATTCTCGGGGAGTGTTGGTGCTATCTTTGGCAGTCTAAGCGAAGAAATAATGAATCCAAGTCAGGAGAGCATTGTGTGCAGCTCTGGTATCTGTACTTTAAAAATGATGTTGGCAAACTGGTGAGAGATAAGAGAAGAACTACAAGGATGATTTGAGGTCTGTAAAGCATGCTGGAGAGAGGCTGCAGCTCAATCTGTGTCTTTTAATGAAGAGAAGGTTAAGGGGGGATTTGATTGCTGTCTGTAAATACTTAACCAGGGCAGCAGACTCTGCGAGCCAAAGGTTCAAAGGCAGGAGGTGGTTCTGTGGCTGGATGCTCAGATAAATCAATTCAGATGAAGAAAAACAAAGGCCTGTTTTATTTTTGTACTGCTTTATAGTTAGGCACAGGAGCGAATTACCCGGGACTTGGTATATTTGGTGTTTTTAAATTGAAATGATCCATCTGCAGGAGCTGCTTGAGGTCAGCTGCAGGCTGTGGTGGCTCGGTTTGGGAAAACTCAGCAGGAGTAAATAACAAATAAAACGAGGTTTTCAAAGTGGTCGTTGTTGGCCTTCAAATCTTTTAATTAAGTCATTTTTCTTATTTTTAAGGCAGAAAGCAACACTCACCAGGGATTGGGGCTGTAGCTTGGAGGAGATCGGGTTGGTGCCAGCAGAGCCTGCTTGTAGGACTTGGCCAGAAGCTGTGGATTTGCAGGGTGGTGCTGGGTCCGGGCACGTGCCGACCTTCTGTTACACAGGAGGGCTACGTTCTGCTAACACCCAGCTCCTCTCCACCCTTATAGCCTCAAAGCGAGGCAAAAGTGGAGGAGGAGCAACAGCAAGAAAGTCCAGGGACATGTGGCACCTTGAAACCAAGGGGGCAGGGGGGTGATTTGGCCGTGCCCCCAAGCCAGGACCCTTCTGCCTGGGCTGCAAAGCCCTGGGGCAGCTCCTCTGGCTCTGCTGTAGCTGGGGGTGCTCCCTTTTGGGTGGCAGCATCCGAATTTTTCCCTATTGATATTTCACATCAGTGCGTTGAAGAAAACGAAGTTAGGGTTTATCCGTACGAGGGAGAGCTTGCCATTTGCAAAGCCACGTTTTGCTTAAGTTAGTAATATTGTAGCTGTTAATTGAGTGTTCATTGATTGTCTGTCAGCGCCTTGATGTAATCTGTTATTCCCCTTTCCGAGGGATGGCCTACCACTGATAAAACAGTACCGCTGCTCTCGTACCGCGTGCCTGTCTTGACTGTTCGTATTTTCTCCCCCAGTGATTTCATTTTACCAGCAGTATAATTAGTATCATCTCCTCCTCTTTGGAGTCATCTCAGCCTGCGTGCCAGCCTTGTTCTCTCACAAGTCCCTTTAATGCACCTAATACTTCAAGGCTTTTAAGTGGCCTGAAACATGAATTTAGCCAGGGGATGCGTCTGAACGCGGTCCAGGAGCTGTTGTCTGGGAGGATTTAGGGTCCCGGTTTCCCCAGAAATTGCTTCATCCGTTAGAGGTTCTTTTGTTGCTGAAGGTTCAATTATGGGAGTAAATAGTGCTTTATGGGGGAAAAAGGAAAACCAAAGCCTAGCATCGCCCCGCTGCCATGCGGGGAGGCGGCGGCAGGACCAGGCAGGAGAGCCGCGGGGTTTGATGTAGCTCCTGGACCCACGCGTCCTTGAGCTCTTCTGTATCAGGAGGCGAGGAGCTGGCAGCACATCCCAGTAATCTCCTGCACTCAGCGATGCTCCTCTTCTGTATCCACTGCGTGATCCGACGCGTCCGAAGTAATTGCATTTTTTTTTTTTTTTGCAAAGAATGAGACCCGTGGCGTGACGCGGGGATGGCGGCGTGGTTTTGCATATTCAATTTCTTCGGCCAGAATTTGCAGGGAATCTTCAAGATTTGCAGGGAGCTTTTCTGAAGCTATTGGCTGGTCTTTTAAGATCTTTCTGCTGTGTGCTTGGTGGGCTCGAGCGCTTTGGAAAGATTAATTAACCCTAGGTGAGAAACTGTGATTTAACATTTATATAGGGGGGGAGCGAAATTAATATTCCTGCTGCCATGCTGAGTATGTTTAAACTTCTGCTTTCGGCTTGTCTGACTTGGAATAGCTTCTAACTAGTACAAATGATAGAACAATTTATTTTGGATGATGAGTTATGAGAATATTGCTCATACACCCAGAACACGACATTTTCAATCACATCTTCATTGCATTGGTAAGGGGGGAAAAAAAATGATTTTCGTATCTTGACATGTTTATCCTTTGGAGACTGAGTCAATTATCGTATTGTAAAAGAATTCGCTCTATAGCTCGTAGGTCTCTGGGAACATCACTGTGTGATCCTGCAGGCTTTTATTCCAGCTGTTGCAAAATGGGAAGGACGGCGTGAGTTCAGAGATCCCTACAGGTGACACCCAGGAGTAGGAAAATGACTCTATGAAAGCGAGGTGTTGAAAGATAGGAGTTAGAGTCCATTAAGTTCTGTGGAAAGGCTGTCATGAGGCAGCAGATTTGTCATCAAATACTCTTTTGGTTCAGACTGCTTTAATTTTGTGACTAGAGCCACGCAGACAAAGTCTGAAGGGGCCGGGAATTACCCGGGCAGCGTCTGCATGGGTTTATTATCGCACTGCGAGAGGCAGGCCCTGAAAGGAGGGCGGCTCTGTTCACTCTGGGCTGCTGGGGACCTTGTCGTAAGCTCTGAGCAAAGGGCCCATTGCTGCCAGGTGGTCCTGAGAGTCCCCGTGTGCTCCCTGCTTGCTTTCCCTCCCTCTCCAGCCCCGATTTTTGGGCCATTTCCACCCCTTGCATCCATGCGGGGTGGTGTTGGGGTGTCAGAGCTCTGATGTGTCCGAGATGCTGCTTTCAACCACCCTGCAGACCCAGGCAAGGGCAGGGAACTCCTCACAGGCCTGTAGGATCCTAAATCCCTCAGCACAGAGGTATCTCTTCAGCATCTCTTCGTATTGCCTTCTGGGCCTCCTCTGGAGGCTCAGGGTGGGTAGGGATGCTGGAAAACGCTGGGAAGTGGCTGTTCGTGTGGGGCATTCCCATCACTGTCTCGTGCTGTTGCAAAAAGATGAGCTAGTTCAGCCCAGGTATTGATCGGTGTCCTCGGAGAACAGCTCCTTGGGCTTGGACTGCCAAGCACGAGCGCTGCCGCCTCCCAGAAAGCCTCTGCAAAAGCAAAAAGGGTTAAAAAGGAGCGATGTATTCAGCCCTGCTCATCTTATGTGCCCAGGGTGAGCTGTGATGCCCACCTCCTGCCCGCGTGGGGGCTGTGCCCCGACTCCAGCTCCCTTTTGGACGGTGCCGTGGCAGCACGGTGCAGCTTTAAACTTCCCTCTAGGCCTGCAGGAACCAGAAAGTTATCCTCCAGCAGCTCGTTAAAACAAAGCTTGGGATTCTCTTACAAACTCTTGAGCTGGGGATCCGGGGCTTTTAAAAATCATGAGACGAATGATCAAATCAGCTTCGGCTTAAAGCTCTTTGTAGCCCTTATCTGAGGTAATTGATGGAATTTGCGCGTTGCCGGTAGTGGTCCGCAGGGTTCATCCCGCTGCAAATTACAGCGGTTTGGGTTCTTCTCGATGTGCTGGCTGTGTTCAGTGGGGAGCTCCGTGGAGGAAAGCCCGTCCTCACCTCGCCCTGCATGCAAAGCGTGGACGAGATTGCGCTCCCGGAGAGCGGCAGATAAAGGCGAGGCGATGCCACGGGAGGCAGAAATCCTGTTCTGAAAGCACAACCCAGCGCTGCGCTCTCCTTGGCGGTATGTTGAGCAAATTCCCAGCCAAAATCTCCGAGCCCATTTTGCAGAGGCTGGCGTTAATGCAGCCGATGTGCTCCGTTTGCTTGCCCAAGTGCAGCTCTTAAAGCCGTCGCGGATGGCCGATAGAGCCGCTGCCCCTCACCGTTCCCTTGGGATGGTGACATCCAGAAGGGTTTTCCAGGACAGTGGAGGTGATGGTTGGGTTGTATCTGTGTCTCCGTGCAGATGTCGGGACTGGAAAGCCCCCATTTCCAAGCTGGTGTGTGTAACAGCACTCCAGGTGAAATGTTCAAGGCGCGGTTATACGGATGGAAGTTTTGAGCTATATGCCTTGGCTCAAGCGCTCCTGTTTCTGTAGGTTTGTTTACGTGGAGGCTTTGTGCTGGCTTTTGATTTTCCCATTATTGAGGTTGTTATGTTTTTATAGCTTTGCATTACTCACTGGTTCCTTTTATTCCTTTCAAGTTTGCCAGCCATGACTAATGAAGAGTTTTGCTGCAGCCCTTTCTGGAGTGGAGACTCCAGCTGGGTGAAGGGGAGCCTCCTGCCTTCCACCACCCGAATTTGGTATCAAAGCTCTGGTAGGGGCCCAAGGAAACGTGCTGCCTTTTCCTGGGGCACTTGCAATAGAGTTCGTTTTATTACCGGGGTGCACGTGCTTACCAACCTGGTAAATAAATGATTCTTTTTACTGATGAACTTTTCTTTTTTCAAGTGGAAATCTGAAGCATTGAGCCTGTAAGCAACTGGCCTGGCTTTGTGGTGTGAGTGTCCCTGTGTGTTTTCCCAGCTCCAGCGTAGCCAGCGACCTGTTTGGGATCATTTGATGCAAACGCTGCTGGTGTTCTCTGTCGATGGCCACAGTCGTGAGCACTGGCCTGAAACATCTCGGCAAGGTCAAATGCAGCAACTTACACCTGTGCTGGGGACAGCTGAGTTATTTCTGCTTTTCTGCAGGGTTGGTGCCATCGTTATTATCTTTTGTCTGCCTCTTTCATGCAAGGCTTTATCTTCCATGCTGAGAAGCCCAGCAAGTGACCTGGAGGCTGTTGTGCCTTCTGTCTGGGTTAAGTCCCCACGCCCCCACCTCTTGCAGGTTGAACTGGTAATTTCTTTGCATTTCCAGAGTCAGTCAGCCCTGGGAATGCTCCTGGGGAGGGGAGAGGAGGTGAGCAAGAAAAAAAGAGGAGCTGATGTACCCCCAGAGGACTAAGGTGACCGCTTTGTAGTAGGGGCACCTCGAGCAGTCGGGCATTTTCTCTCAGTCCCAGGACACTGAGAAGTCACAGTGGAGACGGCAGAGAAGGGAGCAAAAGGCAGAGTGCTGCCAGCAGTGGGGTTTTTGCTCGTTGTTGCTGCCCGCAGAGGGTTAGCGAGCAGATGTGGAACACGGCTGTGCCATGGCACCGGCCGCTGTGCATTGCTGCCAACAAATTCCCACCTTTAGGTGAGGGCATTGCTGTACCCCTTTTCTTCACCAAGTCCTGGAGTATTCCGCTAGGACGAAGTGAAAACCCTGGGGCAATTTGAGAGCTGAACGTGCACCCCCTGACCCTGCTCGTCCCCCAGACCTGCCGTGCCGCCTGCTGCGCACACAAAGTCACCGCTCTGCAATGACATTCCTGTGCATGCTTCCTCTGCCAGCCCTCGGCTAATTTTATTTCAGTTCCCCCCGTACTTCCTTCCCCCTTTCTCACATACAGCCTGTCTAACCAGAGCTGCATAATAGACTTTTAAAGGCCACTTAATGATGCAAACTTAAAAGCGCAGAGAAGGCATGGTGAGGCAGAGCAGAGGAGCTCGCGCAGGGACAGGGGAGATTCCAGGCTCATCTCTAATCTCCGAGAGCCTCCTGCAGAGCAGGTGAGTGTAGGAGGGCCCCACGAGAGCAGGTGATAAACTGTGCCTGGGAGGGCTGTGATTACTGCTCCGCATCCGCACCGTGCTCGCCCCGGGGGCCCCGTGCATCCATTCCCTGCTCATTCCCTTTCTCAGCTCTCCTTTAATTAGGAGGGCTGTGGTTGTCGCGAGCAGCCCGGAGAGCAGCCGATCTGCTGCTTTTTCAAGGCCCAGGCACGCTGAAAAATACAGGGCCAAGTGCCTGTTTTGAAGGCTGAGAGGTTTGGGAGGGAGGGAAAAGAAGGGATATCCACAGGGAGGGCTCGGTGGTGCACAAAGGTTGGCGTCACCGTGCAATCCTGCTCACTTCTGCTTGTGCAAGCAGCCCCCCGGGTCCTGGCTCAGGAAAGTGCAAAGCTTTTTGTCTCTTTTTCTGAACGGGGAAGTTCTTCTGACCTGGGACACGAATCCCTGAGCTGTGTGGGCAAAGCTGTCCTGTGGCTGCGGTGTGCCTACAGAGCGCTCTGAGCACCGTCACGGGGTCTGGTCCTGTGGGATCCCGGCACAAAAGGGTAAATGGCTGGAAAAAAATGGACTTGGTACTAGAAAACATCAATGGATTTCCACCTTATAATAGTGGACAAGCTGGCTTTGTTACCACTTGTGGTATGATTTGGAGTCATGGCATTTTTAGGGTCTTGAGTTAGCATGAGGCAGTGTTAGGAACAGCAAGTGCTGCGGGTAGATCCATTTCAGTTTGGCATTTCACTCCCATCTTCCAAAAATACTGTGTTTATATATTTAAAAAGGGAGTTGTCTTTGTGAGAATTTGCATCTCAATGACCCAATGTCACCCTCTTTAGCTGTGAATAATCTGGGATGTGGAAACAGGTCGCTTTGGACAGGGACATGGCAATTAATTTTTAATAAAAGTTTCAAATATTTGAAATATTTCCTAGGCTTTTTTTTTAAAAAAAGTGGAAAACAGATTGAGATGACATTTTTAGCTAAAGGAAGCTGTTGACTTGTATACTTGGATGCTCCCGCTGAGATGCCTAGCTTTTGAGTTTTAATTCAGTGCACATTTTTGTTCACTTTCTTGCCGGTTTTTGTACTGAACTTTGCCCTGTGGGTGGAACCGGTGTTAGCCTCGTTAAAGCATCTAAAACCTCTAATTATTGGAGAAATGGCTTTTGGTGGATGGGAATTATCAAGCCAGCTGCTGTGTATATGTTGGCTATTTTTTTTTCTCCTAGGTGGGGATGTGCCTACTTAATTTAAACAACAGGGAGCACGAAATGTGGTGTGATCGGTGTCTGCATTGCCTCGTCTAGCAGAGTGAGGGGTGTGTGAGCTCGTGTCATGCATTATTCCAGTCCAAAAGAGCTCAGAATTGTTTTGTGTTTGGGGCATTGTTATTTTGCATCAGAACTGAAGTAACAATGGAATATTTTTAAAAGGCACAGGGTAAGGTGGAGCCTCCGGGAGCAGTTAGTCAGTGAATATGAAAAGGCACCGGCCCTAATGATGACGGGAAAGTTCTTTATGGGATCTGGGAGCAAAAGGCAGGGAAAAAATGGGTACAGCCTGCAGAGGCACAGGATGGAATTCATCAGGGGAACAGGGCTGGCAAATAATTGCATATGCAGTTGTTAACGTCGCGGATGATGGGTTAGGGCCGGCTGCCCCATCCTTCTTGGGCAAAGTGTGTGCGAGAAGGAGAAGGAAGGTTGTGAGAACTGAAGGAAGATAAAGAAACGACACTGGTGAGGGTAGGAGCCTTAGAGAGGAGCCTAGAAGAATGAAAAAGAGGAGGAGCAAAGGTAGTGTTAAAGAGGAGGAGTGCTGCAGAGGCATGCTGAGGTAACTTGTCCATGTTCCTGCTGAGACCAGTAGGGGATACGGGTGCAGTTGTGGAGCCCCGCTGAAGCCCCAAGCAGCACCAACCCAACACAGGAACTGGGCTCTGGGCCCGCAGTACAGACCGTGTTGGCACAGTAACATCATTTTTAGAGCTGAGCTTACACAGAAGGCAAGGAAGCAGAGCTGGGTGGACAGAGAAAACCTCCGGGTGTAAGGGAGGAGCTGGGAGCAGAAGGGCTGCTCGGTGGCTCTGCTTCAGCAACAGCAGTGAGATTTACTGCCTGCTGTGCATTGTGGCTACTCGGAGAGCTTTGCTTCTCCTGCATTCCCTTCCCACCGCGCTCCTGTCTTTCCCCATCTATTTCTCTGGTAAAATCCCAGCCTGTGTTGCCCTGGCCCTGCCTGGCGGTCGCTGGGTCCCAGCTGTCTGGCACGGCGCTGCTTTGCTCTCCTCCTGCCTTCCCGAGGCCACCAGGCAGCGTTGCAAAGTTGGGAGATGGAGGCTGAGCTCCGCTGTCCACAGTCACAGCATGGAAATAACCCTTTGGCAGCAGCATCTCCAGAGGCAATTAGCTCGGCTGGACAGAAACTGCTCCCCTGGGCTCCTGAACCTCAGCACCGGGCTCTGGCGTGGCCAGCGTGTAAGGAAAAATGAGGCCATTGCCTTTGGAGAGAGGCTGTTTGTAACTGCTTCCATCTCGCTCGCCAGTTTGAGACCTCAATGCCCAGAGCTCTCATTTGTGCTCTTGCTTGAGCCCTGCCATATGCATGGGCTGGGATGGCAACGCAGCGAGAGCAAATTTCCGAGCTGGGCTCGCGGAGGGCAGCTGAAATCAGATGGCCCATCAGTGCTGCTCTGTAATGTTTGATTTATGAAAGCACGGAAACCTGCGGCCATCTCGGCACTGAGCACATGCCCACAGGACTCCAAGAGAAACAATCTCAAAGCAAGGGAATGAACTCTTCTCGACGGCATAAATTGCAGCAAGAAAAACTGAGGCTGGACATCAGGTAACGCCGCCGAGCAGTGGAAAGGGCGAAGCACTAAAATAGATTGCTAAGGGAGTGCGGAGTTCCTGCCACCGGAGATCTTAAGGAGCAGATCAGACAAATGGCTTGGCAGGGCTGAGCCCGCAGGCGGGCAGGTAGGCTGGAAGAGTTCTTCGTTCCCTCCCTGGGTCTGGACTTGTCTCCTGTGATTCCTGCCAATGCAAACGGGACCAAACTTTGCATAAGAAACCATTATCAGCACCTCTGCAGCCTGCCTTGCGCACGCTGCTGGGGTTCTGCTCCCCGTGGCATGCAGCCCTTTATTTTCAGGCAGGCTTTATGGAAATTGGGCCTGGTGTTGTATGGAAATGTCACACCTCGAGACTTTCAGCACCTCTGGAAGGGGGAAAAAAAATGTTTGGAAAATTAAATATTTCTGTCAAAAAGCATGATAAACCTTTTGCTGTTTAGGAAGGTGAGAAATTAAAATCGCAAAACAGGGAGCGAGCCAACGCGCGCGGCGGGGTTGGCTGGGGCTCCCGGCTCCAGCGAGGCTGCGCGAGGGAATCAGCGGGGAGACAGAGCTGCACCGTGCTCGGAGGTCCTCGTGGGCACGTGGGGGAGAGCAGCGAGCTCTCGCCGTGCGGCGCTGAGCCTGCTTGTGTCTACAGCTATTTGAGTGCCTTACAAGTGCTTTCCCTGCTGTTTGCAGTGCTATGATATGGGAGTGCTGGGAAGACTGGGGGGCATGTACCTGTGTGCCTCGGCTGTCTGTTTTAATCTGCAAAATCTCCGCAAGGAGAAGTTGGGGAGCGAGGTGAGCGGTGGGTTACAGATGAAAATCCAATTTACAAATATGTGAGCAGGGAGAGGGGAAAAGAGGAGAAACGCGTGGGTCTCCCGGTGATCCGCTGAGCGCTGCAACGTGCTGTGAAGCTTACGGATCAGGCGTGCGATGGGATAACTTGTAACTCGTCCTCCCTTAGCAGGGAAAATCGCAGGGTGTTTTATTTGGTCTGGAGAGACTGCAGTCTCTGTCTTAGAGGGCTGTGTTGGCACTCTCACTGTACAAAGCACAAATTATGTCCTCCCTGTGTAAGAAAACCACTCTTGTTCAGCCTTTGCTGGTGTGCTGGATCCCTAAGGCCAGGTTTTGCTATATAAAGCAGAAGACATCGTTGTGTTTTATTTCAGACTGAAGTGTGTTCTCGGAGAGAGAGCTGACGTGTTAACCTGTCAAGCATCCGTACTGCCATTGTGTTCAGTTGCACGTCTGGGCCTTCAGATGGGGAAAAAACCTTTGGAACAATGGGGTAACAGCCCTGGGGCTGCAGTGAGGGGCAGAGCTCCTGGGGACAGGGTGCGGGCAGTGTGGTGTCCCCATTTCACTGGGGATGGAGCGGTCCAGAGGTACCCCAGGACCCCCCCAGCAGGTTCCAGGAGCCAGTTCTGCATTCCCAGGGGTCTCACCCTTTTTCCTGCTCAGCTTTGGGGGCTGAGCTTATCCTGCAGAGGCTCTGGGGACCCCTTATCCGTGTCCCCAGCCCTGGTGGGGATGGAGCAGGGTGCCAGGCTTCAGCCCCATCCCTCCCCTGAAGCGTGGCCCTGGCAGCTCCAGCGCCTCCGTTACTCTGGCAACTAACTGTGATCAGGCAGCACCAGGCAGCTGAATTCAGCCCCTTGTTCCAGGAAAAATGCTCTCATTGAAGCCGAGCCCCAGCAAAACCCTCCTGCCTTTCTTCTGCCGATGGCACCGACATCCCTGTGCGCGCCCAGGAGCGCGCGCGGGGCTGGGGAGCCACTTGCCCCGTGCCACGTCCCTGGTATTTGGAGGTGGCCGAGTCCTGGGGAATGTGGGAAGGAGGAGAAGGGTGCAAGAGAGCCCAGGCACGGACAGGGGAGGGAAGATCAGGGAGAGCTGTCACCGAGACAGAGGGCACGACGTAGGCGAGAGCTGGAAATCGTGCTCCCGTCCCGCGGGAATAAAGGAAGTCTTGCAAAGCGCTCGCTCCTCTCTCTGCCTGCCCGTTTGTCAGCTGGAAACGGTAACAAAGGCACTGGTGGCACTGGGGATGTGCTGCTTCTCTGGGATGGAAGGAGCTGCCCAGAATGATAATTGGGTCTTTTTTTTTTTTTTCATTTTTTTTAAGAAGCTAACAGGCTACTGCACAAAGTAATTAACTGGACAGATGGATACAGCAGAATTTGTAAATGTCGACAGCGACAATAAGGCACATTTTTTATAAAGGCCTTGTGTCAGCAAAAGGGCTCCGAGTTTGGGCTGGCTTTCAGGGAACCGGCTAAAATAAATGAGACTTTTAAAAATTAATAATCTTAATAGCTGCATATGATGCAGGTGTCTGGTGATGGCTGCAGGGATAGCCAGAAGATGGAGGGGAGAGCAAACGGGCCAGGATTTCGGTGCACCTTCTTGCTCGTGCATTTTGTTTTGCCTATGGAGACATCCCTTCTTTGTGCACGTGAAGGGGTTGTTCCCCACCAAATGTATGAGAGGACTGAAAAAATAGAGTTGCTGCAGTGCCAAACCTAATGGATGTGTTTCAGATCGTCACCTGTGCTCTGGCACTGTCGGGTCTATTTCTGGAAATGGTGATCACAGTGCTCCTTGTGCCCCTGCCTGGGCTGTGCTTCTCCCACATGTGCCACTCTGCCCTTTTACAGGCAAGTCTGGTGCTTTTCCCCTGGTCCATCTCTTTAATCCTTGCCATTTTCTGGCTTCCTGTGGCAGCGAACTGCATGGGTTTAGTTAAGCGTGGGGTGGTTTTTTTTTTCCCTTTGTGTTTCAGAGCTGCTGGTCATTGCCTGCAGCAGTGGCCTCCCACTTGACGGGCTGTCAACGTGTTACCAAAGGCACATAAAGGAGCAAGCAGAGGGCAGGGCTGCTGGCAAGCAGCTCATGCAGAGCTTGCTTGGGCATTGCTGGACCAGGCAGCACTCTGCAATTAGTCTGTGCTGGTGTTGGCTGTAGCAGGTTATTGGCCCTGTACCGATGTCAGTCAGGCCAGCGAGTCTCGAAGGATGCCGTCCTCCAGCATCAGCATCCCAGGAGACGTGTTAAAAGTTAGGTGAGAAACCCATTTTTCCTGACAGCTCACTGCATATCGTAAGAACATCCATCCTCCAGATGAAATATTGTAGACACGGGGGAAGAAACCTGTTGGAAACGTGTCCCTGGGAACTCAGACAGCAAACAGGCTCTCAGGTTTATTGGCAGCTCCGGCCCTGGTTTTATATTTGAGCACTTGCTGCTTTGGCCCTGGAGCTTCCCTTCCATATCTCAGAGGGATGATGCTGGGGGAGAGCTGCAGAAGGGACATCCCAGAGTCCTAAGGCATGTTCCCCACGCCCTGAAGAACCTAACGGGGCACCTGTTTTGTGTTTTAGCAGCACAAACGTGTGTCCTGCATGGCTGGAGTAGCGTGGGTTACGGTAACGCCATGGTGAGCACGGTTGCTGATTTTGATGCTGCACCCAAGGAAAACATCTCCCAGCTTAGCACAGGATCTTCCTTTGCTTTAATTAGCAGGCAGGGACTGGGACAAGCTGTGCCAACTGGGGAAGCGGGGGGGTACGGGGAAGGAAACCACTAAAATCTGGCTTCCTATTAGTGTGGCAGGCTTTATTAGAGAGAGGGCGAGAGCAGCACCGGAGGTGGGCGGTGTGCGGTGCCCGCTGAATCTGTAATGACCCCTCCTCCAGCTGCAGCACCCCGGTGCTGGGAAGGGGGCTGTAAAGCATTTAACAGATCAAACACTGCCAGGGAAACAGGGCAGAGCAGTGGGGGAAGCTCGCCTAAAAGAGGCTCGGCTAATCAAGGTAACTGATTTATGGGACTGTGATTACAGCTTTTGATACGCTGATGACAGAAGCACCTTTCCTGGGGTTTGTGCTTCTGGTTTCCTCTTTCTCCTCCTTGTACAGGTACCCTGCTGTTCCCCCCCCCAAAAAGCAGATAGTTGTTCACTGCTGAAAGTGGATTGTTTTGATTAATTGATCTGAGAATGATTTTTAAAAGTTGCATCGGAAAAGAGTTTGTTTTTCCTCCTTTTTTTTGCTAAGCAAGTCCTATCACCTCTGCAGAGAGAGAAAAAAAGAAAAAGAATAACGACTTCCTGGTTTCTGGATGTGAAAGCTTGAATTAGAGAGTGCCCAAAGCTGCAAAGACCAAGGTCTATGCAGTTGGAATTTATTTATTTTGGAAAGGTTTGAAGTCCTTCTGGTGCTCGATGTGGCAAAGGCTAGGCATAATTCCCCCTTAAGACAAGTTAATTTGTTTTTCCTTGCAACTTCTTCTGAATTTTCTGCTTTAGTTGGAGACCAGGTCTAGGAGTGGGCATGGCAATGCTCTCATCTTCTGAAATAATTCATAAATTTTGATGGTGATCTTGGTTTCTAGAAACTTAACTCCAGCAAACCCCTTTCAGAGGGGCCACTAGGCTTTCTGTGAGCTACAGACTAAGGAACCAACATCCTGAAATCTTTTCCAGCCTTGGTAGTAAAGCCAGCTTTACAACAAATTGCAAGTTGTGGATGAATTGTCTGCAATTAGTCTAACTGCTCATGCTCTTCTTATGGGAAAAGCCTCCAGTCATTTCTGAGTGGCTTTACTGTTAAAAGATGATGCAAACAGGTAAAATCCCGTTTATCTGGCGGCTCTTTCCTAGGATCGCTGTGAGCACAACGCAAGTTGTGCATCCGCTGGTTTTTTGTGGTCTGTGCCAAAACGTTCAGGTCACTGGTTCATAAGAGAAAAGACTCCTGACTTGAGCATAACAGCTCTGCTGCAAACTGCTTTAATTCATTATGGTCGGGTAATTAGCAGACCCTCTTTCATACCTGCTGGAGCTCCTGGAAGGCGGGGAGCAGGGGCAGGACGGAGCCTTTCCGCACACGTAGCACCCTCGGTGGGATGCTTTGTGCACAGCACTGGGCTCTTTTTTGCACTTCTGCCAATCGCTGCACCTTCTGCCAGCAGCAGATAGATAGGAAGGAATGGAAATATTTGCAGCGAGTCAGTGACAGCATCTGGAATAAATCTGTGGTGCCTTTCCTGGCGGAGAGCTTGGAGGAGAGCAGCAAGGAAGGGCCAGGCTGGGCATCAGTGGTCAGGCGGAGAGGAGCGGTTCTGAGCACTTATCAGAGGAAACTTCTCCAGGCCATTAAGCGGAAGGGAAAGCAGTAATTTTTTTTATATGTAAAATATATGAATACTGTAATCAAGCAGAGTATTAGCTTGCATTAAGGGGCTGGAGTAGCGCTGCGTCCGTGCATTAAGGCAATTGCCTTCCAGGTCACGGGATCAATTGCGCTGGGGAGAGGAGGCAATTGCAGGTCACGTCCCTGCTGCTTGTCAGCCCCCTCTGCTCCTCCAATCTGTGTGTGTGCAGGGCAGGGAGGGCTGCTGGCGGCCACCACGCTCAGCTCCTTGTTCAGGGGCTCTCCTGAGATGCCCGTCCCCATTGCCCTGCAGGGGAAGCTCCTCTGCCCTAATCCCAGGCTGCTCTGGCTGGACATCGCCCGTGGCGTGGAGGACCCCAAATGATCCCGTCTACCTCCTGCTCGGCATGGGCTTGAGTAAACCCAGGAGAGCCGGAGCAGGCTCCAGGATGGGAAAAATACATAAGTGGAAAAATAGTTGCTGTTTTGGAGGTGACAAACAAAAGTCATGGTCCTCCTTTTCACGGCCTCTTTTCCCTTCTGCTCTTTTTGTGTGTGTGTTCTTTCCTTTTGGTAATTTTTTTTTTTTTTTTCCCCAGTAACCCCTAGTAAAGGAGATGGAAACTGAGAATGTGACTTGAAGGGCTTGTGGGAAAAATTGGAAACTTCGTGGTGAGGGGGCTGAATTGCAAAAATTATCAATTTTTGGAAGAAGGCCATTCTCTTGACAAAAACTATTTGAGAAATTCTCCCCGGCTCTAGCTGCAATGTGTTTTGGCCACCATCCTGTGTAATCACAGATCATTATTTCTGAAGCACGGATGCTGCCTCATCTGAAATATTGTATGTGGGGAGTGGATGGGCAGCAGCAGAGCTGCTCTCCCCTCCTGACCCCACAGGCAAGGTGCAATGGCTCCCCCCTAACCCCTGTATCCCACCCCTGCAGCCGGTCTGGGAACAACCTAATTTATGGGCTCCACAAAACACCGCATGCTTTGCCTGGTGGAGATGGAGCTTTGCAAGATTTTGGGTTTGCAGGGATGCTACAGATCTGCAACACGGTGTAGCAAAATAGCATGTCTGTTGAGCTTGGTTTTGGAGGAACAAGGAGCTCTGGTTAGAGCGTGGCTGCTCTCTTTCCCCACCATGCTGCCACTTCCCCTCGTGTAAAGCTCTTGGAAAGTTTAGGAGCTGATCAAAGTAAAAATCAAGTGAATTAAGGGATGTTCTGCATCATGGCTTTTAAGCAGAACTCTTCCTCCCTCCCTTCTGCCCTTTTTCCTGCCATCGCTGCCTCCATCCCCAAGGACCTCCTGCGGTGCTCCTGTTTGTCCCCTGGTCCCCCAAAGTGACCAGAGTTGCATCCACCTGTCCCGGCCTCTGCAGCAGGACCAGAGCCTGATGGAGACGTGGCTTTTCTTAGACTCTTGCTCACGGGTTGATTATGCAGTTTAAAACTCCAAATCTCCTTCTATTTCTTCTCCCTGAAGCAGACAGGAGCATTTTGAAAATGTTTTGAAGTGCCAGTGACAGCAGCACAATGCCGGCACCGTTCTATTTAGTTGCTTGCTTTACCTCTCCCGCCTTCCCCCTCCCCTCAGCCTCCACTCCTCCCCGAACACCTGCCTTTTACCCAATTTAATTTTCACACCTCCTCCTGCTGCTGCCGTCCTTGCCAGTTATCTCCGTGGTTCTGCAGTGGGTGTCTCTCCCTTTTTGGAGCCATTGCCTTGGAGATTCCCATCCCATCCCCAGCTGGCTTCCATGAACCCAGGAGATCCGGTCCTGGAGCTGACCCTACCACACCCCCATCAAGACAACGCTAAAGCATAAAGTTAATCTCCAATTTGGGCTGAAGTCGTGTTGGTTTCAATGTGCATAAGTCCATTCATCAGTGGTTGCCTGTGTTACTGCAACGTCAACACGGGAGAGCAGCACGCTGGGTGCGGTAGGTGGCACAGCTGCTGTCCCAAAGGCACTGGCAGGGACTGGTTCTCCTGGCTGGGAAGAAGAAACCTGATTGCCATAAGACATCTTTACAGCTCTCTTTTAAGCTTTGATGGTGAACGTAGGGAGAGTGGTTAGCATGGGTTTTCTTACTGGGGCGTAGCCGTTCCCATTTTAAGCACAGTACCTTACCATTCTCCTAAACGTGCACCTCCTCCTGATGGCAGTGCCCATCCGACAGCCACTTTAATGTATTTTCTCCCTTAAAACACCTATGGGCTTTCAGTCAGACCTCCTTCGGGCTTATTTTCCTCCTTGTTCCTGTGAGCCCTGCACAGCAGCTGGAGGAGAAGTCATCTGCTCCGGCTCGTGCACCAGCAGAAGTGCTAAGGAAGTCTCAGCCGAAGGGTCGGGCAATTGCACTTTTCCTTCCCCGAAACCAGAGCCAGAAACTCCAGGACCCTGGGGCCTCACCGGCTGCATTTATGAATCATGATGGCCAAAAAGGCAAGGACCCAGCGTGAATCTCCAGCTCCGGTCTGAGTTTGCAGGATTGGCAGTTAAGAGGAGAGACAGAGACAATGATGTGCTCTTAACAGAGAAATCTGGAGCCATTTGATCACAGTAACTAATGTGCCAGTAGGGATGCTTTCTGCTCCATCCTATTTTTCAGACTGCTGTTACCTTTTAGAGCAGGCCAGGAAGGCAGAGGCAGAATAGCCAGGCTCAGAGGGGCAGTGGCTGTACAGAACTCCTTTACCAGAGGTTAATAGCCAGCTGGCTGCTCTTCACTAGATGCAGGACCTATTCCCCTCTAGTTTAGTATCCAGCACAAGGCTAGAGAGGATGTGGTAACTCGTGTTGGACCCGGCTTTATCTCCTCAGAGGATTTTTCCAGCTCATCTGGAGCAAGGCTAGAAGAAACGAGAGGGAAGCATTGGCACTGCTCTGTGCAGACACGCAGAACCTCATAACCATGATGACAAAGTACAGGTTTGTAGCACAGAAAAAGGAAAAAGCCTCAAAGGACGATGGTCACAGCAATGCATCCCCAATTAAAATGGATGGCTATTCCCCAGTTATTTTCTAAATACTGATTTTGCTCTGTCTGTAACACTTAGCACTCGTGTGAAATAATGTGCTGTGATCTGGCCGTCCCTCGGAGGCATTATTCTGGAGAGAACAAGAATTTCTAATCTGCTGCCAAGGGCACAGGGGCAGAGAGGGGTGGTGACACCTCCAGGCATGGCGAGGCAGGATGAGCATCCAGGCCTCCCATCTCTCTGTCACTGCCTTGCTTTGTTTCTACTAAAATCTGAGCTGGTGTAATTGCAGCAGGGCAGAGTCCTAGCAGCAATGCCGCCCAGATCCCTACCTAGCTGAAATCTCCGTGTGGAAGTCTGCAGCCCCATGCTGTTTTATTCGATAAAGGCTGCAGTCCAAGGTGGTTATGAGGGACCTTGATCAAAACCACAGAGGTTATCCTAACTGCGAGGAAGAGAAGATGGTGCCTGCACAGCAGGGCTGCGGGCAGCTGGTAACCTCCTGTGTGTCTCCAGGCTGCCCTTTCCAACCGAGGAAGCAGGGAAGGGGGAAAAGTGCCATCTTTTTACCAGGATGAAAGAAAAGCTAAGTATGAATGGTCATAATTTAGTGGGCTCTCGGGTGAATTTGTATTTCGCTCTGATTATTGAGTGCATTCCCTAATTGCAGCAATAAAAAGGAATAGTCCATCTTCTAAATGCAAACGGTAGCGCTGATTGTTATTTAATTAGTTGATTCCAGTGGTCGAGGGGTGAGCTTGGAATTACAATTGCATCTTGTATTATTTCACTGCGATTGCCGAATTAATTAGGAGAACAATGGGATTCTTCATTGTTGACGTCTTAAGAACTTGTGAGAATAACTTTAAAACTGAAGGAATAATAAAAGGCCGTAATGGGTTTTTCTCCTGACACACGGAGGCAGGAGGGAACTGCAGTGCCCCCATCAGCACTTTCTTTCCCTATTGTAGAAGACGAGATGTTTACGGAGAAGTTGCTAGCCTTGCTGGGAAGAGCACCGGAGTAATTCCGCAGGAGGGAAGGATCAGCTCTGCCACTTGACAGCCATACGAGCAGCTGTGTGCAGAATAGCAATAGCCACGGCGTGCTCAGCATCAGGTGCGGGAGCACAGCCTGTCATTGGGATGACACGAGAGCGTGCAGTCCCACAAGACGGAGGGAGGAGCACTGTGTGCATCTCTCGCTTGCCAGGGTGTAATGATCACCTTCACTTCATCATCCTTTCCCTCTTCCCCGTGGCTGTATTTGACCGAGGGAAGGTTGGCAGGGTACCCAGGCAGGGAAACCCAGGGAAGCCCAGAGAGCGATGCTCCGACGGACAGTGCTGCTGCAGGAGGTGGCCTGGCTGCTGTGTGACTTTGATTCTGCGTGGTGCCAGGGGGCATGGGGCTGCTGAAGCTCCTCTTTGCCACACACCGACCTCCCCTGGGCTCACTTGTTCCTCTGCAGTCAGCCGGGCTCGCAGGAGACGTGCTGTGAAGCAGCACACAGCAGCACTGCTTGCGTGGTGTGATGGTGTCAACCTCAGAGGACTTCTGCTAATGGGATGCGGAGACCAAGCCCCACCTGACAAGACAGGTTCAGACCAAAAAATTGCTTTGCTGCATTTTAAGTACAAGGCTTCCTCTATGATGAGCAGACAAAAATGCGTGGATGGATCATTTGGGCAAAGCCATCAGGAAGGACGAGGTAATTTAAAGTCAAACTTGAGGTGCTGACGTGGGTTAATTCCTAAGTATTGTGGAAAAATAGCCGCTGGTATTCATTGTCACACAGTATAATTGAAGCTGAGAGGAGATATTTATGTGGCTTATCAGACTTTTTACGAAGTTGTAAGTGTAAAAGCATAAGTGAATAGAAAGTTATAAATTCTTGTGCTGCAGGATATGTCCTAACTTCTGCTTAATGAGAGCTGAGCAGAAACCTAACCTCAGGACAAGCTGCCTCTCCTCTGTCTCTGCACTTTCTTCTTCAGCCCTCAGTGCTGGCTGCTGTCAGCCCCTGACAGCCAGACCAAAGGGACCACGAGGCTGACCTGGGGAGGCTGGGTCCCTGCTGGGAAGCATTGTCTTCAGCTTAATGACCTGCTGGCCCTCCAGCCCACAAGGTGCTGCCTTTCAAGGCATCCCACCGTGGTGGTTTTGCACAACGGGGGAAGAATCCTGTCCTCCTCGCTGTGCTAGGTGAGGATGAATTGCACGTGTGTCAGAATATTGGTCCAGAGAACAAGGTCTTGCCCTCTCCCACATCCATCCAGGCACACTGCCTGGAACGCAGACTTGTGGCAAAGTGTGTTTTCATAAGAGCTGCTAAAAACTGCAAAACAAAACAAAACAAAACCTTCCTTCAGTGGAAAACAGAGAAATCTTTAAAAACTGAGGCAATTTGCAAGTATGGCCATGAAAGTGGTGGGCAAGAGGCACTGAGGTTTCTCTCTGAAAATGTTAGCTTTATTGTTTTTCCTCTCTTTCTTTTTAATTTTATTTTACTTGGAATGTTTCATATAATGGTCTTTCAGCTGGCTTATTGTCATGTAGGTTTTATTGTAGCTGACTGAGTGTTTGTGGGGATATTACAGCCTTGCAATAGAAGAAAACACAAAACAGGTTTTCTCAAAATACATGGGGGGGGCATTATTACGTTAAAGTAATCATCTTTCCTGACTGAACTTGGCTTCCCCTTCCGTGGATGCTCTGCTGAGAGTTGTTCCTTTCTCATGTATGTCCTTGTATTGTCAGGATTAATTTTGCAGAGAGAGAAGTCTTCATAAGCCAAGTTTTATCCTTTTCTCCCTTTCTAAGTGAAGAAGTTAGATTTTTTTTCCCTCTCCCTTGCCAAAATACTGCAGTTAGCATCTACTGTTGCTCTTTTGCATTGAGCTTCCCTTTCAGGAAGGGAATGAGTATGAGTTGTAAGAGTTTTATGCGTTGATCCTAAGTGCTTTAGGGTAGGCTCCTTACATCCGCAGTGGCTCCTTTGTGTGCATTTATAAGGCCATCTTAGAGGAGGGGAGCTCACAAAAGGCAGGTTTGCCCCAGAGCAGAGCATCTGGGGCAGCTGCAGTGGTCCTGAGGCTGCATCAGACCTCTGTGTCCTGAGCCCATGGTGCAGGAACCAGGGAAAAAGTGTGTGTGTGAGTGCAGGGGGAGCAGGAGGCAGGCTGTGCTGGTGTGAAGGCACGGCAAAGGGGAGTGGAAATTGCAGAGAATAAATTTTTCCTGCCCCCTCCTCTGTTTTTATGTCAGAGTGCTTCGAGCTCTGTTTGCTCACATCAGAAGGCTTGTGGCATCGGTTTCTTCTCTTTACTCAAAATTGGTTTGAAGTACAGGGCAGAGCAGTTTGCAGTGTCTTCTCTTTGTAGTCTGGCTTCACCCTTCTCCCGTCTCTTCTTTACTTCTCAGCCTATTTTCTCGCCTTAGCTTCTACTTGTACCTGACAAGTGAGTGTCTCCTCTTCCTCCCCCGAAGTACCTTTTCTCTCTCTCTGTTCACTGTTTTTCTCTCCAGACTCCAGAACATCTCTGATCTCTATTCCTGCACTGCTAGGTAAAATGACTTGCTCTTTTCCCTAGCCAGCCAGTGCACAACTCAGACAGGGCTGAAGGGCAGCTCTGCTCAGGCTGTGGTGGGCAGGGGATCTTTGGGATTTGTAGGCTGTGCTGATACATTTCCCTCCCCTCCTTTGGGCATTTGTCACCTGCAGAAGAAAGGGCACGTTCCGTTCATTCCCAGAGGGCAGAAACCAAGGGCAAGGAGAAAGTGACCCAACAGGGACGTGGCTGAGATCAGCCTTGCTGGACGTTGGTGGCCATGAGTCCATCAGCCAGGAGCTGTGGAGATGAAGAAACCTCAGGGGAGAGGGAGATGAACTGGAGAGACGAAGAAAGAGCAGCAAGGAGGAGGAAAAAAAGAATGATGCTCTGGAGATCTGGAAAAGGGCCAGAAAGAGCAGTGTATGAAATACCAGGGAACTGACAGTTAATTTACAGCCTCCAGGAGAAGAAATGGAAAAAGAAAAGGGGAAAAAATGTCTTTGTTGCAAGGAAGCAAGTGCTGTGGAAGAGAGTGGTGATGTGGGAATACGTGGAATCTTCCTGCCTCTTGGGTTTCCTCCTCTTTCTACTGTAGCCTAGGAGTCCTAGTCAATGCAAACTGCATCTTCCTGAGGATCTGAGGGACACCCCTGTCCAGGAGCTCTCCCCTGCCACCAAGGAAAGTTCTGGGTCAGACCAAGATGGAAGGGGCTGAAGCTGAGCCCTGAACAGGAGGCCATTGTGGCACAAAGCAGGAACTCTGCTATCTGCTTTTGCTGCGGATCACAAAGGTTGACTTTAAAGTTAACCCAGCGGAAGGAGATGACTGAAGAAATCTGGGGAAATGGCAGCAGGTTTGTGCTTGGGGCAGCAGACCCGGCTATTTTCTTGGTACTGGTACTAAGGAAGTTGACTGGGAAAGGTACCCTCGTAGACTGGTTGCTTGGAAGGAGAGTCTCATGAATGGTCATTGGTGGTTGTCTTGGCCACGGTGACCATGAAGTAGTTGAATTTAAAATCTTTGGTGATGAGAGGAAGGCTCTCCCAGTTTTCAAGAAGAGTAAGAAAGAGGACCCTAGTAATTACAGGCCTGTCTCACTTCAGTGCCTGGTAAAATTATGGAAAAGATTATTCTGGGAGTTACTGAAAAACACTTGAAAGACAACACAGGAATTGGTTACAGCCAACATGAGTTCACAAGGGGAAGGTCTAATTTAACTAATTTAATTTCCTTTTATGACAAGATTGCCCATCTAATTGACCAAGGGAAGCCAGTAGATGTAATCTTGTGAATTTCAGTGAAACTGTTCCTCACAGTATCCTTCTGGACAAAATGTCCAGCACACAGCTAGGCAAGTACATAATATGCTGGGTGAACAGCTGGCTGATGGGTCAGGCTCAAAGGGTTATATAAATGGGGTTACATCAGGCTGGCGGCCAGTCGCTACTTGGGTCCCCAGGGCTCCGTTTTAGGGCCAGTTCTCTTCAATGCTTTTATAAATGGTCTGGAGGCAGGACTGGAATGTGTAATAAGTAAGTTTGCAGCTGGTGCTAAATTAGGAGGAGCTGTTGACTCCCTGGAGGGCAGAGAGGCCTTGCAGAGAGATCTTGACAGACTAGGGCTGCACGGTGTGCAGCTGCAGGAGTTCAAGGAGCGTTTGGACAACGCTCTCAGACATAGGGTTTGGTTTTGGGGTGGTCCTGCGTGGAGCCAGGAGGTGGAAGTGATGCTCCTTGTGGGTCCCATCCAACTCGGGATATTCCATCATTCCAATCTGTTCCCTTTTGTGATTCTAAGCAGTACGTTTAAAGTCAAGGCATGCTGGTAGGGAAGAGGAGAGAAAGCTTGAAGAAATTTCATTGTCATTTGAGTTCAGAGTTCCCTACAGCTCTAAGCTGGAGCTGTTGAGCGAGCAAGTTTAGAGGCATATGGTGACACCTCGCGTGCTGCTGGTCCCTGCTGTTCCAACCAGGATGGCAGGGCTGGCACTTAGGAACCACGGCTCCGGCATTGCCTGCCTCTCCAAAGGCTTCCTGGCAGCTGGGTCTCTGGTCTGTGCTGCAGGACTGGTGCTCCCTGCTGGAGTGGCACCTGCTCGAGCCTCCTCTGCACACATCTCCTCCATCCCTGCTCAAATAAAATCGCTTCCTGCCTCCTTAGCTCCCCATCTCCCAGCTCCTGGGACTGCCAGCCGCTTCTCGGTTGTGCGTGTCGAGCACAACCCCTCAAAGCCAGCATGTCCCTCTTTGCCATAATTGACTTTTGCTGAATAATTCACTGATTCTGTATTTTCAGCTTAGGTGCAGTGTCCTTTCCTGTAAGAATCCCCATTTAGGTTAATGGGAAGCCAGGTACTAGGAAAAGATGGGGATGCAGTGGTGATTCAGCATCCTTACTGCTAAAAAAAGGGTCTGGAGTGAGGTTTGGGATTTGGGGAGTAGCACAGAGGATGTGTCCAGGTAGTTCATTCACTGGCCGGTCAGCCACCGTCTCCTTTGACAGGAATATAGATGCAATGGTTCTTTTTCACTCTGTCTGAAATTGCTTTGTAGTAACAGTAGGAGTTGGAGAGGCATTTTTATTGATTAAACAATTGAGGCTATTTGTCTTTACAAAACCAGAAACGCAGAGGTGTCTTTTTCTTCCTACGTATACATTATACACATTTATTATATGCAGCAATTTCTGTAATCAAGCTGATGTTTATGATGAACTGGTTTATAACACTGGGTTGAGATGGTACAACATGAACTGAAGTGCAAAGGAAACCTGATGTAAATATGCCAACTATCAAGAGCTGGAGTCGAACAGCCTGTGAGGACGGGGAGGGAGACCAGGTGCTGGCTTCTGGCAGGAGCTGAGTGATGCAAGTGAAGAATTACTTTTGAAATGTCTGCTCCTATTCTTTCCACCAGCAATGCACCAGTGATTTCTGAGACATCCCTTTGATCAAACACCATTTCAGCTATTGGAAAATGTGTAGCTGCATCTGTCTCTTGACCCTTTTTGCCAATGGTCCTGCGTGATTACGGAGTGCCATCATTTCTCTGAGGCTAAGGCAGGGGATATCTGCGGTACATGTGCGTCTGTGCAGAGGAGGAGCAGCCCTGATGCATGCAGTTCAGGCTGCTTTGCCTTTGGCACATACGTCCTCCTGCTCTGGGACTTTCTCTGCCCTCCCTCTTGCTTGGTTTTATCAATTCCTTGTTGATACCCATGGTGTAACAGTCCCAGTGTGTTGATACAGATACAAACAGTCTTTTTATTTGTGTCTGTGCTAGTTCCTATGTAACTGAGTGCTCAGGAATTACCTGGCTGCATTTATTTTTATGGTTTTCTTGTATTTCTCTCTTTTTTTTTTTTTCCTCCTTCCATGTGGGCACACGAGCATTTTATGCAAGCAGGAACATGTTGGTGAGGTGGTGAGGAAGCTTGGGTGCCTTGGGGCACATGTGGACTTTCAGAGGTCAGCCAGATGCTTTGTGTAACCTTCTCCAGCTGTCAAACACTAGAGCTCTCTTAGCATTGTGTCTTCCTGCATCTTCAGCTGTGGGCTGCCAAAAGGGGCTTATTTGGGCAAATTTGCATTTTGGTTATAGCCAGGGTCCTTCAGGGGGCTGTGTTTCCCCTATAGTTCACATGCACACAGTTCCTTTACCTGCCTTGCCAGGCAAAAACAGCCCGGGAAGGGACCCGGGCACAGACCGTGGGTGGTTTGTCCAGACAGAAACGAAGCAGCTTGAGCCTGAATTATTAAGAGATCATTCAATTTTCAGCACTTGATGCTGGCTTGTTTGTTCTGGTTCTTTAGGTCTCGGTAAAGGATCAGCCGAGGCTGGAGAACTGAACTGATGGTACTGGGTTGCTCGCCCAGAAGTGGAAGCTGTGGCATACAGGCTGGAGAGGAACCAGTTCAGCAGGGAGCGCCTTTGTAGGTGTGTTTGTTTATGCGGTATCTTGAGTGCACAATATGTCTGTGTATGCCACGGCTACCTTCATCTGCAAGAAGTGCAGGGCTTGGCTGAAAACACGGCGTGTGGCACATATGTATGCGTTGCTCTGTTCTCTCTGTGTGACGTGTTGAAGGAATATTGGATGTAAGCCCAGAAGGGGACCTTAGGAGATGTATAGTCCCTGTAATCACAGGTGTCTGTCTTGGTAAAACTTAGCAAGCACCATCTCAAAACTACTATTTTATATATTATACTATAAATTGTGACTTTGGGGGAAGGCTGTTCTAGATCCTTGCTGCTCTAATGGATGGGAACACCAGCCTTAATTAATTCTGAGCTTGGTTAGCCCCATTCATTTTTGTGCCAATATTATCCCTGCACATAAATACTCATACAGAGGTGTCTTGGTTACTTCGTTTGGGTTTTGCTTGAGATTCCCTTTCAGAATGAAGTGAAAAAGGTGCCCTTGCCAATGCTGTTCTGCAGGGGATGATTTACAATTCCACAGAGCCCCACTTCAAAAGAACTCTTCAGGCTTTCCCAAGTCAAGATGATAATGAGGAAAAACAAATACAACTGATAACAAAAAGGTGCCTTGTGAGAAACGTTCTTCAATGGAAATGTCTTTTTTTGATGTGACAGGCTTTTGTGTGTGTATGAAGTAACGTCACAGCTTTGATTTTTGCATAACTTAAAAACCACCAACTTTGTCATGTCCTGGGAGGGAAGAAAGGAAATCGTACCAGCGCAGAAAGGTGTGCTTTGGTTCTGTTTGGGTGGAAGCTGCCAGAGGTACAGCGGAGGGACCATCACTTCGTGCACATGGCTGCAGCTTTTAGACTGAAGGCTGGAAACAGATGGCTGGAAAAATGTTAACTTGCTATATTTGGTGCGTGAGAAGCTTCCACCTGAATCTTTTTATACAGCACCTTCAGCAAACGGTGTGTTCTGGTCCTTGGAGCATGGCAAAGGGTGGCCAGATTCACCACCTTGTCTTGGCCGTGCTACATTCAGCTTGGAGACAGCATGGCTGTTTTGTTTTGTGTGCTGTCGTCTGTTTGTTGTTGTTTTGTTTGTTTAAATCTCATAGTTGTATGTGGATTTTTATGTAGTTATTTTAACTGTGCATGGTTAATCTTGCAGTATAGGTATTTGCTCAGCGATGGGTGGAAAACGGTCCCTTGTCACCTAGTGTTTTGTCACTACTGAACCTTGCTGGGTCAGAACGAACACCTAGGGTGGGTACGATGAGCTGCTGGCTCTGATCTCCATCGATTTACAGGTGTGAATCCTTGTGTCCCCCCGTTTCTTCTGAGCTGAGCTGATCCTTGCACTATTTTCCCATCTCTTCTATCAGTGTAGTGGGGCACATAAAAAAAAAACAGGAGGATGTGAGTGGCGTATGTGTGTGTGAGGTTGAGGGCCAGGTGCAGGGCTGAGCACGGATCCCAGCGGCCACTTTGTGTTCTCTGGCTTCCTCTTGCAATGGTTTAGGATTCATCGAGTCGTTTTTATTCCTCCACGGCATCCCTTCATACCCGTCTTGCTATGTCTGCCTTAATTGGATACCGCAGCGGTAATATATGTTAAAATAAATGAACTTTTTACTGCAAAAGGGTAAGAGAAGAAAGAAGACAGATGATCCCTCAGCAACAGCTGTTTGGAGAAAGAATCCCACAGAAGCTGCTCCCTTCACTAATTAGAAATCTGCTTTCCTTTAGGAAGGATAATGTCTACGTTCTTGACTCCTGTTCTTGCTTCTAATTACTTCTTGGAGAAATGAATAAAGACACCGTTTCATATGTTTTACTTAGAGTTGCTGAGGCAAAGAATGTTGGATGGAAACGTCTTCTGGAGATGGGGAGGAAGAAAAGAGAGTGAGATGAAGATGTCAGAGGCAGTTACTGGCACTTGAATAAGAGGGAAAGGGGGACTGTGGTTGCTCCAGCAGGAGCTGCAGGCACTGGGTTGGAAGTGCTGCCCGTGCCGGTACGTGGGGTCTGCTGGGGAGAGGATGCTGCTCCTTAAGGAGGACAGGCCAGTGATGGACTGCTGCTTGCTGGAGATCACGTTGAGTGATTGTGGGCAGGCCAACAGCGAGCAGTTCCCTCTCCCCACGTTGAACACAGCTTCCTTGCACGGTGGCTCCCATGCGTAGCTTCACTAAAGCGGAGCTGTGTTTGCCAGAGCACCTGTGTCCAGCCAGGGGAGGAGGATGGACGCTGGGCAGAGCAGCCCGTCGCTGTCAGCAGGGATGCAGGACCAACCCACGTGTGAAGCTGGATTTACGTTTCCAGAGGTTTCACCGAAGTGAGGCAACCGCAAAGCGCTTTAAAGCAGCAGCCGAAGGGAGCCTGGTGCAGGCTGTGGTGGGTGGCAGCCGGCGAAGGTGCGGCAGTGCTGCAGAGCAGGAGGAAGGTGAGTCATCGGCACGCGAACCTGGCGGCGCTCAGCACCCTCCCGTTAGCTCAAGGTTTGCTTCGGAGGGAGGCACAGAGGGGAGTAAGCCAGGTACCTCGGTGCCCTGCTGCGCCTGATTGTCCTCGCTTACGGTGGGAGTTAATGTCAGACACCGCTGTGGGGTCCTGGCTTAGTGATTAAAGCAAACACGGTGGCTGTTTGGTGTCCGGTGAATAGGGCAGCTCATTGTCAGAATTGTTTAGGAAACTCATCACCGAAAGAAATTGTTTAGAAAAATGGAAGGGTGAAGCTAAGATTCCAGAAGAGAGTAAATTGTGCTAGTTTGGCACCTTATAAATAACATGCTTTGATTGTTTTCCATTAAGAAATAATTTTGTTTTGAAATGTGCTTCATCTTTTTATTAAGGCTATAAATATTGAAATTGGAACAAAGCAGTTTATTCAGCCTGAAACGATATTTTCCCAGCTGTCTGAGGAGCAGGCGGCGAGGCCCAGGGTGTCCCTCGTGCTTCTTGGCTCGGGGAAAGGCACACGGGGGTTTGTTGGTCTGCAGAGGTGGTGACATGAGCAAAGCCTCTCTCTGCCTCTGCTGAACTTCCCGAAGCCTCGAGCAGGTGTTAGTTTGCAATTCAGCAAAGCAGCAATTCAATTACTCTGGGCAATAAATTTCAGGGTATGTGTTGGAAGCTCCATCACTTCAAGTACCAATGTTTTTCTTTTTCCTCCCAGTCTTTGAGTTCGTATCATCAGCGGTGGAAGTAATGAAGCCTGGTTTCCTATGGATTTCTTTCTCATGGTTGGATTCTTTGATAACTAAATAAGTGCAAGCTTTGACTGAAAGCCTTGGCCATGGAAAAAGCTTCAGAAAAGCTGTATTGTGTGTAAATTTGCTATTAAGGCGTGAGCTTGCGTTGCATCCTGCCTGTCTGTGAGGACGCTGAGGGGCTGCCTGTTGTCTGACAGCTATTTTTGTGAAACTGGAGGTACGTGAGGGAGCTGGCTCCATCGGATTTGGCTGCAGGTGGCTAGTGGGTTCATTGCTGGTTGTGGGCGGCCGGCAGACAGCTGCTCGGCGGAGCTGGTTTCCATAGGAAAGCAGGTTAGAAAGAGAGGTGGGCAGGGAGCGAGCTGAGAGAGGTACCTTCAGTGTGACCCTGGGGAGTCAGCAGAGCAGCTTGTGGACTGTCAGGGGGAGGAAGGAGCAGGTTTTTTACTGGGGAGTGGGGTTGTGGGAATGAAGATGCCCTTTAACGTGGTGACAGACGGGATAAGGCTGGGGCAGGTAGAATCAGAGCCGCTAGCTAGCCAGCGGAGGGGGGTTGGATGCATCAGGTTTTGTTTTTGGCGAGTAGCGCATCCACGCTTATCAGGGGTTAGTTAAACGGCAGGCAGCGCATTAAAAAATGATCCATTCCTCCGCTGTCGACGCAGCCTCCATAAATCACTTCACCTTTTCAGCGTTAGTCATTTCCAGGAGCGTGCTAAAACAAAAGCAGCAACGAGAAGCGCGCGGGTGCCTGGGCGATGCGAAGTGCGCGCTTCTTCTCCCGCACAGACGCCGTCCCTTCTGCCCAGCCTGCGCTCGGCTGGGTGAGCTCCCCCAGCCCTGGAGCTGCTGGGGTGCTGCTGGCGTTCTCCTGCTCCTTCGCCTTCAGCAGCCGACGAGGGAGGGGAAAATCAGGTCGGGAGAGTAAATTGACAACTCTCCCTCCACAAATAACTACGGGTAAATTGATAACTGGTGACCCAGATAAGCAATTAACACAATTGGTGAAATTAATTGATTGCAGAGCTCTCCTTTATGTAGAGCTCTGTCCTTTCTGAAGGGTTGTGGGAAAGAGCTGTGGACAATAGACATCTTCAGAAATTAACAGTGACTTTCAAGCAGAATAGATGATTAATGAGAATTTATTGCACTTGATGGACAAATGAAGCACCTCCAGTTTTCTTGTGAGTGATGTTCAGCTTGCTTTTCTCCAGTAAATGATCCAGCCACTCCAACTCGGCTCTGAGAACAATTAGAGGTAAAGAGAAGGGAGAGAAGGGAAGAACTGGTCCCTCTCAGCTTGATTTATTATCTAACTGTTTTGTAACAAGACTTCCAGTCTTGTAAAATATTAAATACATCCTTATATTCAATATCACATTTTGAAACATTTCATGCCTCATTTGCTACCGGAGTCAAGGACAACTTCACATTTTTCATGGCACAAGGCCCAGATTTGTCTATTTATTTATTTTTAATCGCTACGTTTTTCTTTCTTTTTTTTTACCTGTATCAATTTGGATTAAATCTTGGCAACCATAGCAACCTATTCCGCTGGGTGGTTTCAGGTCTGGAGAACGTAGGAACCTCGTTGGCTTGGCTTATCCCCCATGGGCTGCTGAGCTGTAGCTATCTAGAGAGGATGGTGGTTAGTAGGGATGGGTGAGGTGTGGGTTTGTGCTGAACGTCGGAGTGAGGCAGGCAGCTCTGTCTGTCACTGGCAGTGTCACTTCTAAACAAAAGGCTATTTTGTTTAACAGCTCACGTGATGTAATGAGGGGGATTAAGTGGAATTTGCTGCCACAGTTAAAGGAAGATGCACATAACTCCTGCTAATTAGAAGAGGCTCGGTATTTGTCTTTGCCTTCATCTGTGTGGGAGTTTTTTGATTATTGCGTTTCCCATTGGGGAGCAACAGCTGAATCCTGTTGCCTTCTGCATCAAGTCACCGGTGCACAGAGTGCATCTGCCCGCAGGTAGGGACGGCAGCTCGGGATGTGACAGAGCCAGCGCTGTGTCTTTGTGGCTGGAACATGAGCACTGTCCTATTTCAGGTGTCTGGCCTTGGGTGCATCATTCAAAACTCTTGTGTTAAGCCATGGACTCTCTATGGGACTACTTGAACAGCTGGGCTCTGTGCAGGCTGAGCGGTAACATGTCTGTGTTGGCTAGGGATCAGATATTTTAGGGTTCAGTTCCCATATGGATACCTCATCTTGGACCCATCCCACCTAGCTTCGATGAGGCATCGTCTCCCTCTTAAGCCAAGATACAGGAGCTGGTCTGTGGTCCCCCTGGAGGAGGTATCTCAGGTATAAAGCATCCTCCTGGACTCGGTCCGATTTCTCTTTACAAAATCCTACTTTTTCTTCCAGCTGGAAGGTGACTGCACATCTTTGTCTAAGAAAGTACAGTCAGAGCCACTTGCAAATAACTGGAGCTCAAGAAACCCTGCCTAGAAATAACACATTTTTGAACAGCAAGAGTAATTAGAAGCTGTAATACCTCCCCGAAGGCTTGTGGCCAATTGTCCATGAATGGCAGCTCTACACTGTGATGGGATGCTTTTTCTGAAAGACGTGCTCTACTTGAAGTTGGATCGAGTTCAAGAAGGCCCATGGCTGGTTGTTTTGGAAGGGGGCCTGGATGGCTGCAGGGATCCTCGCTGATCTGTAAGTGGGAGCAGGATAAGCAAGAGAGCCCTGCATTAACATGTTTTTTCTACAAGCTCTTTCAGGCTGCTCCAGCTTTGCCACTGAAGCGGAGTTCTTGACAGAATGGCCAGGAGAGTCTGAAGAGTTTGGCTGGATGGAAAATTTTGTGGTGAACCTGGCAGTGGCGTTGCCCTCCCGGTTCTCAAGGGTGCTCTTCTCTCCTCTCAGAAGTGGCCAGCACCCAGAAATTAAATCCTTTCAGTTTTCAGTGATAATATCTCCTAACAGCAGGCTCTTAGCTGCCTTGGGGACAGGTGGTCACCAAATGGACCCAAAGGGAAGGACTTTGAACCTTTGGTCTGTACCAAAGGGCTCTGTGAAAGATGAGAGCTTCACAGATGATAAACAAGTAGGCTTTCTCCATAGGAAAGCTCATCTCCGCTCTGGAGAACTTCTAAGATTTCGGATCAAAAAAGCTTCAAAGCTTTTATTTTTAAATGAAAGTATCGATAGGAGTCAGGGGGCTTATTAGTTTAGGGACTCTTAAATATCCCACGAGGTGTTTATCTGCTTCTTTTAGTACATGATATCCTTTGAAAATCTGTCCCAAAGTACTTGAATCACTCCTGGAAATGGAACTTACGCCTCTAAATTACCCGGTTTCATGAAAACATTATCCATGGCTTCGGCGTTTTCTAATAGCCACATCAATTAAAAGCCTTTCAGCATCTCGCTGTCAGCAGACCCCTGTGAACGGTAGGAGTGCGGGAGTTTAACTCAGGCTGCTCTTTATGATCCCTGTGCTTTGCAAATGAAACAAAATTTAGTGAGGGAACCTGTCTTTGTTCCCCTCCTTCCCATACAGCAAACTAATTGAAAACAACATGAATGTTAATGATGCATTTCGCATTTGGAAGTTAGAGGGGTGATTAATATATTGTAGACTGTATATTAACACCTTCTCAGGGGCATAATGAAGACGAAATATATGCTCTGAGATGAGGCTGTTTATTTCGCGGTGTGTTTCCCGTGTTCCACCATCCCTTTTCACGTTGAAATACAAGCTTTCTGATCCAGAGGGTTTTGTTTCAAAGCATAATTTTAAATCAATCAATAAACTTTTATGTCTTAATCCTTTTTTCCTTCCCCTTTTGGTTAGGTAGCTGAAACAAAGTGAATGGAGATGTGAGGGAGGCAGGAAGGGGGAAGAAAAGCGAAGAGATGATGTGAAAGGCCAGTGAAGTGGTGGGTTCTTGAACCTGAAGCTGTCGTCTCCTTGTGTTGGTTGAAGTGATCTGTTGTTAGAGAGAAGGCTGATAGAAGGTAACCCGTTAGAGTCCAGCAAGGCGTTTTTCCTCCTCTGCTCCTTGAGAGATGGCTGTCTCCACAATCCTCGTAGCACTTTTTTTTTTTTTTTTTTTTTTTAATTACTGTGATAAATTGCTCTGAAGTCTCTGGCATGGCTGGAGGCTGAAGCTTTTGATTAATCTGCAAGGCAGCCGATGCACTGAGTGCATCCATGATCAGCTGTCCCCTGCTGGTGTACCAGTACCACGGCTGCTGGCTTAACTGGGATGCTGTGGCCCAAGACTTCTGGAGCACTCATGTGCGTGCTTCCTCGTGCATGTCCTCACTCTGCACCTTTGCCTTCCAAAACACTTTGAAAGCTGCCAGCCTCCATGATTTTGGTGTATGAGCGGGCGTGTAATTTTACCAGAAAGCTGCAGTTCCTCGAGTCCTGCATTTTTCATGCAACATCTGCGTTTCTTTTCTAAGTGAGAATAAGTTCAGCTCTTTTTATTCTTTTTATGAAAAAAGAATAAACCAAAACGGTGGTGGTTGCCTCTTCCCGTGGCCTGATGGGCTTCCTGAGGACCACGGAAGGTGATGAGCATCTGCGTGTTTGTGTCACTCCGTAAAAAGCGCTGGGAAATGACTGCTTAGCAAGATCTGGCCCTTGTGCTGTAATGTTGTTGTTGTTGTAGGTGGAAGCGTGTGGTTGTGGCTGGTTCTGTAACTCACTTCGGGAAAGGAAGGAGATCACGCAAGCTATAACACGTCTATAATTAAGTACAATGAACGGCTATAAAACAACAAACACTTTTAAGTGCCATTCTTGGCCATATCTGAATTATTTTTCTCCTTTGGCAAAATCATTAAAGGAGAGGGGAAAAAAAAAGCATGTGTGTATCAATCCACTCTGCATGTTTGAAAGGTTTTTTTTATTGTTATTATTTTTTGATGAATGAAAATTGAAATGTGAGTTTGGGCAGAAAGTCCCAGTAGGGAGGGCTGAGTTCCTCCAGGCTGTAGGCAGCCTCTTATTAATAACACCTGGCACTGCTATTCCCACCGGACTGGTGATAAAGAACCCCAATTCTGACTTTTTTCTCAGAAGGGAAAGGGGGGGAAGAAGCAACCCATAATAATTATGACTTGGCAAGTCCAGTATTTATTGACTTTCTGAATGCTGATGAATGAAAATGTGCTTTATTAATTAAAACACATAAAATGCCAGTTTTCTTCAGAACTTTTTTATTTTTATTTTATTTTCCAGTGTTCTGGCACTTAACCCTACTTTTCTCTCAGTTGGGTTTGTATGAAACTTGCTCTGTCTCCGTGTGCTTTGCCTGAAATGATAGTAGGCTCAAATTAAGCCTCCTGAGCTTCTTGATTTTCTTGGCACTGTCTCCCCGCCTTAGGAGCAGTATCCTGTGGCTGTGTCCATGATCTTAACCTGCTGTGGCTTGGCTTTATCTTAAACGGCTTCCTTGTTTGGGTGTAATTAATCTTCTTATAGTAGCAGAGCCCGAATGATAGAGCTATGGATTTCAGCAGTCCACTTGGGAAGATGTGAAATTCAGAGCGACGGTACCAAGAACATTCTGGGCAAACCATGTCATCGTGCAGGATTGTGTAACAGAACAATTTTATCCTCCTTCTGTAATTTCCAAACCAGCTGTGGGAGGAGGCAGGATTTACTGCCGCTCTTCTCTGGCAGGCAGGGTTGTTCCCGTGACCTTCTGCTCCAGCAGACGTTCGAACCTGGACATAAATCTGGGGCTACTGCTTCTCCCAGGCATCTCGGTGATCTCACTGCTGCCTTCTGCTCGCTGTTGCATATCCATCTGTCTGCCCGCCTCTGCTCTTGTGTTCACTACCAAGTTTTTTGGGTCATGGGGCTGTGTCCTTGCTTATCTGGTTTGGGTTGTGGCTAGCAGGGAGCTGGAAACATGCACGAGAGGGAGAATTACGCTTTCATAGCTCTGGTGACATACTGGGTGTGTAACCTCGTTGGCCTGAGCGAAATTTGGTGCTTTGGAGAACATCAGGGAGGGATAACTGCCTGGAGCTGGGTTAGACTGGAAAAGTGGGATGGTGCAGGAAGCTCTAGGGAGGTGCCAAAGCTTGGATACCACCTGTATCCTTGAAATTAATGATTATTTCCTACAAGAGAAACGCTTTTAGAAGAGGGAGAGATAAGGTCCTGTATTGCCCGGCTGCTCATGGTCAGAAATTTCCCAGCTCTCCTTCGTAGGCTTTGGCACAGTTGGTGCTAACCTTCTATGCTGTACGAGTATCTGTGTTGTGTTGGCCCAGCTACCAGAGCTCAAAAGCCCATGAGGATTACAAGTTAGTGATGGCTTTGCTCAACGACCTTGATGAGATGAGGTGGGACGATCCAATGACTGCATGGGCAATTGAAGTGTGCAGGAATGGTCAGGCAGGAGCCATAAGCGACTACTCATGGAGCTATTTGTGCATGGAAGTTTCCATACCTTGACGCAGTTGAGCAAGTGACTCCGAACTGTCACAATCCATAAGCACAAGTCCTCATTTTCAACCTCTTTAGCAGCCTGCAAGAGCTGCTTCCAGAGCAATAACTCAGGCAGTAAGGAGTCCCTTGGTTCAGCTCGGTAATGGCTTGTAATGACTCCGAGGGAGCGATTTCCACCTCCATAATCCTCCCAGCCATACCCACCTTCTGCAGTGGCATGTGTGAGGAATCACACCTGTGTCCCTCATGGGAAAGCTGAGCATGGTGGTGTTGGTGGGAAGCACAGGTGCAAATTAGAGTTTTGTTTTTTTTTATGGGAGATGGAGTCGGGTTTGGTGGGTGGGGAACAGCTCTGGGGTGAGAGGAGGCAAAGGGCTCTGATAGAGCAGGTATGGGAGCAAACCTGAATGTCATTTTAGAAACCTTGAACCAAGAAATTCAGTCCAAGAGACTATTAAGACCAGGAGGAAGGCTCAAATCAATGGGCTTTGAATGAATTCCCATAAAAAGGAATAATCTGGTTTTGACTTTGTAGGTACACTGCAGGAGAACGTAATCCATTGTCCCCAGAGGAGCTGTTTCAGCCCTACTCTCATCAAGACATGCAAGGATTTTAAAACCTTCCAGGTTTTAGTGGAGCTGGAAAAGAAAAAAGGTGAGGGAAGGTGGAAATTAAACCACAAATGTTCACAATAAAATGGTAAGAGAGATGGAGGTGGATGGAGAAGAAGAGAGCATCTGAATTTAGTCTCCAGAGACCAATAACTTTCTAGGGCATTTCTGACTGCTTTCAAGTCTTCTGCCTGTGTGCTGCAAAGGCTGAAGTCAATCAGCTGTTGGGGTTTTGGCGTATATTGGTGTCAAACATTGTGATTCCCACCCAGCTAAATGCTCAGGTGCCCCTCACCTTCCCATATGAGAGTCATCTGAGCCCAAAAGCCAGGCATCGAAGTGAGCTCCGTGGTGGCGAGCACATGCCTGGATGTTTTGCTGGAGCGGGGCCAGAGTGCCTGGCATCTTGTCGAATCCAACTTCTCCAGGCATATGTTCTGCAAACGGAGAGGGTTCCCACCTCAAAGCCGAGCTGTGCCTGTGTATATATGGAAAACTTTTTTTTTTTTTTTAGTGATATTTAATTTTTCTGGGGTGTTTCTAGTCTCTAACTCTCAAACCTCTTTAGATAGGGAGGTGTGACCTTGTCAGCACGAGCATATGTTGCTCTGCACTCTGAGAATGAGCTGAAGGCATCTTATCTCTACATAGCTGGTAAGGAGTCATCACAATCCACCTTTGAAGCAGTGTCGGGACTTCCCAGCAAGCGTATGGCGCAACAGAAAAGGTGTTTCTGAAGCTCATTTGGCTAGATCCATGCAGTCCCTAGGCACGAAGACCTAGTAGGGAATATTTCCCATTTTGTATAGGGGAAACAGTGGGAAGAAGAGGCAGGGAGTTATTTAAGGATAGGGAACAGGGCAGTTGCAGAGCTAAAAGTGGATTTCTGGAGTCCCAATTCAGTAGACCAAACCACCACGCTGTGCGTGTTATCTTTTACAGGCTCCCTAGCAGGCACCAACGTGTACCCACCCACACAGTCTTAATCTCAGTTGCTGTGTCAGACATTGCTGATGGGTGAACCCTGAAAGCTGTGAGGCAATTTTGGAGGCATTGCCAAAATTTCCCTGGCTGTTAGTCTAAGAACGTCTGCCCCTTGGGTCTACCAAACCGAGCTAGGAACCCTTGGAGAAGCATCTGTTATTTCTAGCAGCTCATTTCCTGGGAAGTGGATTCCCCCACAGACTACTGAGCTGTGATTTTGTCCCTTCCAGTCTCGTACAGAGCCTAAAATGGGAAAGAAACCATGAAACTTGTGCCTCTCCCCACCCTTGAGCATGCAAAAATTGGAGCCCTGTTTCGGTGGGTGGAACGGAGCGTGCGGCTGAGACCAGGTCCTCTCTGTATTTCCTCAAACCTGCTTTGTTGGCAGGTGCATCGGGTGCTGCCAAACACAAATCTTGTCTGAATGCTCTGAAAACGCTGTCATTATTCCTAGACCTGCCGGACTCCTGCTGAGTGCAGACATTAGGAGATCAAAACCTGAAAGAAGTTTGCCAGCTCCATCTCGTGAAATCTTGTCCGTAGTGTTTTGTTTGGCTCGTTTCAGCGGGAAGAAGAAAACTGGAATGTTTCAGTGCTCGGTGATCGCAGGTCGATGTCCTGGCAACCGCAGGCTCCCTTTGTGGTTCTGGACAAACAGTTTTGTCTCTTTGTGTCTTCTACAAAGCAAGGATGGATGCTGGTACCAAGGGGTGGGAGGAGAAGCAGTGCGCCAAGCAGGCTGAGCAGGGATCCCGGTGTTTGCTTCCTTCTGACTCTTGCTAGTGGCGACACCAGGTTTATTTGGACGTGGATGTTCAGAGAGGGCTGCTTAGGCTCCTTCCTAAACCCCAGCAAATCTACCCACCAAGAGCTGCCGCCCAGCTTTGATACTCTATTTGCACATGACAGAAATGAATTGTAGACACAGCGGATGGCTAAACAGATTAGTTACCACATCGTTAATTACCTTCATCGCAGCGCTGTCCTGGATGAGGCTCTGAGGCAGAGCGGTGACCTGATGGTACTGGAGCCGTGTCGCGTGTCCTGAGCCGTCAGCGGGAGAGTTATGAGAATCGCTCGAGCTGGTAAATTGCTGGCAGCTGCTTTTGTTTGGTGGGAGGGAGAGAGGCTCTACAGAAGGAATTTGCCTCGCGTAATCCATTTGGATTGGGTTTGCAGTCATCTTCTGCTGTTATTGCTTTTGGAGTGGCTTTCGTATGCCCTGTCCCACTGCAGAGGGGAATAGGAACGGCCAAGCTGCCTGCACGGCAGGAGGAGAAGCTCTGTGAAATTCAGTGGAGGTGGCAGTGTTGTTAAAACATGTTACCTTTGCATTTTACTAGATGTTAGTCTTCTCTGCGGGCTCTGGCTGGAAACTTAAGGTATGCAATGTTAAGGGCAGCATCTTCTGGTGAGCACGGTGGGGGCTGCCCTCTGTTCTGGGTTTCCCTTCTGACTTTGCTGCGTGGCCGTGGGCTTGTCTTGGTTTGGATGACAGAAGCTCAGTGTCTGGGGTGAGGATTTCATTTGGAGTCTCAGGTGAAATAACTGACAGAAGTCAGTGAGGCAGAAGGGCTGAGTGTGGGTTTACCGGGGTTCAGGGGAGGGAAACGTGTTCCAAACACAGCTGGAAAAATGCTGCTCCAGCCTTCCAGCCCCCGGGTTGTTCCTGGCTGGACATGATGATGATGTGAGTCTTGCAGAACGTTCTTCATCATGAGACCTCAAATCCCTTCACTGAAGAGGTCTGCAATGTTATTCTCACTACATACGGTGGTAAAAGTAACGCATTAAGAGAACAGTTTATCCAAGCAGCAGAAGTGGGGATAAAGCCTGGTTTCCTGGAAGCTGGAGTCTTGCTTTGCCTCAGAGGAGCCATTGCATTTTCCAGCTCTTGAACTTTCCTGGTACTTTGATTTTGAAGTCAAGCCCTGCTGTTGTGGGAGGTCAGCAAGCTTATACCTCTCGTTCGTGAGTGCTTCCTGGCCCGTTAGCTTCAATGAGACCCCATAAAGTGTTCCTAACCCCATCTCCCAGCATCTGCTCTCTGCTTACAATGACAGAATCAAACATGAGTTTATAAACAGTATCACCCTTCTGCTGAGCAGCTGCTGTGAGTACCGCGTGCCAGTGCTTTTACTCTCATAGATTGCTCGCAAAGCACAGGCAGAGGTGTCATAAATTTGCCAGGCTTTTTCTGGGATATGAGAGCTGCTGCAGCTCTCTGAACAGCCCTGGGGAAAAGCAAGCCTCGTTGCCTGATTTGGGACTGCTCTCCCCAGGATCACGTCCCCGAGCATCGTCTGGTCCTGCGCTTTGCAGGGAAGGGACTGCAAGCACAGAGACTTCCCTTTGCTTATCAGCCAGCTGGGACGTAATCCTCAGATTAGTGTGGTCAAAGCAGGTTTAAGGGCTGGGTGATATCAGTGAGCCAGCCCAGCGCACGGGCTGCTCCTGGAACAGGTCTGTACTCCTGTCTCCCTCTGCTAGTTCGTGTCCCTCTGCTGTTCTCTGCTCCCTGCCCTCTGGCTCTCAGCTATTAACAGCCAAAGTCTGTTTATGGCAGCCTCTTTATTTTGTTTGTTTTCCAGCTCCTTTCCTTCAGCGCATAACCTTCATAGACCCCGAAAAGCCATTCCACACCATCCCAGACGTCTGCCAAGCGTGTGCCTGGCTCTCTGGCTGCAGCTAACACCGTGCCACCCTCGCTCAAGCCCCTGTGTTAGCTGTGGGCGTTTTCCTCGTCCCCCAGGCTGGGTCCGAATCTCTCAGTCCTCTCCTGTTGAGAATATCGGGGCTGGCTGCGGGATTTGGGTTTGATTTGAGCCTCAGCTTCCCTTCTTTGTATAGCAACACTGCTTCTCCTACGGCACTGCCAGGGTGGGCGTGCTGGGCCCTGAGAAAGCCAGGTACCCAAGCTCTTCAGCTTGGTTCCTTGGGTTGCAGCGAGAGGTTTTGGTGCACGTAAGGACATCCCCAGCACATTTGCAGTTCCTTGGGGGCATCCTGGGCTGGTCCCAGTGTGGCCACAGCAGCTCCTGCAGTTTTTCTCTTAACCTGGGTCGTGTCGTGGTTTGTCCAACGCCTGCTGATGGACACTTGAAGGGGGATAGCAGCTCCATGGGGACGCTTCTTGTTCATTAGGGAGTTTATCAGTTGAAAAAGTCACTGGGGTGGAAGGACCTATTTCTGTCTGTCACAAATCCCTGCGGTTTGTGAGCTAAAGGTCAGTGTGGCAACTTCCCCTGTACAGATAAACCATGAAACCTTCCCTTCTCTGCTGCGAGCCACCCCTTGCTGGACCACTCTTGGGTATTTCCTCCTGCAGGAGGAAGCAGTGGGTCAGGGAGGTGCCGGTGCTCGGGTTTCTTGCTAACTTGGAGGCTTTCCTCGCATCCCAGCCATGCGCAGATGTTGCTTCTGCTGACCAGGAGCTGATTAAATGCAACACATCGAAGTCAGAGAGAGCTGGAGATTGCCCCTGCAGCTGCGATAGGCTGACAACGTGCTGCACAGCCCCAAACGCTAGTCAGGCTAAAATCAAATTAAAGTTTCCCAGCATGATATTTTAGGAGGGGGAAAAAAAAAAAAAGGAGGAAAAAAAATGTAAAAAGAGATGGGAAAAGAAATACCCAAAACAAAAAAGCCCCCCACGGAGTTCATCTGGTGGATGGAGTTACATTAAGTGAATGGAAATTAAAGGCTTTTCATCGAGATCTTCAGCATAATTTGATGGAAGACTTTAATTATTTCAAAGTGTCTAAGAAAAGGAGCTTGGAAGGATTGGGTGGGGGCTCATAAAAAAATCTCTCTTCGCAAGCATTTTGAGCTGTTCTCGGGCTGAAAGGCTGCTGTCAGCTCAGGAAAGAGGGATTGGAAAATCCTGTGCCCCCCGTTCTCCCCAGGGACCAATTCCTGCCTGAGTGGCAGTCGCTCTCACAAGAGGAGGCCAGGGAGGAGGCGGGCGAAGGAAGAGCAGAGCCTGCAGTGCTGCCAAGCAGCTCTGTCAGCCTCCTCGAGGCACGCAGGACGAGGAGGGCTCCTGGCCGTTAAGGCGAGGGCGGCAGGCTGCGGGGGGCTTGGATCTCTCCTGGAGTTTCAGGCAGCAGAGCCAGAAAGCGCATCTCCTCGCTGGCACCCCGGGGAGATGGTCCATTGAAGTCGTAATGCTCAAGTTGTCACCCATCCAATTCTCCCTTGGACAGCCCAGGAATTAATGGGTCTTTGTCTAGTCTCCAGGTTGACATAAATTCAAGTAGCTGGAGACCAGCCATCCTTACCCTGGGACTTGGATGCTCTCCTCCTGTCTCCAGCCTGCTGCGTTTGAGGCAGAAATGGGGCTCTTCAAGCCCTGAATGTTCGGCGTTTCCACCTCCTCATCCCTTTTTGGAGCCGTCCTCTTCTTCCTCCACCCACACCTCCCAGCAGGGTGGCCCGATGGCATCGCAGGAAGGTGAAGGAGGGAGGGAAATGGGATCAAGGAGTGGTTTTGGCTGAGCAGAGCAGCCCCAGCCAAAATGCCCTGCAGGGCAGAGATTGCAGGTTGCTGCCCAGAGCTGCTCTTGCTGTGATGGATCTGTACTGTGCTCCTGGGCTCTGGTGGAGGACGGCGGTCAGAAATGGCAGCGTTACAACAAAACCAGGAGTGGCGCCTAATTTGCTGCAGCCCCGGGGTTGCAGAGCAACAGGTCTTTCCCATTAGACCCCGGGATGCCTTCCCTTGCCATGTCGGTTCTTGCCGTCCCTTCTGATGGTGTGAGTAGCCCTGGTGTCCGTGTGCCTGCGGGGACTTTGTGGGGCTGCATGTGCCCACCAGAGACCGGCTGGGACCCTGCTGGGGCAGCCGAGGTGCAGGGGTGATCCAGGGATAAACACAGCCAAGGAAGTTGGGGAAAATGGAGCCGTACATAGGTGAGATGGGGAGGACAGAGAGATCTGCTCCTGGGGGCTGTGTTACATAGGGGTGGAGGGCAGGTGCTGGTTTCTCCTCCCCTGACAATGGGCAGGAAGGTGGCCAGGCACACGACCAAGTGGCAGAGGCAGGCGAAGCTGATGAGCTGCCCCTGTCTGAGCGCCTGCAGGGTGACGTGGCTGAGGCCGTTCAGGGCCCAGAGTTAATCCAGCACTTCATTAACAAGAAACTATGTGCTGTTAATGTTGTTTTTCTTCTTTAGAGTGTCAAATGCTTTCCGTGCCCATCTTTCTTCTCTGCATCTCTGTGCTAACACCGCTCCTGCAGGAGCAGGAATTTGTGCCGTGTGTGCGGCCAGGCTCCTGCGGGGTGTCCCTGCAGGTCGGGGCCGTGCTCTTACCCAGCGCTCTGTCATCCTGACACCTCCCGAGCCACCTTCCTCCCACGCCGCGTCTCCTGTGCCGATGCATGCCCGTGTCGCTTGGGGAGAGCGAAATGAGCCCACAGGTCGAATCCGCGGCTGAAATCCAGGTGTGAAATTGCCCTCCTCATCTCAGCAGAGGAGCCGCATCGGTAGAGCGGCTGTTTGAGCGCAGGAGTGCTGGCTGCAGGCGGCTTCCTACACAGCATGCCTCCGGGTCGGGCGTGCTGTTTGTGTGGCAGGAGGTGACCGAGGCGATGGCCGCTCATTTTGCCTTTAATTTAAGGGTCTGTTTGCACACCGCGGGCTGCCCTTGTGCTGATGACACCGGCGGCTGCATGCTGGGGTCACCGTCTTGGCGCGCTCTTTGCGGGTTTGTGGCTTAAACGTTGGTGTTTGGGGGGGTGCCACAGCCGAAATGCCCCCCCCCCCCCCCAGTGTCTGTGCTGTAACTTCTGGTGAAGTTGGATGAACGGTGGAGGCAGGGATAAGGACCTGGGGTCGGACACGTGGCTGATGTCGTTTACCACCAAAATGTCCCTCTGTGTGCTTGTCCCTCCCCACCAGCAGTGTCCAAGCTACTTCTGGGAAACGGCATTAACAGCTTTGATTCCTGGGGTGGGAGAGGGACAGAGGCTGCTGTGCTGGCACCTGGCAGCCAAACCAGCTGGGCTGATGGCAGCGGGGCAGCCGAGGTGGTGGGAAGCCTGCTGGGCTCCAAACTGGCTCAAAATGAGCTGGGCTGAATCATAACTGCTCAAAATTTCCTGTGCTTGGAGCAAATCTGAGCTGAAGCGGGTCCCAGAGGGCGTGGGGAGAAAACCCGAGCAGTTCCTGGGAGCTGAGGCAGCCTCACTCATGGTGTGTGCCTCGTGGCGGAGCTCAGCGAGCGCTAATTGATGATTTCTCCTATATTTGGGGCATGCATAATGTTTTTCCCTTGTGGATGCCTTGGTGCCTAGTGGGAGTCGAGCTGAACTCGCAGTTCTTTCTCCTCTGCTGGAGTATTATTTCATGAGGCTCTTGGTCTGATAGAGGCTGGTAGTCTGGGGAGCCTGCATCTGCTTGAAAATTGGTTGAAAACTGGTCATCAGTTGATTGAGAATGGGCACATCAGTGGGTGTGGAAAGCACGACTGTGTAAGCCACATGTGCCCTGGTGCTTGGACAAAACCAGCAAACTGTGCCTCAGAAAGAGCAAATCGAGGCTGTCAGCTGTCCGAGTCCCCTTGGCTCATCTGGCCAGACAGTCCGCGAACTGAGGCTTCGGGATAACAGCTGCATCGGGATATGGGGCCGCGGTTTGGATGGATGATAGGTCAAGATGCAAACATTAAAGTTGGGCTAAGGCTGGCTAATGAGGACAGCTTATGCTTATGGCTGGAAGAGAATGATGTGATCGGGGTTTTCGGAGCGCTCAGTGTGGGCATAACTTAGTCCTTTTGTACTTTCCTCATTTAGCCGGAATTGATGTTAAGCCAGTGATGAGAATGGCTGAAAAGCCAGCCCTGGACAGGGTTGCTCCTTGCTCGGTTTGGAAATTGGATGTCGCTGATGAGGATGAGTGCTCTGGGAGCAGTTCTGAGACCACTGCGAAGCCAGGAGCGCAGGCAGCCTGATTAGAGCTAACTCGGAGCCGTGGCAAGCAGAGGTGTTCAGAAGGGATTTATTCTGTGGGCATATTTATTTGTCACACCGAGGCGTCGTGCCCCTGCAGACCTGTGTATTATGCTTTGTTGATGAAGCTGAGTGATCTTTGCTTGCTCCCCGTTGAACCCCAGGACACAACCCACAAGCGTGGTGTCGTTCTTCTGCCTAAACCACACTGCAGAGAGGAAGGAAAGAACTGAGGAGAGGCCCTTTAAGGCCCTGAGGTTTATCCCATACCTAACTCTGCACAGTGAAGGTAAAATGCAGATTCTGTTTGAAGCAATGGTGAAATTCTTTGCTGGGTCTGCAGTTTTACTCTGGGCTTTCAGAAGGTCAGAATTCATGGCAACTTGAAGATCCTGCTGGCTTCCGGATGCAGCGGAGTTTAAGAGCTGAGATCTCTTGCAGGGGTGGCTCAGTCTGGGCAATTTCTCTGAGTGAGAGGGCTGATGGCATTTGGCTTGCAGGTGAGGTGATAAATAACTTACACAAAACCGCGGGTGAAGTCCAGAGCTGCACACAATTTGTATGTGTTACGGCCATAAGTGAGGGCAAGTGGCCAGAGATTAGAGAAACAAAGGAGAAGCCAGGTGGAGCAGTTATCTTCAGGCGTGTCAGCCTGGAGTGGTGCTTTGTTCAAAAGCACTTCTGGTATCATCAGGCAAGCTGCTCCGCGCCCAAATTCCCCGGAACGCAGAAGACTCCACGAGAACAAGCACATTAAAGGGCACGAGACAGAGAGAAGAGGATGGTGAGAAACTGAGAGGTGCCAGAGCCAAGCCTGGGGAGAAGTCACGTCTCTTGCTGCGTTTTCTGTGCTGTCACTAGGCAAAAATACCTCTCTGGTCTTTTGCTCAGCTATGTTATCAGCAGGCCTAAGCAGAAATTTCCCGTTGTTGGCAAACATCACCTCTCCTCTGTGTGCTCGCTGTTCCCAGCAGCAGGGTGCTGCTCCAGGAAGGAGAAGCTGTATTCCCAGTGAGCTCTTCTTAGAAATCTCCGTTGGAGAGCCTCATCCCTCAGGGTCCTGACCTATACACGTCCCAGTGAGAGAGGTTAATGATTTTTTTTTGGCAGAAACATCGTGTATTTGCACTTTGTCCAAGCAGCATTCCTCACGTGCCCCGGGATCCCCTTGCTCTCCCCTCTCTCCAGCTGCTGCTCCCCGTGGGATCTGCTCGTCCTTGCAACAAGAAGGGGAAAATGCCAGAGCTGCCCGTTCCCCTCTGTCCCTCTGGGACCTGCGTGTTTCATCCTAGCAACACAGTAGTGCTGCACCTCTAATTGGATGCTCTTTGGTGTTAAACTGTTAATCAAACACACAGGTTTCTGGTTCGAAGCCTTTTTTTTTTTTTGTATTGCTTATGTTACAAGCAGGATTAAAAGCTTCTCATGCAAATTAATTCATTTTAAATGCAACATCAGTTACCAGCTTGGACTATGGTTCTGCTTTCTTGTGCAATGCTATTTATTCCTTGCTACAAACCATTACTGCCCCAACTCTTCTGCATCTGGCTGTCGTGTGCAGCCTTACTGTTGCATGGATGTCCATCTGCTGGCTCCTGCGATGGTTTTCCATGGGTACCTTTGGTGGTGCAGGTTTTCTTGCTCTGGTGTGCAGATATTTCCTCAATGCCCCTCCTCTGCCTGTCACCACCCCTGTGTTTTCTTGTGCACGTTCTTACCTTCGCATCTATTCTCTTTCCTATCTCCTTTCAAATATTTGGAAGACAGCTTGCTGTCTTCCAAATGCACACCCCAAAATCGCTGCCCCATGACAATACACAAACCAACCAAGCCTTCCAAGCATCTCCAGCCAGTCCCAAACGCCCCCCTCCCAACCTCAAAGAGCAGGATTTTGGAGCTGGAATGTATCAAAATGTTCTTTGGGCGATAGATGGCAGATTAATCTATTTGTTTCACTTACAGTTTTGGCAGCTGTAAAAAAAAGCAAAACCGGCTTTTTTTTGGCCATAAACCACTTCTTGCAGGTTGATTTGGTAGAGGCTCCTTTGTTTTCCTTTCTTTCCCCCCTTGAATCTGCCAGGGATTTAAGTGAAATAAATAGATTAATCTTCTTTCTGTAGCCCAGAGATCAGGTTGATGCATTTAAGAGCTTTTTCTCCCCCCAGACTCCCGAGCTGTTCACGGATCCGATTCATATTTTAGAACTTCCTTCATGTGTAAAGAGACTCGGCGGCGGCAGTAATTCTTCACTACCAGCAAACACGGGGTGGTGCTTGGTGGGTTTCTTCTCTTCGGAGAGAGCTGAAGGTTCTCCATCAAAGCTTTTTTGATAAAAGGAATTTTTTCGGGTAAATATCCATCTTTGAGGCTGGGGAAACACTGAAGATCTTCAAAGGAAAAGTCGGTATTTTTCACGAACGGGTGTCTTCAGGAAGGTTCAATTGCTGCGAGCCAAACGGCTGAAAGCAGCTTCCCAAAAGCGTATGTATTTATCAAAAAAAAAAGAGCTGTGGAAAAAAAATAGCGTGGCAGAACTGGAAAAATCGCCTGTTTCGGGGAGGATGGAGAAATGATTTTCTGAGCAGCTGTTTTCTGCAGCAAGAGGGCATCGCGGGGAGAAGGCCTCGTGGAAGGGGTCTCGGCCAGAGTTCATTCTGAATGCTGGCACAGGGTGATGCTGGGCTCCTGGAAGCTGTTTTTTTTCTTTCCAACACGTGCAGTCACATCATGGCTTAGTGGGAAATAGCCAAACAAGTCTGAAGAACTGGAGGTTTCATGCTGTCCAGGCACCTGGGTCTTAGGCTGCTTCAGGGCTAGGTACACGACCACTAAAACTGTGTCCTCTCCCAGCGAGATTCTCGTGGCAGCATCAGGTTTGTTGTGCACGGGGACAAAACAGTAATTTCAAACCTCTGCTCTCATTTGCCTGCTTTTCAAGCGAAACAGCGGTTGGTCTTAAGGCTTTTTGTTTTGTCTGGTTAAGCTTTTTATGAAGCTAAGGCTCTGGCTGTTTTAATTTCTTCGGGGTCCCCCAGGTCTCTTTGTAAGAAGAGGGCTGTTGAGCAGCCGAGATGCTGCTGGCCCTGGAGCTTCCCCGTGCCACCACGGCTGGTGGTAGGTGCCCCATCCTAAAACCCTCGATGGTTGGGGGCTGGATGTGGAGCAAACCAGCTGCTCCCTCGGCTCCAGAGGTGCTTTAATGGAAGCAGTGACCTGCAGGCTGCTTCTGCTGAATAAGTGGGGGATAATGGTCGGTAGGAGAGCCCCGGCCTCTTTATACGGGAGGAACAGCTGGTGCGAGGAGGTATGCTGAGGTTTTTGTGTGTGCCAGGTGTGGGAGGCAAACAGAGCTTTTCCTGCTGCTTTTTTAGGCAGTTTAGTCTCAGACACGGCCAGAAACTTTATCCAAGGTTAACAGCCCTCATCTTTGTGATGATCATTACCGGTGTGCTTAAAATGGCCAAAAAAAAAATGAGGTGATGTCAAGAAATGCAGCTCCGTAAATCCCAGGAGCAGCTATGGTGGGGACGGCTCCGGCCTGTGCCTGATGGCAGCTTGCTGTCCTCCGCTGGAAGCAAGTCTGCCGCTCTCCTCCCACCTCCAGACGCTCCCCTTCCCCCAGCCCTGTCGTGATTTCTCCTGCAAGATAACAGCTCCAAGCCAATTAAGAGTGTCTGAAGTGGGTAGAGCAGACGTCGCTGTGTGAGACCACGGGGCTTTTAACTGCTATTGTTTGCTAATAAAAATAAATTGTGGGCACCAGGGAGGAAGAAAATCCCACATGATCTGAGCTTTCTCTTTCCCCCCCTTTTTTTTTTTTTAATATAAACTCTCGAGATGTGAATTGTTAGAGCCAGGGAGGTTTTTGGCAGCTGATCTCTGCTGGTGGTGCTGGGGTGCTTTGGCTCCTGATCCTGCAGCCCCTTGCTGTCCCCATCCCCTTGGCTCAGCTGCTCCGATAAAATCATCGCTTGCAGGCTGGATGCTCGCGGTGCTGTACGAGCCCATCGTGTCTGCTCTTCTTTTTTTAATGCTGTAGTGTTTGGAGGCTTTGTGCTCTGCACGGTGAAGCAGGGCAGTGAGACGGGGGCGCAGCACGCGGGCAGGTTCCCCCGTGTGCCTCAGCCACCGCCTGTCCCCGCAGCATCTCCTTGGAGAGAATCGGCTTAAACCAGTCCCTGGACTAACATAAGCTGCCCCAACAAATGAGTTTTAATGCTATCAACTCGCTGCCTGTAACGGGACTTCTGTAAGCTTTACTGGTTGGGCAGGGGGGGCGTTCACACTCCTAATTCGCTTGGCTATGCCAATAAAGTGTTCTGATACTGACCAGCCCTGCTGGGCCTGGGAGGTCGCGTGAGGAGGCTGCGGAGGAGCAGGTCACTGAAGGAAGCCGCCCTGTGCCTCACCCTGGGGCTCGAGCCCCTGAAGTCTCCTTGTGTTCACAGGCCTGGGGCTGAAAACGCTGCGGAAAATTTGATTTGAAGACAGCTGAGCCTCTACGCAGCTTGTATGAGGAATCAGGGTGGGGACGTATTGTTTTTATCCCTAAGCAATGATAGCAGAGGTTGATTGGGCTTTGCTAATGCTGGGGAGGATTGAGAAAGGTGAGGCAAGAACTCAGGATTGGGGGGAGAGAAAGCTAAAGAGAATAATCTACGGGAATGGGAAATGTCAGGAACGTGTTCTTCCTCTTCGCTGCCTCCAGAACTCTCTGCTCCTTGAAGTTTCTTGCTGCTTTTTCTGGAAGTCACGAAGGGGGAAGGAGGAAAAAAAAAAAAAAAAAAGATAAAAGAAAACAGCGTGGAAAATTGAAAAAAAATCCATTTCAAGTATCAGCTAAGCAGGAGTTGATCTCCAATATCACCTCCCCTTGAATATCACCTACTGCTAGCTGAACGGCCCTTCTGTGCCACCGCTGGGGTGGGACCAGAGGTCCTCCCGCACCCCGGCGAGCTCACCCAGCACGAATATCGCAAGGACAGCGCTAGAAGGGGGACGGCATGGTGGCTGAACGTCAAACGGCCTCCTCGGTGGAGCTGCTGGAGGCAGGAAGGAGACAGAGCTTTTATAGGAACGTAGAAATTGCCAGACTGGAACCGAGCTGCGCCTCGTATTTTTAAGCCTCCCTTTTCAGAGCTGGCCGCTTCAAGAAGCGGGGCGAGGAGGCTTGCCCCAGGGGCGATTCTTCCAACCCTTGAACGCAGGGAGTCAGCCTGTGCCTTGCAGCGTGAAGGGTTTACACGCCATCCAAAAGCTTATTTTCTCTCTCACTTCCCCCCCCCCCCCTTTTTTTTTTTAACTTTACTATTGTAACAGCAGCTATTCATTCTCTTTATAAATGCCTGATCCTTCTCTCAATCTCACTGAGGTTTTGACTGCAACAATACCTAGTGGTAATGATTTACCCATGCTAATTATGCATTTTGCAGAGGAAAACATATTGTTCGTAGCTTTAAATGGAGTGATTTTTCAGTTTAATTGAACTTACATCTCTGTATCCCTGGGGCAGGCTCGCAATTCAGTGCCTCCCCTCCTCCTGAGCCACGCAGGCGCTTTCTCAAGCCCAGCACCAGTCACCTGTTGAAATGTTTTTCAGGCTCTTTCCCTCTTGTCAGTTCCATTTAAATCTGAGCCTCTCTGCAGATGAAGCTTTGCAAAAGGAAATAGCTCTTTGCCTGTTGGAAGAATGGGAGAGGCTGCGCTAAGTTGTTTGTTGATATTTCCTGACAGTTTTTCCGAATTCCTCGCTGTTCTGCAGCTGTTAAATTTGTTGTCTCAGCTGCGAGGATTACTCTAGCTTTGCTCGAGCTGCGTTTTCTCACCATTCATCAAGCTTCTGGTGTGGCACGGAAAGATCCATCAACACCAGAGCCACCTCCCGAGCAGCGTTTGGGTGGAAGGCGGCCTCCCCTGCCTGCCTGGCTGGGATCGAACTCGCTGCCAATCTTTAAAGGGTGTTTGTGGTTTCTCAGCGAGCCTCAGGCCACGGCGTAAGGGTTTTGCTCTAGAAGTAAAAAGGAGGTTGCAGCAGGAAGAAGGATTCATTGGGGTTTCTGGAAGCCTGGGCACGCGGAGCAAGGCTTTTGTGGGGCAGGTGCATCCTTGGAGGTGCTGAGCAGAAATAGCAACGCACCTGCATTTCCTGAGGGTCCTTGGCAGGTCGGGCAGGGGGAGCAAGAGGGAGAGACGAGCGGCGGCTGCCTTTCAGGGGTGTCTTCGCTACTGGAGTGGCAGCTGCAGGAGAGATTTATCCTGTGATTTGCCATTTTGTTCTCCCTTTTGGGTCTTGTTGTGCCAATGAAGAAATTTCCTGCAGAAATCTCGATGTATCAGGGGGACGTAGCACTAGTTCTGGAGAAGAACACCATCTTGCATGGTCGTTAAAAATGTACAAGGATTTTCAAAAGCAAGTTGCTTCCTCTGAGAAGCAAATTGTTCATAATTCTGCCTAGTATTTAGAGACTTTTATCTCCAGAGAGAGCTCCAAACCGTTCGGTGTAGTCTTGATTTATTTATTTTTTTCCCTCCTGAATTTTCAGAGCTAAACTTGAAAAGGGGCTTAACAGGGGAAAGAAAAAATTGCGTGCTTGTACTGTGCAGGGCGAAGCCAGCGGCCAGTCTGTGATCCACCACCAGCCTTCCAGCAATGCAGGCACCACCTGGAGTTGACCTTATGATTTTTTTTTTCCACTCATCCCACTCATCTGGGGGGATTCAGATGCTTTGGGGGGGATATAGCAGATTCAGATCGCTTTATAAGCAGCTGTCCTTCAACCAGGCTCGCTTGCTGTCTTAGCAAGTTGCTGGTACAGCGAAGAGGAGCCACGAACGCAGGAGCTGTAACCGCACAGGCTGAATACAGCCTTCCTTTAGTAGAGGAAGTTCATCTGAAGCATTTCCAGCAAGCTGTGGAGAGGGTGAGGCGGGATAAGTCATCTTCACAGGAACAACAATTAGTGCGGCGAATTGCTAAACATCCCTGCTCTGTTCTGCTCAGCCTTGACTTCCGAGGCTTCCTGCTTTGTGCTGTGTGAAAGCAGAGTGTCATCTCTGTCCCTGCCCGTGCAGAATTTGGGTCTGCATGGGGCAGATGCCCCGGGCATACCTCTGGTGCGTTGCTGAAGCTGGGGAGAAAATGTTTTAAGGCTTGTGATGGGGCGATGAGACAGACGCACCTCGCAGCCGCAAGGAAGCCAAAGCTCTTGAGAGTGTGACCAGCCCAGCAAGGCAGGAGTGACTTGACAAAGGGGTTTGAACCATGTTTACGGGGCTTTCATGGCAGAATTTAGAGAGGAGGGAGCAGGAGGAACTTGGAGCACTGGGGAGATGAAGAGAGCCAGAACTGAAACGTCTCTTTGTTCCTTTGAGAATAGAAACCCTGAAAAATCCGCTCTCTCCCCTCCCTCTCATCCTACGTCTTGTGTTCCTCTGTTCCCACTGCTCGGCGGCTCAGGTGTGCTGTGGTGAAGTGTCCCCGTGCTGCACTCGGGGTTTTGCAAGCCCCTCCATCCGCCAGATGGCCTCGGGGTACGGCTGGTAGGAGCCCGTACGGTTCTGCTGTCTGGTGAACCCCAAGGTGTATTTCTGCTGCTGACAGCTGTTCCTTGGGTTCGTGCTCAAAAAGCAAAGCGCTGGGAAGCTGCTCTTAGCGGTGGGTAATGTGTTAGGTGAGCGCAGCGTCCCTCTGTGCTCCACGTTCGAGGTAATTACAGCCCCGCCGCTCACGGAGCAGAGCACAGCGGGCGCCCCGGATTTGTTGTTTGGCTTTGCTATTAACTCCGGGCTGGGGATGCAAAGGCAGCTGCTTGCCCGGGGATCGTGTGCTTCGCCTCTTCACCAAACCCGGCTGCAAACAGGAGAGGCGGCCTTGAGCTCTGTCCCTCGGAGCTGCAAGTCCTGGGTCTTCTGCCTGGATCCTCGTGCAGGTGGAGGTCATCCTCGTGCAGGTCGCCTTCGGCTGGACCCTGTGTTGTTTTTTTCCTCTGTCTTTCCTTGCTGTAGCCCCGAGGTACAACGAGGCTGCTGCCTTTTCCTTCACCGTGGCCACCTTTTGGATGCAAAATGTTTGCTGCAGGTGGGATCGTTGCATTTACCCACACAAAGTTAACTCTGAAGACTTGCATGCAGCCCCGTGGGAGCGCACCCGTGGCGAAGGAGAACGGGGGGAGTGCAGCCCCAGGCTGTCATCTCTCTCTGTCCTATTGCAGGAAGGAGCTCAGCACGGTGATGGGGAGATTTGTTTTAGGCCTACCTATTTTTGCATCTCTGAGAGAGGTCTGGGAGGGGACGCGTGTGGCATCGGTGCCCGTTCTGCAGCCCGGGCTGCAGCGCCTGTGTGGTAAATTTGACTCGATCCTGCTGTTTTTCTCAGTCTCTTAAAAACTTTTGAAATAACTGCTTCAAAGTGCTCAAATGATATGTTGCTCCACAATCCATCTGTGCTGCCGCCAGTGCTTCTGAGGAGCCAATTTACCATGTGCTTAACCTTTTAGGGCTTTTCCCCCAAAGGCATTACTATAACTCCCACTGAAAAAATAAGAGAAAATTGCCGTTGCCCTTCGCAGAGGTGGCTGATGATTTTTAGGTGGTTTCTGGCAGCTTCTGCTGCATCAAAATGTGCTGAGCAGGCACCTCCTGAAAGCAGGACGCTGGAGATGTCCAGCTGGCACCTGAGCGTGGGGTCCCTTGATTTTCTCCGAGCTGAGAGCACTGGGACTCAGCTTCCCGGTAGCAATGTGATGCAGGAGACCGAGCCCCAGGACCTATAAGTGGTTCCCTGCTCAGCCCCATCATTGTCTTCATCCCTTTGGCCACCTCTCAGTATTTCTTCTGCATCCCTTCCCTGCCTGTAAAAAGGGATTTGGCCCTCTGGGGAGCGCTGAGGCGAGATGGCAGGGGTCTAAACGCAACCTAAAAGTAGCTGCGTTGGAAAAACTGTGAGGAAAAAGCTACAACTTTCTCGAACAAAACTCCCGGTAACTTCAAAGGCAGATTAAAGACTTTGCCTGTGTCAGGGCTTCAGCATTTGGCCCAGGAATTAGACAAATGGAATAGTGTGAGAGCGTTTGCCAGAAAACTGGAGAAGGGAGAGATAAGGTAACGTGAAATACCCAGAGTCAGCATTTAAGGACATTAGTGCATGCGGAGATAATTTTATCAACGTGAAGGACAATAATTAGGTAAAATCTCCGTGTAGCTGTTGAAAATGGTGTTTGTTAACAACCTGTTCAGCTGTGCTGGGGGAATCTGCTGTGGGACAACGTGTGCCTGCCCCTGCACCGGCGATAGCTCTGTGGGTTCTTCACGTGTTCCTCATCGTTTTGTCGGTGTTTGGACTTGGAAGGTGTTGGGAATGGGGCTGCCTGGTGGGAGGAGGAAGAAAGGGACCTGGTCTTAGGCTCGTCCTGAATCCCAATCCTCTTGGGCATGAAGGGGAGGGAAGGAGACGGGGGCTGCCATCGCTTGCTGGGGCTGCAGCAGTGTCAGGAACTGCTTTCTGGTTTGGTTCCCAAAGTGACTCAGTCCCTGACTCCCATCCCTCGCTGCGTGTTTTGCTCTGAAAATGCTTGGTCCTACCCCAAAAGCAGAAGTCAGTGTAATATTTTAAGTAGCAGGCTGCTTTAAATTTAAAAGGAAAAAAAAATGAGAAATTAAATAGATGTGACTCAATATTGATTTCCACTTGTTTTTGTGGAAACTCTAAAAATGCCAAGATGAAATATTTGGACTTTTCCTTGGGTTTCTTTTCCATATTTTTGTTAGAAGCTCTTCGCCCAGTTTGACTCGAATTCCTGAATAATTCATAGTCTGTAAATAGCTTCCTCCTCCTCTGGTAAATAGACTCTTTGTCCCCCTGCCTTGGCACGCTCCGAGCAGTGTCATCGTGCTGAGTCGCCGCTTGGAGAGCCGGGGTGCTCACGGTGCCGTGTGTGCTCTCTCCGCAGAGTTATGTCATGCCCAGACCACCGAAGGGCTCCATGAGGATTTATAGAAGATGCCCCGTGTCTTGGCGCCTCTGGTGCTCCTTCTGCTGTGGCTGATGAGGATCGCTGCCAGCCCCCACTCCCTGAGGATCGGTGAGTACAAAGCGACCTTCCGCTGGCTGCTTGGACCGCTCCGCGTCGGTGTGCTTGGAGAAAGCTCTGCCCGTGGTCTTCGGGCTGCTGGTGGTTGTGGTCGTGGCTCAGATGGGGCTGGGTCGCTTGCAGAGCTCTGGCCTCGTGCCTGCCTTCTTGCAATGTGGTCCCCATCTTGTAAATGCAATGTGGTGTACGGTGAGTGTATGCATCTGCATTGATTTTTGCGGTGGTAATGCTGCCTGATGGGAATCTCTCTCTGTATAAATGTGAAGTGAAAGTCGCTCCTCGAGGAGACACTGAGGGATGAGGCTCTTTCCCCCACCCTGCATCCCCCCCTTGATGCTCTCCTGAGCTCCAAGCAGAAGGAAATGGTTTTCTGTTGCAGATTTATTTGTCCCCATGTTGATGAGCAAGGAGCGTTTGAGCCCAAACTCAAAGTGTCACGAGAACATTAATAACTGCAAAATGCTCTGTTTGTAAGAGAGTCCTCGCATTTGTTCTCCTTTGGGCTTTATTAAAAAGTGTTCAGGAAGAGGCACCGTCGTCTTCACTCCCTGCCTGTGTGGATTAGGGAAAAGAAATGCAGCCGGAAACCTTGTAATGAAACTTGCTTCACAGCATTGACACCGTGCTCTGCTGTTTGGAAAGCAAACTGCTTCCCCTGCCTGTTCTCTCTGGAGCTACTAGCTGTTTTTATTAACTATTTGTTGCAGATAAGCTAATCTATTCCCGTCCCCATTTGCAACTTCCACAGGTGACACTTGAAATAAAATTACTTCTCCCCTTTGCCAGCAGAGCATGGAGCAGCTCAGTAATACAGCGAGGGAGGGTGCGTGCTGGCAGGAGCCGGGGTGGTTTATGTCCTCAGCATCCCTGATTCATGTGGAGCACTTGTGCTGGATCGTCTCTGCTCTGCAGGCTGCATTTCACGTTGATGGGCAGATCCTCCACTTGAAGCAGCAGATGGGGATGGGGATGGACGGGTTAGGATCTGCTTGTTGTGGCTCAGTTTGTGCGTGCTAAGGGATCTCCCAAGGAATTTGATGGTGGCTGCTGTGAGGCCAAGTCCCTGCTGGTCTGTGGGGGCAGGTGAGATGAAGTTGGGGTCTCCGTCTTTGGGACGCTACCCACGAGCAGCTGCGGTGGTGGTAGGAAGTCCTCCTCCTGTCTCCAGCTGTTCCAGGTACTGGTTTTGTCTTCTGGACCTGGTAGCTGCTACTGGGAAAGGAGATCTTGATGCTCTGCTGGGGTTTTAAGTCACATCCCTAATATAAATTACTCTTGGTATCATTCGTGTGTCCAAGGTGCACGTAGCAGGGATGCAGGGTGGTGAACAGCACAAACACGGTGGTTAAATGCGAGCATCTCCCTGTTAGCATCGTGTGCCTGCAGAGGCCCAGGGCTGCAGCAAATCTCTGGTGCTTTGGTGTCCGTCCCAGAGGCTGCTCCGCTGGTGGTTCTGCACTCCCTCACACTGCGGTCACGCTCCCTTGGACCCGTCTCTCCAGTTTTAAAATCATCGTGCGTTTAGGAATTCTGTGCTTCTGACTTTTCTTGGCAAAAACAATGGAGCTGCTCCAGAAATTGTTGCTCTTAAAACTTACGGCACTGCTGCCCAGTCCAGGTTAGAGATGCTGGATTTCCTTAGCCTGCATAGGGCAAGGAAGTGCAAATTTACCTGTGGAACCCTCCTAGGAGTGAAGAACTTGCATTTGGGGGCTGCAAAGGGGGTGTAGAACTCAGGATTTCAGCAGAAGGGGTAATGTTGTTGTGGGAATGGGAAGGAACAACTCCGATCCTTCTAAAATGCATCAGAGGTCATGGCTTTTGTGCCAGATGGTGTTAAATGCTGGAGTGGCCAGAGACCCTGCAGTCAAGTCCTGGGGGTCTCCAGGTACCCACCACCTCCTGGGGGTGAGACACCAGCAGTCCTGACCTTGGGTGAGCTCATGAAGGAGAAACAGCTTCTTAAGGAGTGACTCCAGGGGTTTGGGGCCCAGTGAATTCCCTCCCCCCCACTTAAGTCTAAAGCAACTTCTCTGAAAATGGAGTCTGAAGCAGATGGGTGAAGAGCTGAGGAGGGGTTTGGGGTTTTGGTTTTGTCTCTTTGAGACACAGCTTTATTATAAAAATATATCCAGCCAAAAAGTTAATAAAAAAACAAAGTACAACATAAAAGGAGAGAAAAATATTACTGGCAGCCCTGAAATCATTCCCCAAAGCATGCTTTTGGCAAGGCAGGGGGATACGGTATCTAGCGACATAAATCCATGCACTGCATCGCGAAGGAAAACAGACCAGCACGAGGCTTTGAATATTCAAAGCAAATGCAAGCTAACATTTGGAATAATTCTGAGAGCCATCTGGTAGCAGACCGCTGAAAGGCGCAGTTTTACGATCAGTGTGTGAGGTGAGCGCAGGCAGAGCCCTGCCCTGGTTCCTCACCAGGTAGCCGGAGGGGTTATTGCTGCTGCTCCTGGCTGGAAGGAGGCAGGATGGTGCTGAGCCAGGGGCACTCGGCTTTTACACCAAGCTCTGAGCCCCTCTGCTGCTTTGCTGGGGCTTCGGGTGGGTCTTGGTCCTGACACCTCTCGGTGGAGTTTCTGGTGGTGGATTGCTTCGAGTACACGGTGAGGAAGGGCTGCGTTGCTTGGACAGGACCTGCTGCGTGTTGCGTTGCAGGGAGCTTCAGAGGCATCACCGTGAGCACAACATGGGCTGTGCGTGACCTTCCTCGCAGCCTCGGTGTGCACAGGCACAGCTTGTAGCCTCCTGCGTACTTGGGGCCGTTACTGTTCTGTTTCTCTCCTCAATACACAGGAAATACCACTGGTTTGAGCATTTTTCTTCAGGCTTAAACTCTGCGTTCCCTTCTGATCCCATCCTAGAGAAAGTCTTCTAGGCCATGTTGTGTGGGAGACTTTGGGGGGAAAAAACACGGACCTGCATGCTCCATCCACGATAGCTCCTCTTTTCAAAGAGTCTTGTTTATCAGTCAGCTCTCCTGGTCCATGTCAGTGAGGTTTTCTCTTCTCAAATATTGATTGAGATCAGGGAGTGAAGAAGCAGGCAGGACTGGGCATATTCTCAACACTTTCAAAAGCTCCAGGAGATGTGTAGGGAAGTGCCTCAAGACACATGGTGGCCCTTAAAAGAAACAGTACACATCCTATCAAAACATCCTGGGAGTGAAACCCAGTAACTGGTGCTTGCCAGGATGTGCCCTTGCAATTGCTCTCATGTTTTTCCACCCCAAAAGCACAGAAAACATCGGTTCCCTCCTGCCTGCCTCAGTGGCAGGCAAGGATGGCAGACGCAGCACGCTCTGGGCCAGCATCTCCTCCACCTTCCTGCGGCTTGTCCCATCCCGAGAAGTAATCCTGGTTTTGTTTTCTTTTCACTCACGCTCAATAATGTGTCAGGGAATTTACTTGAGTTATTTACTAAGTTATTTACTCGGTCTTATAGAGCAGGCCGTCAGGGCCCCAAAGTGGTATTCTCTTGCGAGATTCATTGGGTGCGAGGTTCATTGGGTGTACCAACAGCTCAATTCACATTCATACACCAGCCCAAGCTGTGGTTTATTCACGGCACTGCCCTAACTAGCCGTAGGCTCAGCAGCACTGACTTGCTGTCCACGGACAAGGGGGGCAAGGCAATCTGAGCCCCTGAAGTGCTCCTTTCGGTAACTGCCTCAGTCTGCCTGCCCAAATCCCTCCCAGCTTCGCAAATATCCCACAGAAGCATTAAACCCTAGCATTAGTGGTGTTTTGTGTGGTGAAACGTGGGGTTCGTCTACCCCGTACCTAATGCATCCACCATTTGATCAGCGGGGCACCCTGCACGGCTGGCCCAGGGCTCGTGGTAGGGCTTTGTCCACCAGAGAAGTCTCCAAGAATCCAATGTGGCCATGGGATGGGACCAGGAGAGCCAGCCGGGGACGTTTGTCCTTGTTTCTAGGCATGGTTCTGAAAATCTGGAGCTCCAAAAGGGCTGTGAATCTCCTACACCTGCTCTGCTGCTGGAACTCTGCTACTGGAGGTGGGAGGAGGCAGACTGGAGCCTTGCAGCCAGCTTTTTCTGCATCCCTGTGATTGCATAGCATCCCTCTCTTTCCTACCCTGTCCCAGACCCGTGTAGCATCATTGCTGTGGCTTTTTTTGTGTAATCAGCCTCCCGAGCTGCCAATGACCCTAAGCTGCTTGTTTGGGGAGCTGCACGGTGTGATTCTGACCTGCCCGTTGCGCTTTGTGCCTCAGCGTGTCTGAGCTCGAGGGCTGAGGCGAGGAAAAAGCACAGAGCATCACAAAGGTGTCAGGCAAAAGGCTTCCAGGATTGTGCAGAGGGATGGGGGGGACGTGCCCGTGCCTCTTAGGGCAGGCAGGGAGAGCTGAGGCACTGTGGCAGGTTGGCTGGTGCCAGCCCCAGCACCCCGGTGACAGCTTGAGGCTCCCCGTGCCGGGGGGCAGAGCAGCGTTTGGTGCTGTGACAAAGCACCGGCTCCCTTCCGTACGCAGCGCTGCTTTCTGGCAGATCGCAGCCCTTTGTGGATGATAGCGACGCGAGTGCAATAAACTGCTGCTCACCAATTTGCTGTTCCCCAGCAGAGAAATGGCCTTACCCTGGCTTTGAACCCAGCAGCCAGGCTGCTGCCATCAGCTGAAAGCAGGGAGACGATGGCTGAGGCTCACGTGGTGGTGCTGTGGCTGGAAAGCCTTTCTGCTGGTAATTATGATGAGTGTTTCATAAAACAAAGCTGCTGGCAGGGGCTGGGTGCCTCCTCTCCTCCGGTCAGTTGTGCTGCTGGTACGGGAGGGGAAGCACTGGGCTGGGAAGGTCACCGAGACACGTGCGATTATCCGGCTTCTCTGTATGCAGACCTATTGCTTTTATTGCTTAAAAATAATCTAATTTGGAGAAGTGAGAGCTGTGCCCATGCTGCGGTGGCAGGAGCAAGCCTGGGCTGCAGCTGGGTGACGTTTAGGTGGGGGTAGCTCCTTGCCCAGACGCATGTTGGGGTCCCAGTCCCCAGGATCCTCAGCTGGAGGCTTGCTGGAGGTGCCCCGAGGTTGCCCATTTCCCAGGGACCCATCTGGATGTGGCCACCAGCACCCCCAGCCGCTGAGCCCCCTGCTGTGGGTCCCTGAGTTTCCTTCCCCTGCTCCATTTCTGCTTCGCTGGGCTCATCTGAGCACACATGTGTAGGGTTCGCCCTCTATTGATTTTATTTTTTTTTTAAAGGCTTTCACAGGACTTCCCTAGAAGCTGAGCGTCTAAAGAAACAGAGAACCAGGCAGGAGGAGACGTATCCACGTCTTTGTTGATGCATGACTTGCTAAATTTGTCTGGCTGAGCCATTATAAATGTTTCATTTCCCCCAGTATTAAAAAAGGCCCGGTTAAGTTCATTTAGGTGAGGTAGATTGGTAGTTATTTGTCATTTGCTACCGAGTGGGGAGAGGGAGGGAGAAATACAATACCGATTTGTTAACTATTTGCCCTTTTAATTTTGTTTTCATTATCCTTCTAGGAGAGTGATATTTTATTTATGTTTTCTGAGTTCCGTGCATAAATCCTTATTTTAAAAAAAAAAAAAAAAATCACCCATAGAGGTGCCAGGCCCTTGGAGCAATTCGTTGGCTACGAATCCTCGCGGTTGTCCCCAGATGTCCCCTGCCTGGGAGGCAGGTGCAGGGGGTCTCTGTCTGTCTGTCCATCTCCAGGCTGTGCCTTTGCCACACGAAACCCAGCGAGCCGCTGGTCTATGGCTAAGGAATCCAGCCCTGGAATAATACGAATAATAAATTATAAGCAGATTTATATCTCGGATCGATGCTACAGGGCACGGCGTGAAAGGAGGCGTGGACTCGGTGAGACGGAGCATCTCTGGGTGCGTTTGTACCCCTGTGGAGGAGTTATCCTTCCTGATCTGCTCCTAGTGCCGCAGAGCCAGGCTACGTTGCACAGCCCAGAGGCCCCGAGCTTTGTTTTGATTCATTGTCACATCCACACGCACATTACACAGGTATAGATCTCGGGGCTGGGAAGCTGGCTGGCCACCCTGCAGCTGCTAATTCAGCACAAAGTGGAAAATTTGCAGGGGGAGAGGGGCCGATGGCTGCAAATGTCCCGCATCACTCCTACAGGCAGAGGACGGACACGGAGAGGTGCACAGAGCTTTGCTTTACAGGGCTGGTTTTTGCTCCTGGATGTTGAGGAGTGTCCCCGAGCGGAGGATCGGGATCTGAGAGCCACGCAGCCGGCTTTACATCTAAGTACTGCCCCAGCCCCTGGGCAGCACTTTGTGGGTTTAGCCGCTCAGGCATTTTTAATGGGGATCTTTCTCTTTCATAGAGTGAAAGCTAGTAATAGCAAGAGCTACTCTGTCATGCCTTTCATTATGTTTTCATATATATATATGTGAATAAAAAAGTCAATTACATGAATGAAAGATGCTTGGTTCCCTGCCTAAACAGCTGCCAAAATTAATTCCAGCTCGGAGCCAAACTCAACAAAGCTGGATTTTCTGCAGAAAGCTCCAGTGCGGCTTAAGATGGGCTCGTGCCCCGCTCTGCGTTACCGATTCCCACTGCCCAGCGCCTTGCCGCTGGCTTTGCCCGTGGCCAGTTGAGGAAGGATGGATTTCACGTGCTCGGTGGTGAGCCTGACTTCATGGCAGAATAAAGCAGAATGAAACGTCCCTAGCAGCCCCTCGCTGGAGTGAGCACCATCACGCTGCAAAGCAGTGCTCATTTGATGGAGAGCAGCTGTCTTGGCAGCTCAGAGCACCTGAAAACTCAGTGCCGGCGTCAGCAGTACTTTGAGCTTTAAATTTGTTCCTCCCTGTGGATCAATTACCTTGCATTTAAAGCACCACCTGAATTGAGCAGGATGTGGACAGGAGCTGTCCTGAGTTACAAAACTGGAATAATCACGTAGGGTAAGCAAGCCCTCGCTCCAAGCTGCAGCTTCTGGTGCAAAGCTGAGGCTGGGGCACCCGTGGCTGAAGGACGTGGTTGCTTGTCCTCAGGTGCATGTCCCCAGCGACTTGGGCATGATTTTAAAGGTGTTTGCAGGACGTGAGGTAGAATATAGCCTTGCAGCTTGAGGCAGCAGCCCAAGTTCCTGAAGGTGAGCTGAGATGAAGCCAAAGTCATTGCTCGTGAGCCATTACAACCTTCCCAAGAAGGCAAGCAGGAGGGTGGCAGATGGGAGGACAAAGACAGCGAGGCAACTCCAGCTCGTAACAGGCTGTTGGAGCAGAGCTGAGGTCCCCACACTGAGTGTAAGGTAGGGTTTCCTTCTGTTTGAAGCATTATGCCTTGTGCTCCGAGGTTTATTCCTCCTTCCCCTGCTGGGTAACTCTTGGCAAGTCCGCTTGTCCTTGCCCTGCAGGGCTGCAGGCTCAGGGAGCAGCTCTCCTGGGCGCAATGTGTGCAGCAGGCAGCTCGGTGAGGTGTTAAAGCCCCCCTGCAAGTGTAAGGCACTGCAGGGCTGTCGGGCAACCTTCCCAGAAAAGATGCTTTTGACCCGAAAGGGCGCTTATCTCGAGTGCCCCCTCCGCAGCTAATTGCTCGTGGCTCCGTGTAAGATAAGCACAGCCTGTAAGGCTAAAAGCCCAAATTGTCCTGGCTTACGTTCAGAAGCTCTAGCTCATGATATCCAGGTGTTTTGAACCTCTACCATTTGAAAAAGCCCCAAGACCCGAGGCAGAGAGCAGCCTGCTGGCAGAGCAGCTGGGACGGATCCTGGCTCCCCGTGTGCTGCTGCCAGGCGCCCCGGGGGCTCTGCGAGAGGCTGATCCTGCCCTTCCCCACGCAGCCTGCCTCCTGCCTTTGTGCTCCTCCTGCTCCTTCTCTCCCTCACCAGGACCTCACCGTGGTGGGATTGAAGCTACTGGCTGAGGGCTAGGAGAAAGAGCTCAGGAAAAGGGATGGAAGACCTTGAAAGTTTTGCTTTTCTGTAGGATGTCTCCTATGGAAAGCACAGAGCCACGGGCTGCGCTAGAGGGCTGGAGAAGCAGTGTGCGTTTGGGAGACGAGGAGAGAGCACCTGGGGCGTAATTCCTACCTAAACCAGCAGGCAGGAGGGATGGGAGTCCTCAGCCTGGATTTTGTTTGTTGCTGGGAAGCTCCAGGAGGGCGAGATCACATCAAGGGCAGCGCCGCTCCCCCGACCCCCCTGCTGCCCAGGAGCATTCAGGTCCCTCTCCACAAGCGGTCTGGGGGAGCAGGCTCCTGCCAGGGGGAGCAGGCTGGGAGCGAAGGGACTCTGGGGGCCAGCAGAGACCTTCCTGCAGGGGGAAAATGCAGACCTGGGCCACGAGGGAAGCAGGGAGCAAGCAGGGCACAGGCTGCAAGGTTTTTGCTCTGTGGCCCGTGGATAAAAGCACAGCCCTAAGCGCCGTGGGCAGAGAAGGCAGATGCTGGTGTATCGGCACAGAGGTGACCTGAGCAGGGAGCTGGAGAGGAGCATCAGGGGGCATCTGCCGTGGAGGAACAGCTTAGCCTGACAACCGCCAGCTCTGCCTCGAGCCCTGCCAAGCGAGGACGGTGGCTGGAAGGAGGCTGCGGGGAGGGATGGCTCGTTTTCCCAAAGACACCGCTAATGAATTCCTCTTGCACCTCCAGGCGCTGTAGGGATTTGGAGAGGCTAAATGGAACTTTATGCGATAATGATGGCTGAATGTCAATTCTGCCGTCGAAGCCAATTTGGGAGCCGGGAAGTGCTAAAAGAATTAAGATTGTTAAATGGAAATAAGTCTACTTGGTAGAGATGAAATAGGGCTTAAAGGAGTGAAATTATCTGTGGATTACCCTTGTTAGGGCACTGCCTTATTCAATAAACTGAGTTTTAATCTGCTGCAGGGCTTTTGGAGGTAAAGCTTAGCCTATGGGGTACATGCATGAGGGGAAGGACGGGCTGTGCCTCCATCCTCCAGAGCCTCGAGAGTCAAGGGGAGTCACGGTTTGCCCGTGAGCGCTTTGTGCTTTATGGAGATCTTGCTGACTGCTCGGTAAGTGGTTTGATCTTTGCTCAAGCTTGGGCACTTCTTTAGCTGACTTGATAGGAGGCTGGTTAGGCGATACCTTCTCTGGGTACCGCGTGTCCCTGCGTGGCTTTCCTAGCACGGAGCACGCAGCACGTCGTGCTGCCAGGATGAGTAAATGTGGTCAGGCCCCCCGGGGCTCTGGGAGGGAGCGCTGCAAGGGAAGGAAACCTCGCTGGATGCAGGAGGAGGGGAGGAGAGCACAGGAAATCTTGAGGGCTGCAATTTCATTATGAAGAAAGCCTAGTAATTATTAATAGGCCCTGATTATCTGCTTCTGCAAGAGCAGGTCTGTTGCAGGAGAGCAACCAGGTGCTTCTAGCTAACTTTAGCTGCCCACCTGACTTAATGCAGATGTCACCTGTCATCACACGTGTTTCTGACCCATCTCTCTCTTCAGCGACAGTCACAAAAGCATAATTGCTCCAGATGCTTCTAAAACCATCCACGGAGGGAAGGACCTGACCTCAGCCTGAGCAATCAGCTCGCAGCTCTGTGGGACTCTGATTTTTGCTGCTGCAGCTGGGACCTGAGCCCTGGGTCTTACAGGAGGCTGGGTGAGAGGTACAAAGGGGTTTTACTCTCTGCCATGTAACTGTAAGGTTTCGTGATACTGCATGTTCTGTACTTGCAAATCCAAGAATTTTCCAGCAATTTTAGGGCTGGGGCAGCAGGGAAGGGGCTCTGTGCACCTTTGTTTTGTCTCTGGCTGAGGGGTTTTCAGTCCCAGCCCTGTGCTCTGGCACGGTGCAGACAGCGGGGCTGATCAGTATGTGCCGTGTCCTCTGCAGCGAGTCCTGGTTTCATGTCACAGAGGTGCAGGCCAGGCTGAATACCTAAGATCTAGCCCTAGGCGCATCCCCCATGAGCTTAAGGCTTCTGTGATCTTCTTGCCAAGCCTAAGGGTAACGAAGTGTCAGGTTAGATTTGTCTGAGGATGTCTACATTGGTTACAGATTCCAACCCCTTCCCAGCCCCGATTTGTGGTTCTTCTGCTTGGCAAGACAAACGCACCAACCTGCACCCAAGAGGTAGGATCAGCTGCCCCATCTCGCTGCTCGTGAGTTTTCCAGTCATCAGCATCCACCAGGATTTGGGCTTCTGAATATGTGTGCGCCCTCCGTGGTGTCCAGCAATGCATTTGACAGCACCCACCTTGTCCCAGGTCTGATATACACGCGTGTAACTTTACCGTGGCAGGATGCCCCTAATCATCCTTGCTCCTCTCCTGCCACTGCGGAGTTGTTTTCTGGCCGTACCCAGCTGCCCTCTGCATCTTCCCATTTGACCAGCGGCGAAAGTCTGCTCTGTCATTTGGCTCCTGCACTTCAGAACATTTTGTTCCGTGTCCCTCGCACAGAAGATAGCTTGGCAGTTGCGAACCTTCAGCATTTATTATCTGGTGTGGTTTTACCCATTTCGGTTGCATGTGGAATTTTTTGGCATGCCCCTTTCCCTGGGGCCCTGGTACAGTGGGAAGAAGCACTTTATTTTCCTGAGCATACTCAGAAATGCGATCTCGGCGATCACACGGCAAAAGAGTGGTTGAGTTGGTACCAAAATATTGCGGTGTTCCTGCAAAATCTTAGCTAACCCATGCCAGAGCCTGCCCAGCTGTGTGGGGTTGTTGCAGGAGCTGGTGCTGGGCTCTAGGGGCCCGGTGGGGCTGCAGTGGCTTCCCCTGGCAGCAGGCACTGCCTCGTCCAGCTTGGCACGGCTGAGGAGCATTGCTCGGGTAGGACGTGGGGCTGAGCACTTGGGTTTTGGAGCAGAAAGCTTGTGTTCATCGCAGTGGCTGTGGCTGAAAAGCCTCTTCTCTCATGCGTTTAAATCCCATGGAGCATCTCATTAGAAACAAATGATGCCTCAGGCAAGCGAAGCTATGGCAAAGTAATCTTTATTAAGCACCCTCAGCGGTCAGAGTTACTTGATGAGCTCCAGAGTTTTATTTGCAGGCAGCTTTGGGTTGTCATTTAGCAGGAAAGCTCTTTGAACTCCCTCCCTTCCCCGTCTCTAGGTTACTGTTTTCTATTTCTGTGTGTTTTCGGTCCCAACAGCCCTGCAAACACTGCTGGTGGAATTGTTGATACTGGGAACAAAATGAATGGAGGAGAGCGGGTGTGCACAGTTCAGCAACACGCAGCCAGGCTTTAAAAGGGGGAAATAAGGTGCCCTGAGTGCATCACGAATTGTACTGGGGCGACACAGCCACAACTGTTTCCTTGGGAAATGGTGCCCAGAACCCCTGAGTCTCTATGGGAAGCTTTTCTCTGAATGCTACGCTCCGCATTTTTGGGGCAGGGGAGCAGCAGCTCCTCTCGGGGCCGTCCTCCCTGCCTCTGGTACCTACAGCGAGCTGCACGGCCGTGTTTCTTCCATCTCTGGACTTTGCAAGTTCTCCGCAGGTGGTAGAAATCGAGCCGTAAAATGTAAGCACAAAGGGCAGTGAAAACCAAAATAAATTGGAAACCGCATCCTGCCAGCTGCTGTGCGTCCTGCTGGAGAGCAGGAGGGAGAAGGTGCAAACAGCTCTGAAAAACGAAGCAGGAACACGGGGCGTGAGCGCGAAGGTGCCGCGCGCCTCGGCCCCGCTGCTGACCCCGCTGCTCGTCCGGGGCTCTGCTGCTGCCCGGAGCTGCAGGGGGTGTTTGTAGGGGGATGTGGAGGCAAACCCAGCCTCGCCCGGCGCTTCAGAGATATCAGGGCACCTCCAGGGAAGTCCGGGAAGGAAAAGAGAGAGAAAAATTCATCTGCGGCCACTGTGCTTGGCTTTATGAAGAGGAAATGAAACGAAGGCAGGAGGCTCAAGGTTCGCCTGTGTCTGTCTTGTCAAGCATGTGAAGCTGACACAGCGATGGAGTCATTACAGGCTCCTGTGTAAATACAGCCTCCTTACTATTTTTTTCCCCCCTATAACATGTCTCATTTACTTGATAGTCTATAATAGCTCTGGAGGAGCAGTCACTGCTTAGCAAGTCACAGCCTCTCCTCGGTCATCTCAGCCAGCTCTAGTGCTCACGGTCCACGGGAGCTTTTTGGCAGCCAGCCTCTCACACGGAGGTCTCTCGGCAGATGCTCTCGGTCCCCCAGCTCTGCGAGGCGGTGGGGATGGGGCTGCAGGAGCAGGCGTGCATCGCTGGGGATGGCTTTGAGCTGGTCACGATCCCTCTGCTGGCTTCTCTTCTCCTCGTGGCCTGGGTCCCGTGGGTTTTGGTGGCAAACTGCAAGGGATGGGGGGCTGTTTGGTGTCCTGGGGGGACTGATTTTATTGCAAGGATGTGGGAAGCAGCTTCAGGCAGTAGCTAGCAACGCAGAGAGTCTCTGAGCAGAAGTTTGTGCCACCAGGCGTGCTTTGACAGACGTGCCCCAACACCTAGGGAACCACTGAACCCCCCAAAGGTTCGGTGCCTTGGCTTAGGAGTCACCTCCAGCACGGAGCAGGGATGCTTTCTAACACTAACACTGAGAACAAATACCAAATAAACCAAACCAAACCTCCAGCAGAAATGCCGGAAAGAGCATCGGAGTGACTAACACCCAAAGCCCTTTTGAAAAACAGTCATTTCCTGAGTGTAGCTGCACGCTTTCATTTTAAATGTCCTGGCTCTATTCTTTGCTGCCCCCCACCCCTCCATCTGGAAACAGTCCAGCGTTATTCATGCTGGAAGAGGCAGAAGTGGCTCTCCGTGAGCTGCCTGAGCTACGGCCAGCACCTGCAGGGAGCGGCGCAACAGGTTGCTGTCTGCTTGCCATTTTATTTTACTTTATTTTATTTTTATAATTTTATTTTATTTTTATAAATTTATTTTATTTTTATTATTTTATTTTAATTTAATTTAATTTGATTGTTGTCTGCAGGCAGTGGGGGCTGCCCATCCACAGGTTTGCACAGGTGAGTGCAGCTTTCCAGGGCTGAAGCTCGCTGCTCTCCCGGGAGGTGCAGGAGCACAGGCTTCACTGTGCAACGTGATAGTTCACAGTGGTTTGTTCTCGATTCTCAGGATATCAACTCTCCTCTCCTGGTTTTACAGATCTCTCTACCAGAGTGGAGTTAAGCAGCCTCCTGACCAGAGCTCCTAACCACGCCGAGCATCCTTCCTGGTGGGGCAGCGCTGCCGAGGGGATGGATTTTGATTTTGGGTGCATAAATGGAAAACACGGTGAAATTAAGCTCAGGCATTGCTTTTTCTTGCACCTCTCTTTTCTTTCCCTTCTGATTCTGGCAACTGACTTCAGCCAAGTGCACACCTGGGTTCGGGGACCTTTGGGTTGGCTGCAAGGTTTAGCCACTTCTAGACGAAATACGGAACAGTCGTTCCCTTTACAGAAAATCTTTGCCTAGATAATAAATCTAAAGGTATTAAGTTGAAAGCTGAACACGTGGAAATATATATGAAAAACTAGCGTTGTTTATATGTGTTTTTGTAGCCAAGAAATTGAGGTGTGAGTGCTGAGACTGAGCAGATTCCTTGTTGTGCAGAAGAGTTTGTCTCTTGGGGAGCAGCAGGGGCTGAGCGCTGCGCTCAGGGACAGGGCTGTGCTCCTTGCTGGCTTTTTTAAAAATATATATTATTTTTAATAGGCCCAGGCATGACACACCGTGATTTGGATTTCAGTCTCAGCTCACTAATGTGCTCCCTGACCTATGGTGGAAAATAGCACATAATTATTTCTTTACTTTGTGCAATTCAACAGTGCGAGAGCTGTGTTAGAAAAGGCAGCCTAGGTGATTAGTAGAGGAGGATTGTTTTGTTTGCCCTGCCACGTTGTCTTTTCGTTTGGTGAGACTGGATTGCCTGGCTTTGCCATTTCTGGGAGCCCTGAACCCCTTTCCTGCATTAAGTCAGTAACAAGGGGAACCGACAGCAAACCCCTCAGTCTGCAGCAGTGAGGAATCGTGTGCTGCATTGCCAGCGTAGGGAGGCAGGAGCTGAGCAGGTGAGCAACCACCTCCACTCAGCAAAGCAGAAATGCACTGAGCAATTTGAATGGGACTGCGAAGCCCAGAATTCGCTGCAGCAGGTCCTTCTTTCCCTCACATCGTTCCTCAAAGTCAAGCTGATCCTGCTCCGCACTGCATTTCCATGAAAGCTGGAGGATGCTGAGCGTCCTGCAGAAGACAGAAACTCTGTTAGGCTGGGATTATTCGACTAATCTTGTGATTATGGTGATAATCCCCTTTGCAATGCTGTCCCTCTCCAAGGAGTTCTTCCCTTGGGGACTTCCTAGTCCCAAATCCCATTTTCCCTTAATGCTCAAGCGCTCTGTATTAAATTAAGGCTCTCCAAAGGATCAGAGGTCTGCAGGTCCTTTGGTATTTATGGCATTGGTGTCTCTGGTAGCTCGGCCTAATGGCCTGCTGCCTTACTGACCCTCTTGGGGTTTGGGGTGGGGATGGAGCCTGAGGGGCTCTCCTCTTGGAGATGGCTTTCCAACCTCAAATCTGTCTCCTAGCAGCAGAGAGGATGAGATGGAACTGCCCCACCAGCCGTGGGCACCGCTGCAGCCTGGCCAGCTGTGCCTGGGGCCCGATGGATGGTCGGGTGTTTTAGAAGGGATTTTTGGGCACCTGCGGAGGGCAGGTAGCTGGCGTGCCCCTGCCTGCGAGGCGGGCGGGGAGGCAGTGCAAGCAGCGCTGCTCTCCAGGCTCTAATCCCTTCCCACTCCTGCTGCCAGGTGCTTGGCGGCAAATAAATATTTTGCTCACAACTCATTGGAGGTGGCACCTAACCAGATGTGCTCTCACTTGGTATGGCAGGAGATTTATTTGGTTGTCCATTTATAGCTTATTATTTTCTTCTCTCTCCCCCCCCCAACTTAATAGCAGTTTACTATCCACCAGGGTATACATTTTCTTCTGATTAAGTGCCATTTAGCCGCTGGCTGCTTGCTCATTTTACTTTTATAGACACATTTACAGCGGCACAGGCAGAGGCACCAGTGCCTGGGAGCAAGGGGAAGGAGAATGGAGAGGCACAGCCGCTTGATTAGATTGGATCCTAATAAAGTTTCTGGCTAAGCTGCATCACATCCAGATCTCGGGGCGGAGGTGCTGAGGGTGCACAGCTCCCGGGACAGCCCCCAGGAGCCGTGCCGGGTCCGGCTGGAGGCTTGTCATGAAGTCCTCGGCCATCAGGGGTTGTCTGAACTCCGCGTAGCTCGGAGCGAGTCTCTCCAGGGCGAGGAGTGATTTCCCAGCGTTCGGCAGCCGCTAATTAGTCGCAGATGATGAGATAATTTATAAAAATTAGGAGCGCTTTTCTTCATTGTGCTAATATCGCCTGGCAATAAAACCGCTCTTTTAAAAGGGTGACTTTTCTCTAATGCAGGGATCGAGGCTAAAAATACATCCGTGTGTACGGCCCGGGCGAGGGAGCGTGCTCCGTAACCGCACGCCACGAGGCGCTCCAGAAGTTCATCTCGACCGCGAGAACGAACGCAAATGGAAATGCAAATTCCGGCGGCGGCTCGGAGCGCTGTTTGGAGAGAGGAAAAAATAACTGCTTGATCGTGTCACCTTGGTGGCAGGGCCAGCGGCGAGCCGCTCTGCAGCCTGCTGGGGGGGAAGGCAGCGCCACGGAGCAGACGGCTTGCGTTGCGGGGGGGGTTTGGCAGCGCATCAGTGGAAGGAAGGTCGCTTCTCTCCCCGTTCTTCCCCAGGAGCGGCGGTGACTCACTGCCAGCCCATGGCGTCATGCAGCAGCGGTGACTGGCAGGGAGAGCGATGAGAGGGATGTTTTGTCTCCTCTGAAGCGTGCCCGGGGGGGAAACGGGGTCCAGGAGAGCGGCAGGGAAGGGTGCAGGCACCCTGCGCTGGTTAACCAGGGTGTGGGATTTGCTCCCCGTGCCACGCTGGGGTTTGGAGGGCTGCAATGCTGGGGTGCTGCTGCTGAACCCCCACATTTGTCCCCACCTTCTGGTGTCGTTTGCCATTGAGCTCGTCGAAGAGCTGAGCCCTGAAACATCCACGTGGGTTTCTGGCTGGTCCAGGGGGATCCGAGGAGCAGGGGTGGTGCTGCTGTGGTTGCCGGGAAGCCGGCGTTCATTAGGCTGAAGGATGAATTTTCTGCAGACTCCGAAGGCCTCCGGTACTCCATCAGGTTTCTAACGATTTTGTCACGGTGTTAATCCCGCAGGTGAGTGGCAGCATTTTGATATCAGCAAACAAATTACGTTTCCGTGCAGATAACCCAATATGGAGCCGAGCAGGAGAGCAGAAAACAATTCATCAGCTGGTAATGGGGCTGCAGGTTTCGGGCAGGGCCGGGCTCAGCCGCTGTGCAGAAGGGAGCCTGTGCCCGGAGAAGCCCCGAGCAAGCCCCAGGTGTACGGTGAGCGGGTGTCCACGCTGTACGAGTGAGCAGTGAGAACCTTTTTCCACTAATTTCCACAAATTGTGGTGGCCACGATTCCCAGCTGAGGTGGAGCCCCCTCGGTGCCACTGCTGTGTTATTTATAGCGGGAGGCAACGTCTGTACCAAGCGCTTACAGGAAAGGAAATCGTGAGCAGAATGGGGAAGGTGGAGAGCATCACTTGCTCTGCGTGTCTCCTGCTATGAGACCTGGGGAGTTTAAACTGGGTATCAGGGAGAATTCCTTCACGGGAGGAACAGGCGCTGGAATAAGCCACCCAGGGAAGTGGTGGAGTTGCCATCCCCGGGGGTTTTTAAGATCTGTGGATGTGGCACTTAAGGACGTCGTTTGGTGGTGGACTCGTAGTGTCAGGTGGTGGTTGGATTTGGTGATCTTGTGGGTCTTCTCCAACCTAAACGACTGTATGATTCCATGCTGGTTTTGTTCAACAGTGATTGACACGTTGAGCTCAGAGGATGTTCCGAGTACAAAAAGTTTCCATACGTTTTAAGGCTCAGGCCAAGCAGAGAGAAGAGAAAAGCACTTAGGCGTTATTAAATATATAAACAACGTCGGTTTCAGAAGTTTCCTAACCTGAGAGTAGCTGAAGGCTGGGAAGCTATTAGTGCGAATTATTGGATGGACTTTTGCTTTGACGGTAACATTTGTTCTTACGGTCTAGATATGAAGCAGAGGCACAGAGAAAATGAAAGGAATCGCCTGTAGCAAGCTCTCAAATTAACACCTGCAACTCTCAACTCCCCGTCTGGTACGCCGTCCTTCAAGACTGAAAGGTGTTGAAATCCGCCGGGCTGCGAGCAGCAGGGACTTGCAGCAGCACAGAACCGTGTCAGCAAATGCAGGTGCAAGGGGCCAAGCAGGTGCCAGCAGCTGGGTGCAGCACGCGGAGGTGGGAGCAGTTTGCAGTCTGCTGCTCGCTGGTGTCCGTGCACGGAGCTTTTGCTGCCCCGGGCATCTGGTAGTGATTGCCTGGGAGCCTGCAGCGTGCACGCACACGTAGGATGGAAAACAGCACTGCCTAAGCATGAAATTGCCTTCCCAGCCAGGAGGTACCAGGAGCGAGGGCATCCCAAGGATGCGTGGAGCAGGGAGGGATGCCAGCGGGTGGCTGGCGGTGCACCAGCGTGGCTGAGAGCAGCACACGTGGCTGGTGCGTGCAGGGTGTGGGGCGTCCACGTGCAAAAAGCTCTGGGATGCAGCAGCCGTGGGGTGGCAAAGGGGCAGGGGGACCAGCAGCAGGTGGGATGCTCTCGGTAGCCAGGTACTGATGTGTGTGGTGAGAGCCAGAAGCGTCCTCTTGCTCTGGTGGCAGCAGGAGCTGCCAGCAGACTGCGTGCAGGGGGGCGTCTCAGGGTGCAATGCCCCTTGGCATCCCACCACTGGGGTGAAGCCCTCCAAAGCTCAGCCAGCGCGTGCTGCAGCTCCATCAGCAGCCACAGGCACTCCTCTGGGCCACGCAGGCTATTGCAAACTCAACAGCAAAACATTTTGAGGAGGTCTTTGCACAAGGCCAGCACTGGAAACCGCTGCTTTGAAATCATTCCCAGGTTTTGGGGAAGCAGAATTAGTTTAAACCTAAGTTTGTTTGTTTGTTTGTTTGTTTTCTCGCATGAAAAAACGCCCTTCTCCCATTTCCATAGTTTCATGTTCATTTCTTCCGTTTAATGCCATCCTTAAATATCTTCTTCATCTCTAAGTGATTTTCTCTCGCGCTTTATGGCGCAGCTATCTTGCTCTCCCAATCTCTCTGCCCTCTCATGTGTCAGTTTTAGTTGCTGCTTTTCTAGGAATAGCGTCTTACGCTCCTTCAGCCTCCATGTAGATGTTGACACATAATTCTTTCCAGCATTTTATTAACCTCCTTTGGATCCCTGCTAATTTCAACATCTGTTTTTATGGTTGTGGGTGCCTTGCTTTATCTTTCTGCATGTACACGTGGTGCTATCAGAGCAACCTCGCTGAGACTCCATTAGGAGGAGTTATGTCCTGGCCTCATGTTATCCGTGACGTGCCTCTGAATCTTTCCTTATTGCAAATCCTTTTCTAATCCAGTCTCCCCTACCTCTTTTCTTCAGCCTTGTTTTTCAAACCAGAGGTCTTCTGATGCACCCTTGATGCTGAAAGCCCAGGAGATGAGACTTGGTGATAGGCACACGCAGGAGCTTTCCTAGCTGGTGCTGGGAGACGAGGACTTTGCTTTTCTCTGGAGTTTTTTTTTTTGATGTCTTCCTCCTTGTGTCCTCCCAGATGCTGGATGCCTGATTCTTGCCAGAGACAGTGTGAAGTCTTGCCTCTTGTAGTCCAAAGGAGTGATCTGAATAACAATTATTAACCCAAAGGATGCCAGCTCTACAAGTTTGTAAATATTTGAGGCAAAGAGAGGCTAGCAGCTGGCACAAGCCCTTTCCTTGCGTTCCAATTTGACAACTGAGCAGGAGTGCAGCAGACTCTTTTCATCACTCTTGCAAAAATCTTGGATAGCATCTGGCTCTGGCCTCGCTGAAGCGCTGTGGATCAGAGCGTTTAAAGGAAAAAGGAAAGCGGGTGAAGGGAGGCAGCTGATGTTTGTATGGGTCCAATTTCTGAAGAAGCAACAAGTGTTAGGGCTTTGCACCAGGCTTCCGCCAGGAGTTAGGGTCTGCCTGGTCCAGGGAGGGAGACCTGCTGTGGGTGGGTTGGGAACTTCCCGTGGCAAGAGATGAGTGGGGATGTGAGAGCGTGAGCGACCAGCATTGTCAGTCAAAACGCCAGTCATTGCCAAGCTCTCTGTGGGCTTCAGCAGCAGCTGGACGAGGCAGAGAAGGGAAGGGTGAGGCAGAGAGATAACGAGGAGGGAACCAGGCCATCTCTCATTAGCAAATGATGCTTGCTGCTTGGAAGAAAACAACACAACAACTCAGTCCCCTTGCCCTTCAGGTCAATAAAATGAGCACTTACTAATGCGTGAATCAGAGACTCAACAACTTTATTACATGGGTAAAATCAATTGCCATTATCTAGCTCTCTTTCTATTGATCTGTGCTGCACTTATGTCAACATGTTCTGGCGGGTGGCTACGAGCAGACCGTGGCCCACTTAATAAACATCCACGTGCAGGTTTGCTGAGGCCCATTAGGAGATGCTCAGAACGGATTGGCCTCTTTCTGATGGGTCAGAGCTTCTTTGGGTCTTCCCTTCGGGCTCCCTGCAGGTGGGTCCCCCGTGGACATGCTCTGAGCGGTGGGCCAGGAGGGGTGCAACGAGGCCACAAGCTAAGCAGAACGATCAGCTTGCGATGTACAAGGCCGTGCAGCCTTGCAAGAAGGGCTACTGGGGCAAATCTGTAGATTCAGGACTGCTGCTGAAAGCCTCGGATGTAAATGACAAAGTAGCTAATAAGGCCTAATTGGCTATTAAAGGAGGAAGCAGCCCCAGAGATGCAAAGGGCCAATTAACCCCAGGAGCTGGGAGTGTGGCACTGTATCACTGAGCAGTGGTGTGTGCAGGAGCCTCTCCGAACCGGGCACAGCAAAGCTCTGGAGGTCCTCTCCAACATCCTTTTGAAATACCTCAGGTGTGCAGCAAGTTAAGTGCTCGCTGGCTTTTGTAGCTGCCTGAAGGCCGGGTGAGTGGCTGCGTCTGCGGGCACACGCAGAGCAGATCTCACCGAAATCCTACGGGGATGAAAGGTGCCCTTGGGAGATGAAACACCTCAGATGGCTTTTTTTATTATTATTATTTTTTTGGATCTGCTTAGCTCTGAGGAACTGAAAGCTCTACCTGGCGCGACAGATCCACGGGGAAGGCTTATCCCTGCGTGCTGGCATCTGTTAGTGGTGCGTGCTGATGCTGGGAGGATGCTGCAGGCTGTGTGCGAGGCTGTGCTCGCTTAAACCGGGTACGTGGTGCCTAACGGTGCACCAGCCCCGGGGAGCTCTGCCAGAGGACGGCCACACAGCAGCAGGGAGGCTCTGCTCTGAGAAGCGACGGGCCTTGGGAAGCTGAGATCATCTCACAAGCGAGCCAACCCAAAGCCTGGTGAAGGCGACAGGGGACTGGGGGCTCCATCAATCATCCGGCCTCAAAACCTCTGCTGAGGTCAGGGCCCTGGGGAGCCCATGTTTTGACACAGATGTGTCACTAATTTGACTAAACAAATTTCGTCTAATGGCTTTGTCTTCTAATTGCTGCCAGACACTTAATGTTGCAAAGCAAGCTACCTTTTTTTCATCAGCTATTTTTTTCTGCTTGGAGAGCGCAGAGAAGGAATTGGTACATTCGACTAGGAATTGGGACCTGGCATCCCTTGGCCGTGGGGCATCCCTTGGAGTCTCTCTGGGGCAAGAGACTTGTGCTGGTGACCTCTGGTTTGTGCACGTGCTGATGTGGAAGTGAAGCAGCCCGAGCTGAGGGCACTGACTTGCCTCCTTCCCCCAGCAGTGGAGTTAGGGATGCTTGGGGAGGCTTTTGCATCGGCATGGTTGCAAGCGCTGAGAGCTGCCAAGCTGCTCTTTGCTTCTGTGTTGGGCTTTGGGCTCCCAAGAACCAGCACAATGCATCGGGCACGGTGGTCCAAGCCCCCCTGGCCTTGGGGTCTGGGGAAGGAGGGAACGCAGGGGTTGCTTTCCAACTCAACTAAAGCACAGAAGAGACAAAAGCTGCTTTTAGCCAAATAGCCTGAAGTGCTTTGCTGAAATAATTCATGTTATCTTTTATCTGCCTCAAAGGAACACTTAAAAAATTATCGTGCCCATAGCGGGTAACCTGATGAGCCTAATTTGGTGCTATGAAAACACAGCCACTCGCTGCTTCCCGTTCCGTGTTCTGGCTAATTAGGAACACCTCCCCTGCTAGCTTTTGCTCGCTGTGCAGCATTGCATGTGTTCAAACACCCCATCAAGAGCAAGAGGTGTCTGCAAGTGTGTGTCTCGGCTAATACGTTTGTGGAGGTAGGAGTTGACGTTGCTAATAGCCAGCCCTACAGAAAATAGGACGTGGCATCTCCAGCTGTAAGGGGGAGCGTGCATCTCGCTGCTTCCCCAGCCCCAGGCAGCAGCGTGCAGGGGGAGCGTTGCTGTTTGCTTGTCTCTTCTGCCTCGAGCTCTTGTTTATTTTAGTAACCTGTTTGCAGGCAACATTGGAGGAACTGGGGGAGAAGGAAAAAGTATTTCTAGGGCTGGGGAGTTGCTTGCTGTGGGTGACTGGAGACTGTGTTGGCTGAGGAGGATACAAGAGGGATGCTACTGCAGGGCTTGGCCTGGATGAACACAGCTCGGGATCGCTGCCGCTTCCCGACGATGCCCAGAGGGTGCAAGGGGATGGCATCCCATCCCCGGGGCCCTCAGAGCACCGAGGAATGCTTAGTCCCCCACCAAACAGATTGCTTCCCGTGGCCACTTGCAGGTGCCCCCGGTACACGTTGTGTCAGCACCTTTGGTACAAGTGTCAGCAGTGGGGGAAAGGGACGGGAGCTCAAAGGAATCCAGCTGAGGTTTTCACTGAGGCAACGAATAAACTGGCAGCTGTTGCTGGTCTTGTCTCCAAATTGTTGGTACCTGGAGCAGGGCCAGCTTCTTCTTTCCCTGGGAGACACCTACTGCTTCTTTATGGAAATCTCTGGTGGGACCTGGGGAGCAACGCTGGCTCGTGCTTGCAGCAAGTGGTGGCGTGTTGCAAAGGTTAATTGCGTTTGGCTGGGGTGCCACTGCAAAGCAGCCTTTAGGGATGAAAAAATCACTGCAAAATTGAATCCCTGGCATTGCAATACCCTCTGCCCCCGGTGTGCAACGCTCCCACCCCCTCTCTTTCCGTAGGGGGAAGCGGGCACATCGTGTAGGTGCCCGGGTAGCAGTTTACAGCGATATTCCCATCCGTGTTCACACCCGAGCTCTCCCACGGGTGAGCATTCGCACGCCGATGAGCCTCCGAGTATTACCGGTTGTGCCTCTAACGGCCGAGCGCATGCTGCAGGCTTTGGCTTAAACAAAATGCGATGTGGTGGGAAGCCGCACGCATTTCTTAAAGAAAACGAGATGTTAGCAGGAAGTCTGGAAGCAAACAGAAGGCTCTATTGACCGTCGGATGCTGTTGTTGAAAGGCTGCTGCAGGTGGCTGCTTGAGTGGAGCGCAACACGTAGGGTTGGTCTCTGGGCGTGTGTTTTTTTCAGACAGTTAAGAAACCAATAAAGTTAAATTGGTCGAACTGTCTAATGTGATTACAGCGAGATGGGGATAAATGTGGTTTCATTAGATCTTGTTTTGAAGTAGGAGACTGTCATTTTGTGATGGAGAGCCAAGATGACAGGGAGTATTGGTATTTGAAGTGCCTTTTTTAAGAATGACCTGCTCTGCCTTTTTGACATCAAACATATGTATGCAGAAAGAGAGCACTAGCTTATTTTTTTTTCTCTGGTGCGGCAGAAAATGGAAAGTTCCATTTTTAGTCTTAAGTTTTCTATCAAAGCATTTCATGAGGGAAGGGAGAAAACCTTGGATAAAAATGCTTCAGTGTGTTTGCAGCAGGGCTGCGTGCGAACCATGGACCGAAACGAGAGCCGAGCTGGCGTGGTGGAAGCTGCTCAGTTGGTGGTAGGACAAGATGCTCTTAGATTTCATCTCCCTCTCCTTGAGGTTTGTCTTTTGGGGAGATGGGGGCTACATCTTGGGATAACTCCGGTCCTTGACCCGCCTGGAGTCTGGGCTGTAAGACTGGTGTCGTGCGAGCAGTCTCCTTACCCTCAGCACCTGATAGAGACCCCAAAGTTGCCCCGTTGGTGCCTCGCCTCATGGTGGGAGAGGGCTCAGAGGTGATGCTCAGCTCCAGGCTGGTTTCATTGCCCCCTGCCTCAAGTCTCGCTGTCGGTTATGAACTGGTTCAAAAGGACATCCCAGGGACTGCAATTAGGAGCTCTCTAGCCTTAAAAACCCCTTTGTGCTGTGATTTTTTCACAAGTAGCTACAAAGTAGATTGGTGTTTGTGCCCCCTGTTGTCTCTGTGAGACCAGCTCCGGCTGGAGCCACGCACAGATCGATCTTTCCTGGTGGCTGGGGAGGGAGAAATGCAACGCCTGGTGCCCCCTGAGCAGGAGGGGAAATCTGCGAGGCTGTGGGTAGAAAAGCACCGAGGAGGGCAGGACAGAAAAGGGATGGCCCGGATCCTGTTATAGAAAACATGATATGCCATTAAATGACTAATGCTGATGGAAAATGTAGCAAATGACTAATGTTGCAGGCAGAGTAATTGTTTGGAGGATTGGCATTTCTAGTATGGAAAGATTTAGAGTGAGCTTTCAGTAAATAAAGGAGAAATTGGTACTGAAGTTCAGGGCCAAGATTTGGCAGCTGAGATTGGAAAAGGGGGAGCTTGCTTTGTGCAGGTTTTAAGGACAGGAAATAATTCTTCAGGCTGTGTTTTACTTAATTGAATACCATCAAGAAGGGCTGGACCAAAAATCTTTTTTCACTAGAACAAATAGAACAGGCATCACCTCACCTAGGCTGCTCACGGCAAAAAGCCCTGGCTATTAACCCGTGGCCTGCAGCGCTAACAGGGACTTTGTTCATCCCTACAGGTGTGATCCCGGGTAAACATAACCTCGCTCTCTCTTTTTGAGCTGTTACAAGCATTAATTAATTTGGTCCGTGGGCAATCTCTGGTGTCAGTGCAGGAGCAAGACTGTTCGTGCAAGGGTTTCTGGAGCTCGCCGTGCGCGTGGTGGAGCAGTGGTGGCTTATCTGAGCTGTGGATGTTTTCCAGAGAGCTGGGATTTGTTCGTTTCCTTCACTCGGGCTGGGGAGCTGTGGCAAATGGGAAGCCCTTTGTGATGGACTGGCTTTGTTATAGTCCGTAATTGGGATTTGAGGCTGTCTAGGAGAGCGTGTTTGTGTAAACTAATGATCCCTTCTTGTTCCCTTTATCCGTCGTGATCTCTCTTCTTCACCATTATCTTTTCCACTGGGCTAAATCAAAGTGCAAAGCTCTGGTTATCCAAGTTAATGACCTCCAGATACTTAAGACTGGCACAAATTGGGTGCCATCAAACACCAGTTTTGACCCTTGTTCCCCAAGGCTTTTACCCAGAGGGTGGCCCAGGACATCCGTGGGTGGGTGCAGGGAAGGGGTTCGTTAACAGGGGCGCACCAAAGGCTCTGAGAAGCTGCCGTTTGGGGTTTTTGTAAGGGTCTGTGCAGCTCTTGTGGCTTCCAGGGGGCAGGCTCAGCCTTTTCTTCCTCATTTCTTCCCAGACTGCTGTGGTCAGAGCAGCTGAACACTGAGGACACTGCTCTGGACCTGGAGGCTCGGCCTCAGCTCCCTGCTGTCTGTGGCTTCGATCAGGATGGGACCCGGAACGGGGCTGTCTGCAGAGCCCAGAGCGACACCGAGACCTCAGAGGGTGCCGATTTTACAGCAGCTGGTGGGATGAGAGGAGAAAGAGCTGATGCTTTTCCATTCCAGACACAGCCTGGTCGGTGGTGGTGCTGGCAGAATGCCCGTGCCCCTCTGCCTCTGGCAGCTCCCGGTCGTGGGAGCCCACGAGCACCGTGCCGAGCCGCGGGCTGCTGCTGCTCTGATTAATGCTGCAGCAGGGCTTGTTATGCTGGAGAGGAGCCTTTACTCCAGAGACATTAAATATTAATGGCAGCAATAGAGACACAGATAAACAAGAGCAAGTTCTAAACTGTTCATTTTGAGGGCAGCGGTGTTAACTCTGGCAAATTCGTGTTACAGACAGCTCGGGAACACGGGCCAAAGACCGGTGCTGCTGTTAAATCCCTGGATTTCCACCTTTCCTTAGAGTTCCTGAGTGTTTACGCAGCTGTGCCCTGCAGCAAAACCTTGCCACCCACCATCAGGTTCCCGGTGCAGAGGGACAAGGTCTTCGGCCTGACACCAGTGCTCTTGCTTGGTCTGAGCCTCCCCAGCAGCTGACATCTGTGCCGTGTTTTCTCATTCTGCTTCAGCGCCTCTGGTCTGCCCGGGAGTTTGTTCTACAAGTCGCTGGCTGGGCTTGGCAGGCAGCTGAAGGCTTGCCTTCAGAAGTCAGCCTCTGGCCTCGTGTCTGGCCAGGTAGCAGGCTTCACGCGTGCAGAACGTACCGCTTAGTGGTGGAAGCTTCTAAGGCTGGTGCAATAACATCAGCCGTGTGGGTGGGACGTTCCTCCAGAAGCTGGGTGTGGAAGAAAAATGCTGAATATTTCCAGTGCAAACCCTACCAGCAACAAGCGTGCATTTACCGTTCAGATTTACCGGCTCTCAGGTGAGAAATGAATGTAAACCCATAGCTAGTAATGCAAAGTGCTGCTGACTGAACTCAAACTGCGTCGTTTATAACAGCACGGCAACGTTTCCACTGTGATCTGCAACAGATCCTTCTTCCCAAGGGGTGGTGTAGGAAAGGCTGCCCTTTGGTGATGTCTCGCACCAGAAACAGCTGCATTTCGGTGTCTTGTCTGGTTTTTGGTTGCATTTTTTGGCTGCAACCCATTGCTTAGGGTTGGATAAGGAGGTGAGAGGGGTGTGAGCCTTCGGGCCAGCCCGCAAGGTGCTCGAGGTGCCTCCTTGAACAAGCAGCCTAAGAACCTCTTCTTGCAGAAGAACTCAGGCTGGAATTAGCCAGGAAGGGTTGGAGGTTCCCGTTCCTCCTGCAGGGTGAGATGATGAAGCTCTAATTGCGCGCAGCCACCAGGCCACAACCGCAGACGTCTCGCTAGGTGACCGGGGGAACTCCAGCAGAGCAGAACCGTGGAACTGGCCGGCTGCTGGCACGCAGAGCAAAAGTCATCGTAATTAACATAAGAGAAAACAAAACCCCGACCAATCGCTGCAGAGGGAAAAGAGCAATAAAACGAGCTCTGCCCTGCCATCCCGAGCTGACCAGTGGGGTTTAAAATCCCCTCTCAATAATGCGTTCAGCAGCAAGGCAAACCGGACTGGGAACCCAAAGGTTTAATATTAGAAAAGAAATCAGGCAAATAAGACTTTGTTTAAAAATTTGCTCCATCTGTGAGAAAATTATATTCAGTTTCATTTTTTAATGCCTGTGGGACAAATGCCTAATTTAATCTCTGAATTTTTGCATGGCCGTACACGGTGCATTACGGTGGTATTTGTGCAGACCTTTTCAAGCATTCATAGATGGTGGAGAAAAGATGGTTTTTTGGTTCGGGATCTAACCAGTCCTTCTATATACACTATTTATTTCTCTCAACTGGGTGTCAGCGCATGCCAAAGCCTTGGCAAGGTTTCTGCACCATTCTTGAGAACAAATGAATGGTGCTTGTTACCTGCCGGGGTAGCCCATACAGCCTGCAACAATAAGCACGTTGCTAATCAAACCATGCTTAAAAGTAACCCGCAGAACTCTGTTGTAATAGATTATCTGTCTTCAAAGCATGTATCTATCTTTTATTGACTTTCGTGTTTACAGAGAACATGAAGGATACATCCGAGCCCTTTTTACACATGCTTAATAATCCATATTGATGAATCTTGCCCTGGGTGTCCAACATTTTTATAAAAGCTTCAGTAATTAGCTCGGTAAAACGACACTTCGTCTTGGTTTGATGGAGCTGGGAGCTGGTATGAAAGAGAGCCAGTGTGTGTGCTCTGTCCTTGCTGAGGACGGCTTTGGGCATTGGAGCGAGCTGTCAGAGATCGCTGCTCTCTGTCCTTTGATGTTCTCAGACCAGGACTCGGCTGCTTGCCGCGAGGTCTGTCCGTGTGCTGTCAGATGTTGGGTTTCCTGCACGTGGAGACCCAGGTCTGGATCTCCGCCGTCCGTCCGTGTGTGCTGTCCTTCCCGAGCTGTCCTTCCCTCGCACCCGGCCCCGCACGTCCCTGCGCGCGCCGCTGCAGCTCGTGGAACCCTGCTTCGCTGGCGGAGAGAAGGGTGCTTAAGAGAATTGGATGGTGTATGTAGAAATTGGCCCTCGTCACTTATATTTATGTTATTAATTCACTCCCCGGCGATAATTGGCTATTGTACAAGGCCCCCGTCATCCTCGCTGGTTAGAGCACTTTAACGCAGTTTGTCTCGGCGTGATTTATGGCCCTGGTGCTCTAAGGGTAATTGAGGCTGCTGCTGCAGCAGCTTCTTGAGGAAACTCTGAAGGATATTTGGGAGGGTCAGGGGGAACGAAGGGTACTCACAGGCTGCAGTTAGACATCTGACTCGTTTTCCCTTGCTACCTGCGAAGCCGGCAGAAACATCTGGAGGTCGCTTGTGCAGAAACACCTGCCTCAGCCCCAGAGAGACACATAACCACCTCCTCCTGCACAATATAAAGCTTACTGTCTCTTCTCAAATGAGACAGCTTAAAAGGGTGAGAAAAATATGGAGCGAAGTGTTTGGCTAATGCTTGCTTTCAATGCACCAAGACCTGTTATCATTATTCCTTCCAGGATGGCTTCTGGTGGCATGGCTGGGAGATGGATGGAGCTATTGCAAACCCTGCGATGGGAGCTGAGCAGCGTGCAGGCAGGGAAAGAGGGCTGTGAATCTCCTGGAAGTGTGTTTCAGCCAAGATCCTACGTAGGCAACAGATGCTGTGCTGGTTTAACTGTTGATTTTTATAAATCCATTTCACCCTTGCTTGGATCCGCTGGTAAATCGCTGTTCTTTACGGCCACAGCGGCAGCACATGGCTAGCCCCACTTACTGCTAGGGGCTGCGCAGATCCAGGCAGGGGAGGGAGGCAGAAGACCTAAACACCGAGCCGTGAGCACCAAATTAAACCAGGCCCTTAAAATCAGGCACCATAGATCATTCCCTCTAGCTCATGGCTTGTGTGTTCGTTTCAACTCCAGCCACCCCAGGCGAAGTGCACACGCAGCCCATGGAGCTGGAGAAGTCGCTGACATTTCCAGGCTCTCCGGTGTCACCTCTCTGTGTACCCAGCCTTAGCTGGCTGAAGTTATTTGTGCCTGAGCTTACCTGGGAGCTTATTCTGCCCAACCTTTTGTTTTGGAGCTCAGCTGGCGATGCCCACCCAAGCAGGGGGACCTGTGACCCGAGGAGCTGTGGGGCCTCTGCTCCAGCTCAGGGTTCAGTTCCTGGGGGGCCCAGAGGGCTCAAAGGAAGAAAAAGGAGCCCAGAATGCAAATTCATAAGCTGAGGAAATTGATGAAAAAATTAGAGCCAAGAGAGCAGAAACTCTGGGCATTTTGTGATCAATCCGCATGTAATGGAGGCAGAAGAACGAGGAGAAAGCTGAGCTGGAAAACCTCCCTTCTCCTCCTCCTCCCCTGTCAGGGATCAGACCCAGGACTGCTCCATCAGCCCATAAAGCAGGCTTTTTAAAAATCATTGTGTGAATGTCATACACCCGCAGTAAACACAAGACTGTTAACGATAGCCATGCCTGGAGCCTGAGTTATCGTAATACCATTTGTCTCGGTTATTGCAAAATATAACCTGGTGCAGAGGTTTGCTGAAGGGATCGTAAAGTTGGTGTGAAAGGGCTGGAAACAAAACAGAAAAGAGTTTTATATAAAAAAATAACTAAATCAGCCCTGGCTGAGGAGGAGGGCACGCTGGAGGGACGCTGCATTTGTCAGGTCTGTGGCAATCCTGCCAATTTGCTCCTTCTCCGTGCTGCTGAAACAACCTGCCTTGGCCCTGGGAGGGCACGGTGCCCTCTGCCTTCCCAGGCTGAGCCAGATCCCTGCAGGCTTTGAGCCATTTGAGAGCAGAAATGCTCAGCGCTCAAATTTTTGAGCCGTTTGTGAGCAGAAGTGCTCAGGCAGACGATGCACGAGCAGCATCGTGCTTGTAAAGCGTGGGGGAAAGGGCAGGTTCTGCCCTTGCAGCGGCTGGGATGAGCCCTCCTGCTCATCCTGCGCCACGTGGATGCCTCCCAAAAGCAGGTCACCATCACCCTGGGCCACCACTCAGTGCTTGCAGGGTGCTGAGAGCGGGCTGGGGATGAGCAAGGAGTGGTTGGAGCAGCACAAGCCCTTGTGCCCTACCTCCAGTACCGACTGACGGACCTGGCCCATGTCCTCCATGCACCCTGCGAGCTGCCCGTGAGCCTCTGTAATTATTTATTTAGTATGTTGCTAATTATATTCATTTTTACACAACTCCAAAGCAAACGTTGAACTCTTGACTCCCACGTTTTAGGGCGGACCTGTCAGTGACTGGAATATTTTAAATAGGAAATAATTTCCTCTCGGAGCGTTCTCTTTGGAGGTGGTGAGCAGAAAGTTCCTGCCCAGGAATAGCCCCCAAATTAAATCTGTCTCATGGAGAACCAGGAGGTCTCCTCTCATCCCCCCAAATTTATTTATAGTTAATAAGACTGCTTGTTCTCTGGATCTACTCCAGGCTGAAGTCAGGCTATAGATTTTGCAGTACTTTGGAACGGGAAGCCCCAAATTAAATCAAATGTATTTATTTCGAGTATCTGTCTAGGCAGATTATCTGGTAGCAAAGATGAAAGAGGAGATGTCATGTACTTCTTTCTTTGTCTTTTTTTTTAAAAAAAAAAAGGTGATGCAGCTCATGTGCTAGCCTCAGACAGCTTTTTGTGTGATATATCGTGTATATATTACTTTTTATTCAGCCTGACGTGTATAAGCCGTGTATTCAGCCTTAGTTTGGTGAATCTTAATTTTCCTTTTCCCTGCACTAGGTCTTCTCTCCGACACAGCAGAGGGTGAGGCATGGACTGGTGGTGATGGCCTCTTGGAGAAAGCCTTCCCTTCCCCATCCTTCCAACCTTGTGCTGGGCTTTCCTCCAGCACCTTGTCCTCTGTGAGGCGGCTCAGCTCTCAGGGCTCCTTGGGAAAACCCTGGGCTTGAGTTCCCCACCCCGCTCACACCGCCTCCGCTTTCAGGATTCGTTTTCAGTGGAAGCCTGGATGGCTTCTGACAGCGAGAAACAGATTTCGGTGACATCGAGAGCAGCCGTGAGGGTAAGGGCAGCGTTATTAATTAATAGGTGCAGCTGGGCTGCTCGCCCCACCGGAGTCGTGGCGTGTACGTGAGCCTGAGAGCATCTCCCTGGGGACGTCCTGCGGGAAGGGGCAGCACCATGCCCGGCTGGGAGGGCAGCAGGGGTGGGGATCTGGCCCGGTGCTGTCCGTAACCTGTAAGGAAAAGTGTTTTCCTTTTGCCACTGTTGCGCTAATTGTGTTTGTCAATTGTAGACTCGCTCCAGAAATCAGTAAACAAAGAGGCTTTGTTTGCCTGCACTCGAGGAGCTGCATTCCTACAAAGCCTTCCCTTGTCCCTGCAGCAAATAGAGGTAATAACAAATCCATATTTCTGCTCGCCGTGTTTTCTGTTATCGGGATGTCTTCAGCGAGATAAAACAGGGAGCAAGAAACCTAACCAGTCTCTTTTTCCTTCTACCTGGGCGTGTGTGTGTGTGTTCTCGTGTTTTTAATTAACCTTATCAACTCGGCACTGCGAGCACCGCTTCGCCAGGTCCGCTGGCAGCTCGTGCAGGAGGCTGAGCCCCACCGGCTGTGCCTGCTGCCGATCTGGGGGGAGAATTTTCCATCTATCACCACCGGTCTGAGCACGAGCACTCAGCAGATGTAACCACAGAGGCATCAGGGACCACTTTGCTGTCCCTGCTGCCCCTCATGTCCCCCTCCCTGGGCTGTGGCAGCGATGTCTTTTGTTTCTGCCATCCACATAGGTCTGTCTCGCAGAGGCTCTCACCTGTCCCCGTGGGGAGTTAAAGCTGCGCCGAGGCTTTGCAGGACATGTGATTCTTTTTTTTCTTTTTTTTTTTTTTTTTTTTGTGTGTGTGTGCTTTAAGCAAGCAATATATATTCAAGACTAAAATTAAAGATACGCAGGAAATGAAATTGCTAGCGTTGCTTCTGCTTGGCAGGGAAACCATTTCCGTCCTGGCTAATAGAGGAAGGGTGCTGGTTGCTGGTCTCGGCTCCAGAAGCTCCGAGACGGGACCAGAGCAGCAGCAGCAGGAGCAGTAGCAGCAGCCTCAGGCACAGGAGAGGAGGAGGAAGGATGGCTGACCGAGGCCAGGGATGCTTTTGAAGGTGCTTGTACATCGGCTGCATCCAGGCTCAGCTCCATCCCCTGGGTTTCCCTGTCATCTGGCTCAGCTGGACGCGTGCCCAGCCCTGGATGGGGATCATCACCAGGAAAAGCACTGGGAGAAGAGACAGCGCCGTGGCTCTGGAAAATCTGTGCCAGAGCCGTGCACATCTCTGGCATCGTCTCCCCGGGCACGCAGAATGAAGAACATCAGGTTAAATAAGCTTTTTTGGAAAGGAAAAACCAAAGAGCGAACGAGCTCAGAAACTTAAAGGCAGGGATTCAACTTTCCCTTGCAGTTGGTTAATTTAATGTGAAATGAGAAGAGCAGGGTTGGGAGAAGTTGTGGCGTGGTTTCAGGGCTGGCTCTAAACAAAGCCCGGTGCAGTAGCCCGAGGGCTACATGGGCCGAGCGAGCTCGGTGAGGTCTCTATAAGAGCGGAAACCTGGCGGCTTTCTGGCCAGCTGCTGAAAGCACCTCAGGCTGTGGCTGCTGGATGAGAAAGAAAAGGCAAGGAAGGACCCAAAATACCTGCTGGCTGCAGCCGGGGGGCTGTTTCGGAGCCTGCCTCTGCTCGTTTCCCACATCATCATCCCTGGGTGCCCGCAGATGTGCTGACCTCCTGGGGTTCGGTACAGCCTGGGCAGTCCTGGGAGCATTGCTTGGTTGGGGCAAACCGTCAGACGGTGCTGGGAAGTGTACAGGAGCTCTGTGTTGTTTTTTCTTGAAAACTATGTTAATGCAACAATTTTAAGGAAGATAAAGAAAGGGGGCTGGAGGTGAGGAGAGGCACACATATAATTTCCAGTTGCTGCTCTCGTAGCTTTCTCAATGTGAACGTTTCCCCTCTGATGTCTGAAACGTGAGCCTGAATCCAGGCTTTCTCCGCTACCTCCCTGCTGACCTTGTCAGGAACACTAAATGCAAGCAAAGAAAAAAAAAAAAAAAAAAAAAAAAAGAACAATAAATTGCTTCATGTAACTCCAGACAGGAAAAGCCCTGCACTTTCCCTCCCGGGCAGCCCTTCCATCTGTTACCTCACCGTGCTGGCTCCGGGTTACCTCAGTAAGAAAACTTAATTGAAGCAGTGTCATGTCAGGAGAGAATGATGCTTCCATTTCCCAGGCTCACTTCTGTAACCTGTTTTGCTCTTAGCAGAACTATGCCGGGCTTCTCATCTTGTCAGACTTCTCCCATCTTCTTTCCAATAATGAGCTCCTTTGTAATATGTTTTATTCTCGCACGGGCAAAAGTGTTTGGTGCTGTGGCTTCCTTTGTTTTAATAGCTGCGTTGCAGTGCGCGAGGAACCGTGTGTGTTTAATACGTAGGTGCATAATGAGTGCTGCTGCTGACAGGTTGGACTCGCCTGAGTGTGCGGGAACAGAAGGATTATCCTCCTGCTCGTTCAGACAGGGAGATGACATAAGGAAACTAATAGGAGGTTTTTAAAGGTAGTTAGAGGCTTCACTGGCTCTGAGCATCCCCTTCCTGTCGTTACGATGCGAGGTAGGGAGCTGATGTGCCTTCAAAAGTTATGGCTGAGCCCGTCCTGTGCACGTTCTGCTCGCTTTATGGCTGGGGCTGGACCTCAGTCATTGTATTTAAGCACCTTTGTAGTGCAGGAAGCACAGTGAGATAATTTGGCTGCCCTAGGGGCACTGATGTGCTCGCTGCCTTTTCAGGTGCTGTGTTGCCTTGCATAGCTAGGGAGGAACGATACAGACATGGAGCACAGAGCTCGGTGTCTGTTTCCCGTCTCTTGCCTTTAAAAACCACTGCCCCAGGCAGCGTTTTGTGCAGGTGGGTTTCCCTCCCTGCACCCTTCCGAAGGAGAGCGCACTGAGGAACAGATCTGAGGCGGTAGTGACGTGAGGATGAAACCCACCTAGCTCCTCTGTGCTTGCAGGCTCATGATGAAGAGCAGAAAATGGGAAGGTTTGGGGCTCTGGCTTGGGCCAGGGCTCCCTCCATGCCTCACCCATCACATCCCGAGAGCCCCGTGGCACCCTCTGCAGCTGGAGCGCAGCGAGGGCTCGGAGCCCTTCGCACCACGCAGCCCGATCCAGCGCCTCCCTGGGGCACCCGTCTGTGCCGAGAGGCTTCTCCCACTGCTTTCCCATGAGAAGTCCTTGCACGTCCCTGTCCTCCCTTTTCGAAATCAATATTAGGAAGTGGCAGTGAGCGGGGGAGCTGTGTTTATCCCGCCGATGCCAGGCAGACAATGAACCTCGTCTCGCCCAGATGGCCCAGGCTCGCCTCCAAACAGACAAACGGGGCCGGCGCCTTTGAAACGGGCCCAAACGCGCGCAGTTACGGTGATGGGATGGCAATTACAGCGCCTCCAGTGACCATCTGCACACACAGACTGATTTTCTACTTGGATAGTAAAGCCTCTCCTATGTCTCCAATATTAGCTGTGTATGGGGATGCTAATTGATTTAATTGAAGCTCTGAATGTCGAGCCATGGGTCTTGCCAACCTTTTTAGTCTAGGTACGCGGTGGTTTTTAATATCTGGGGTGAGAAAGGTGGGGTAGGCACGCTTAATCTCCAGCTAGGTGCAGGAGGAAGGGATGTTCGAGGTCCTCAGGTCTGGGACATGCTGCAGGGGAGAGAGGAGATGGGGCTGCTGCCTCTGAGCTCCTGTAAGGGAAGGGATGGGATTTTGCTGCTCCTGGTAGCACTGGAGTCCCATTAGCCTGACAGTTGGTTGATTTTAAACTAAAGTCATAATTCCATGTTTTATTCATATTTACACACACACATGTGTTAACTTTATTTTGTATATGACCAAAATCTATGGCCAGGTGATTTACGTCTGCTGTGCTGCAGTAGCATCTCGTAGCTCTCGTCAGGAGCCAGGTACCAGCTCCTGTACAAATACCGGCACAAAACGAAACAGGCATTTAGGAGATGTAACGAGACCTCTCTGTGAAAAAAAACAAAAAACAAAAAAAAAAAAAAAAAAAAAAAACTATTTACTGGGCTTCTTTCCATGAGAAGTTTCAATATCTTTCGTGGTCTGAAACAAACCAGTTTGGGCCTAAAAGACATTGTCGGGGGTTTTCGTGCCAACAAAAGATTACTTGGGTCTGTCTCTTTGTTTTTATTCTTTATGTGACCTTTTTCTAGTAAAAAAAAAATAAAAAAAATGAATAAAACAAAGAGGAAACAACCTTGTGATAAAGTTACCCACCTAAAGAAATAGCAAAAAAAAAAAAAGAGATCTCATGCATAAGTGACATAGTCAGGACCAGTTGTATTGGGAGCCATTCCCAGAGGAGCGCAGGTTATTGCTTAGCACCGGTGATGTTAACGCGCTGGTCGTTAACATGCTTCATGGGGTTAAGGATGTGCAGTGGTGTAAGACGTGATGAGTGTTCCCCAGGGTGAGCGGTGTCTTTAGCACTTCACCTCCTCCCCTGTTGCTTTCTGCCACTCATCTTGAGGGAAATGTTTGGGATTTTTTTTTGTTTTCCCTGTGTTTTCTCCTGTTTGAAGTAGGAGAGCTGTAGTGGCATATGGCCTCTATTTCCTGTCCATTTTGCTCTGTCCAGACTCCTCATTAACTGCTTAATCGGGAACATAAGAAACCAGGCCAGGCATTTTTTGGGAGAGGCATGCTGAGTTTGGAGGTAGCCAGGCAACTCAGGGGAGGCAGCTGCAATGGCGAAACTTGGCCTGAAATCTTAAAAGTGCCGGATAGGAACTGATGGATGGGGCACATCTTGCTGGTGAGGTTTGGTGTGAGCAGGTCCACGAGGGCTCTAAGTAGGCACTGCAGCATCGGCTGTCCTTGGGAAGAGATGGGGGTACGGCAGCGGTTTGTAGGCAGCAGCTGATCAGAACCAGGACGACTGCTTAAATGGAAAAAAATGACCATCCACGGTGCTTCACAGGAGCCGAGCATCAACCCTCTGCACAACTTACTCCCATTAAGCCCTATCCGAAGGGTTACAGCAGCACACAGATGCCTTGTTGACCTCTCCACGCGGGGGTTAATCCAGCACGAAGCTACCAGGCACGGCAGGATGCCCCGCTGCTTCCACACCTAATAACCCTGCAGGCTGCTGAAAAGACCAGTAGGTACCTAATCGATGTATCTCCGACATCACGGGCTTGTAGGGTCAGAGAGCAGTCAGATGTTCCCCGGCATGCCAAATGCTCTCCATCACCACGGAAGGATGCTTCAAGGCTCCCTGGGGAGGTGGTTTGGAGAGGGCTGGCAACCTGCTGGGTTGGCAACCTGGCCCCGGCTGGGGCTTGCTCGTGTTTCTCCAGGGGGGGAGGTTCCTGCCAACTGCCTTGCCCAGGAGGCTTCAGAAATCATCTTCCCTGGTGCTGGTGCACGTGTTAATTGGACTTGACATATGCTAATGAAAACGAGGCTGTAGCTGAGAAAGGGTAGAAGGAATGTCATATCTCCTAGGAGGAAGAGAAACAGAAAAGTCCAAACGTCCAGAAGTTACACAAGGCAATTCAAGACATTAAGCTTTGCTATTTCTGGTGCCAGGGTTGATGGCTGCAGGGGAAAATTCCTAACTCGAAGGTGGGTAGCCTATAAAGGCTGTTTTCTTTTTATGTTGGCATCAGGGATCCTGCACTGTTGTGATGTTGCAGCTGGTGAACCCACACGGTGTATGGGGGCACTGAGTTGCCAAATATTCCTTGCAAATGGGGATGGGGAAGGGGAGATGGCTTTGTGGGAGCCGTGTCTTTACATACAGAGCTTGTAAGCAGGATGTCGCGTGATCTTCTGGATTCATGCCCATCTACCTCCCAGTCAATGCATAATTAGCCAGTGGCTGCTGCACGCAGGTGTTGTGCCCCAGGGCAGGACTGCTCCAGGGATGCAGGTCTTGGGATGGGGAAGATGCACGTTCAGTTCCCTCTTCCAGATGACAGGCAGGTCCTTTACACCCTCGGTGCTTTATAAGTGCATGAGTCCAATTTTGATAAACCCCCTGCAGAAATGAGTTCTTTGACGCAGGGATTTCACCCCCTTGGGGCAGGATTGCTGTGTAAATGCCACTGCTGAATTAGGCTGCAGCCGTTTTCCGCCTTTGCTCCCCCTGAAATGGGGCTGACAGCACTCCTCCCCTCCCCGCTGAGAAGTGGCGCGGGGGTTTGTGCCTCGAGTGCCGTGGGCAGGTTGGCGGGTGCACCCTCGGTTGACCTGTGACTGTGTAATGAAATGAACAGCCTTGTTTATCGGCATCGAATCAGCTGAAAGTGGCATCTGGCAATCACATTTGTAGCATGCTCAAAAGAGGACGCTGTGTGCCAGAGGCAGCATTTCCCCGCACTAAGAGCCTGCACAAGGACCCAGTGCCGCGGAGGTGACTGGCACCCTCGGATTAGTGCAGAACAACCTCTTAGCAAAGTCATCCTGTGATCCTTACCGCCCGGCTCCGGAGAGGACAGAGATCCTCCCATCACAGCTCCTTCAGACGTGTATTTCCTGATTGTGGGCTCTCATATTTTTCTTGTAATTACCAGCAAACTGCCTGAAAAAGAGCCGAAGTGCTTCTCCGTGCCTGGCAGGAGCACACCACCCACTGATGAGTCAGGGGAGGAAGAGCTCCCACCGCACGGCGGAGGATACTGGGGGAAAGGGATGGGAGAAAAGAGGGAAGAATAGCTGCCAGAGAGTTGTGGAATAAATGACATTTGTTTAAAGACACATTAGAAGATTAATGACGGGAGTTAAAGTATGAAAGCAACAGGGCCTAAGTGAGGTATTAATGGAACCCATTTTCTTTGCCATCTCCTGCAGGAACTCTTTGGAAGTACAGAGGGGAAAAATCACTTTACTGTAATAACTGTTATTTATATAAGAGAACAACACTGGATGGATCAAAATGCGAGGTTTCAAGGTAATAACTGGACCCTCACAATCATTGTTATCCATTTAAAAGGCAATTTCTGGGATAGCGAATAGATGGAGGGAACAGCTCCAATCCTGTGACTGATTGTAAACGAGGTTTATTTTATTATTATTGTTATTAGCCAGTTCCCAGTCTGGTAAGATTGTGCGAAGAAAAGGGGAAAAGCCTGGGAGAGCTGACGGGGCTGATAGTCATCCTTGGAGAATTTGCCGGGACCCCTTGATGGGCTCGGTGGTGACTTAGGGCCATGTCTTGGCTCCCCCCAGAGTCAGTGCCAGACGTCCCATCACAGCACCCTTGATTCACATCCCGTAAGGAGCAGGAAGCAGGCGGATGGCACGATCTCATAGTCCCTGGGAGCGGCCCCTTCTCTCCGCCTGTAATTCACTTGGGCAGTAAGTGGCTGCGGCGATGCCGCGGGCACGGCGTGAGTTACTGGTGCCAGCCGGGAGGAGGACAGTGCCCGTCCTCAGCGACCATCCATCCATCACCTATCTGCGTGCCCGTCACGTAACCAAGCCCCGAGCACTCCCAGCACAGCATCTGCCAGTGCCCTTTGGCAGGAGCAGCCTCGCACGCTGAATTCAGCCCCTGCGGTGTCACATCCATCGGTGGCACAAGAGGGCAAGAGCCCAGCCCTTTGCAGCATCGGGATGGATTCATGAACAATTCATGAGAACAGGCCGGGGGAAGCAGGGAAGGATGATGCTAATGTTCTCCATGTGGTCAGAATATAATGGTAATTAGACCAGCTCTGTTTTTTAATGGCCATGGGGTTTGGGAGGGGCTGTGACAGGTGAGCAGTAGCAAACTCCAGACCCTAAGCTGGCTTTTTGCTCTAGGTTGCTCCCTGAAGCACTCGAGGTGTGAAAACCTCCCAGGCTCTGGGATGAAACAGTAAAAAGAGGGAAGGAAAAGGTTCAGCCCTTTTTTCCTACCGAGTCTCACGGAGTGAAGTGTTTTGCCCTGGATTTCACAAGAACCAGGGCTTTTCCCTCTAACTCTGCGCGCTCCTTGTCAGCTGGAGCGTGGGGCTGGACTGTGATGCAGGAGGAAAGAGGGATGGTGAGGAGGGATTGATAGGGATGGGAGGCCTGGGTGTTGGGTGTGAGGCGGCGGTTTGCTGTCCTGGAGGAGGCCCTGGACACCTCTCACGTGGGCAGAGGATGACAAGGCAGCGCTGTTTCTGCAGGCAAGTCCTGCTGGCTGGGATAATGAGAACAAATCGGATCAGCAAGGGCAGTGCACGCAGCTCACTGTCTCAGAGATGTTCTCAGCGTTGCATTAAGGTGGCTTTTACAGATTTTGAGACCCGGGGGAACACGGTGCCACCTGCGGCTAGCAGCCCTAGCTGTCCAGGTGACAGCACCAAGAACAACCCCCAGTGGAGAAGCCCAGGCTGCCCACAGTGGGAGCCCCCACCCCGGCTTGTGCCCAGCCTTGACAGTATCGAGATGTCTGGCTAGATTCAGCTCCTCATTAAGGTGGTTGGACGTAGGAGGATTTAATGGTCTGAACCATGACTTTATTTAATTAATCAACATGAGTGTTGCATATTTCTAACATAAACCACAGCCTATGGATAACTCTGTTGTTTAATTAAGCTTATCACTGGGAACCTGATCCAGTTCCGTGCTGCATTAATGTAACTAATCCAGCTTCCTCTCGAAGAAGCATCATAATAAACTGCAGGGGATGTAATTCACTCTGCTCAACCCCTGCTTTACAAGACAAGTGTGGCTGGTGCTGGTGCAGCTCATTCGTGACCCAGCGTTGGTGCCAGTTCCTCTCTGCTCCCGCTTGAGCACGGTGCTGCTTCCACCACCTCGTACCCGAGCTGCTGGAGCCTGTGGGATCTTTTCCTATGGGTTTCTTCCATCACGTCCACTAAGAACTTTTGTGTCTGGTTTGATTTAGTCCGTGCAGCTGAGCTTTTTATTTATCTTTGCTTTTTATTTTCTTTCTCTCCACCCTTTCCAGTTTTACATATTTAAATCTTTTCTCTTCCACGTTGCACAGATGCAGGGGAATCTGTAATGAGCTCCCAAGCTGAAAGCAAAATCCATTTGCCTAAAAGTGGTTCTTTTCCTACAGAAACGAGGTACTAGAAACCTAGAGATACTTTGGGAAAAGTTTGAGTAATGTTTGAGGATATTGCGCTTACTTTCTGTTGTGCCAATGATTCTCCAGGCAGTCTTTGTCACCCTGCACAGGCACGCTCTCCAGAGGATGCGAAGACAAATTGCCTCAAGCAGGGATGTTATTGCGCATCACTTCAGGCACGAGAAACCCTTAGGTCTCTGTAGGTTCCTTGTCTTAAAAAGTAATCTAGCAACAAAGCGGAGCTGCTTTTTTTTTCCAAATGAGAGCACCCACATGAGAACGTAATGTACTGTAACTGATGCGCGTTACCTGCAGATCTCAATTCATTTCAGCTTCCCTGCGAATCCACGCGTTTCTTGACCTCTTCCGAAGGGGCACAGCAGTGTTTCTTTGCTTTATGGAGGTACCCCGAGGAGAAATATTCAAGGAAGTTGTGTTAGAGATGGTACAGCTTGCAGGAGGTGTCAGAAAGGCGAAAGATGGGCTTCTGGAAAGCTCGGTGGGGGGACTGTGCCTTTTCTGCTCTAAGTCTGAGAAGAGACCGCTTGGTGTTGAGCACTGCTGCCCTGCAGTCGTGTGTTCAGCTGCAGCGTGGATTCAGCATTCGGGAAGTGGGCACAGGCAGTGCTTTGGGGTTGGACTGGAGCCACACAAGCAAAGAAAGAAAAAGCCGTTTTCCATTACCACATCATCATTTTCGTATCAATCAGGTATACAAGCTGGGTGTAGGTGAACTAGCATTTTGTTAGTACAAGGGATGCAAAGGGAGGGAAAACCGTGTCAGAATCCGGGGAAAAGAGAATTCCTGTCTTGTTCTCCCATCCAGAAGCTGAAAGTCAGGGGAAAAAATGCCGTGAGCAGAGCACGCCAGAGAGGAAAGGCAGGAAGACATTAAAGTAACCTATTAAATCACTGAGGGCTGAGTGGCAAAAAATAAATAAATAGAGGCTGTGTAGATTGATGGAAATTGGATCTGAAGGGCTTCCACATCTGGTGTGGCAGCTCTTTAGCATCTCATTTTGGTGTGACTCAGCAGGAAAAGTTTTTTTTTTTTTTTTTTTTTTTTTTTTCTGACAGTAAAACAAAGAGACGAAAACAATCCTAAAGGGCTCGGGTGTCATTGTTTGGTAATTGGATCAAGCTCTTCCATGTCGCTTAATACATCTGGGCCATCTGCAGCCGGGGCGAGGTTCCCAATGTCACCTTTTCCCACCCTTGCCCTTCTTGTACTCAGCTTCTCTGCGGCCACCTCCTCCTCCCAGGCCACGCTCTTCTCTTGCAGCTCTGTGCGCCGACAGCTGGGCAGCGTGGGGACAAGGAGGTGCTGGCAGGTAGGACGTGGTGCTCCCCATGGGGCAGTGACCCAAATGGCCAACTTGTACTTGTTAGGGCCAAATTGTGACCTGGTTTAGGGGCTGTGAATTGTCCTCCGTGCCTCCTGACTCTGTCAGCTGCTGGTAAAGGCTCCATGTGTAGTTTGAGCCTTCCGTCCATCCATGCCCAGCCAAGTAGCACTGACCCTGGACTTTATTTATCATCTTCAGACACGTATCTGTCAGTGTGCTGCCTCTCCTGGAGCTTCCAGTCTCCCCGAAGCTCAGCTAACAGCTCTCACTTGGCTTTTGCGATGCACCTGGGTGCCTGGGGCTTGAAGCAGAAACGTCAAGTTTCGGTGGCACCACACAAAAAGGCTGAGGTGCTAGAGAAGGGTTTCTGAAGTCTTTTGGCATTTTAACTCTGATTGTTTGCCATGTGGTCTTACAAAACCTTGGGGAGACACTTTATCTCATCGCACCTCTGTTCTTCATCCATCACAAGCGACTGAAAGCCATTCCGCCTGTCATTTGTCTGTCTCCCGTCTCTAAAGGCGCTGTCATATTTGGGATCTGCATCCAGCATGGCAGGTCCTTGTCCTTGGGTGTATCTGATAGAGATTTGTAATAATAGCGAGGGCTAATGATTTGTAACAAGCAGAAATGGTGCAAAATATCTATGAGCTCTCCTTACCGGTGAGAGCAGAACCCCAGATCTCTTAGTGCAATTTTTTTTTCCTCTTCTCACCTTGACTTTGGGGACACATCCAAGGCTGTTTGCTGTCTGTGTGTGTGCGATTAATCAGCTGGCTGGGGGGAGCCTGGAAGTGTGGCCTGGTACTTCTCTGTTCCATCACTTGGTCTGAGCTGTGCCTCCTCTGCAGTGCGCTCGTGTTTGCCAACCTGGGAAAAATCTGCAAGTGGTGCCAAAACCCTAGCTAGCATCCTTGAAAGGAGCGAGATGCAGAAAGAAGAGCAAATGCGCTCCTAAATGCAAAGCCACCAGGAAGGGTTAAGGGAAAAACGGTCACAAAAGGCCTTTTCCAAACCTTACCTATATAAATGAAACTCCACTGGCCCTGAATTCCTCTCCTCCCGATGCGTGCTGGAGATTCAAGGAATGGCTCCACCTGCAAGAGGAGCCAAGTGCCCGCTTGGGCAGCGTTGCTCTCGGCACATCCTTGTCAATCCGTAAATCCCAGAGCGTTGCAGAGAGCCGTGTGAGCAGCCTTGGCTGCCACTGAAATACGGCCACCCGTGGGGACAGAGCCCCGGGCTGCTGTGATGATCTGTCTTGTAGGTACAGAACATGCTTTATTGTGTGTATGTGACTGGGAAAGCGTGCTGCATGGTCTGGGGCTCTGCAGCCACTTCCCAGCCTCCAGAGCCCCACGGCTGCGTTGTGCATCGCCACCTCTCCGATCTCTGATTATAGCTATAAATCCTGGTGGACTTTCCCCATTTGTTTGTTGGCATTTATTCTTTTTTAAGCTTAGAATTTTCTGCATTGTTTCTTCCTTCGTTATTCTTTTTTTTTTGTTTGCCTGGCAGTGGCACTTGGGGGTTGTGTGGTTATTTTTCTTGTATTCATGCTCTCTCCTGACTTAATTAAGATCTTGCTTCTGCACTGGGCTCGCCAAATTTGCTGGCCCCACCAGGTCTTCCCACTGCTCTCTTCCTAAAAACCACAGCTGCTGCTGGTCACCTGGGACCAAGAAAATGGGCAGAAAATCTTCCTTGTGAAACTCAACTCAGCATGACGTTACTGAAGCGAGACACAGGCAGGGAACCCATGTTCACCACTTCAGTGGATTTAGGCTGCTTTCCTAAGAAGACAAGATTTAGGCACTAATTCTGACTGCGTGTGGATACGGGTAAGTGTCCAGCCAGGAGCTGGAGTTCTGTGGCAAATTGTAATCAAGTTTCACAGGTAGCTGGGAGGAGGAGAGCCCCGATACGAACACCTCCTGCCGTGAGCAAGGTGGCAGGGCACCACAACGGTACGTGCACCCAGGCTGTGATGGTCTCAGGGATGGAACTGCCCGGTCCTTGCTGGGAGATTTGGGGCCTGTGTTTCCTTCCACGTGCAATTTCTGTGTCTGGGCTCTTGGGATGCCTGCGGAGAGTGGTGTCCCACCATGCCTTCCCGTTGCTCCATTTTTATCGTGAGACTGTCACCTCCTTCCCTTTTCGACTCACACGAGGCGGACAGCCCTTCTTGTTCCTTCCTCCAGCCTGTCCCCCCGAGGCCTCCAGCATCCCTCCTTCCAGAGCCCTCACCGGGTCTTCCCTGCCTCAGCCTGACCCTACGCCTCAGGGAGGTTAAGGCAGTCATCTCTCCTCACTGCTTTTTCTCCTCATTTTTGGGAAGTCCCTCAAGAGGTTTCGCAGGGGATTACATGTGACTTACCTGGTTGGAAAGGCGTTATTTGAATCTGCAGCTTGGGATTTATCAGCATCAGTCTGTGGTAGCGGAAACCCCCAGCAGTTTGCTGGCTGGCTGTGGAGGAGCTGGGTTTGCTGTCCTGCTTCTGCACGAGAGGAAAGATCCAGGTCTGGACGTGGCATTTCCATGTCCGACCCCTTCCTCATCCCTTTGCTTGCTTCTGCTCCTGTCTCCAAGCTCAGGTGCTTCGCTGGCTGCCTCCTGGTGAGCTTTGTATATGAAAAAAGCAGGTGGTCACTGGGGAAGAGCAGGACCTTGTCTCCTCAGTGGGTTTTCCTCCTTGCACATGAGCAAAGGAGTGAGAGGAAGCGATGAGACCTATCTTGCAGATGATTTTTCCTTGCCAGAGGACTCGGCAGAGCTTTTACCTGCCCAAACCAACGTGGCCGTGGGGTCCCCCGCTCTGCAGAGAGAGCTCAAGGAGGGAAGCAGCACTGCCTGGCTCCCTGGAAACTCCCCCTCCAAGAGACCGCCGTTCTGCTTTTATGTACACAAAGCAATTATTAAAGAAGAGAAAAGGGAGGCTGCATTTCAAGCAGCAGAAACTAAAGCCCTGAGCTGTTTTTATCACGTCTCCCCTTCCCTGTCTCTCCTGAATTCGCTCTCTTTGGATAGCAGAAAGGAGAGGGAAGCTCCATTTAAATGCAGATTTCAAATGTTGGCCAAGAGCAATAAATAGCCCTGCGCTGCGCTGATCAGACAAACATTACCCAGTCTCTTTGTCTGTGAAGGAGAGAGTTTATGTTTTCAGATTTTCTTTTTCCTTGACGAGATCTTCTTTCCTCTCCGAGCGATAGCATATTGACAACTTTTTATTTTAATTTTAAGCAGCACTTCAGAGATTAGAATGGCAACACAATCCCACCTGTTTCTCCACTGGAGCTATACTTGGCAGCCCCGTAATGAGGAAGTCTGCAAATTCCCCATCATTTGCTATACTGACAGCCTGAGGGGCTGATGCTGTATGCAGCAGAGGGGAAGCCTGCACAACAAGGCGGTCCTGCACCCGTCTTTAGCCTCTTGTCCCCCCTAAATGAGTCCGGGACCTCTTGTTGGTTGAGTTAATTTGGTGTTAATGAGGTTAGGAACAGGCGCAGGGGGGCTGGGGTGGTGATGGTAGAGCCAAGGGGTTGGGGAGCAGCAGGCAGAGGGGCAGGAGGAGGAAGAGGAGGAATGCCCAGGACATCTCCTGGGGCTGGTGAGTCCCAGCAGGACGTGAGCTTTGGAGGGTGTTACGGCTTTCTGCTGTGTCTTGGTTCCTGGATTCGGGACCAGGATCAGCTCCTGTGGGAGGTGTTGGCTCTTCTAAGTGTTGAGATCTGGTGGAGCTGTGGTGACGATTCTTGACCGTTCATCACGGGAGCACAGCAGGTTTGAGGACTGTGCTTACAGTATAATCAGAAGAGGTTGGAGGTGGGATCTTAACTTGTCAAAAGAGAAACTGGAGAAATAGCGTGGGGGGCTTTACATCTCCCTAACTCAGAGGGACAGGTTAGGACGGTGAAATGCTATCTCTGCTCAGCCAGGCCTTTGCTAAACCTCCGTCTCCAAGCCACCAGCACAGAGATGGCATTTGTGTTCCTGAGCTTGGCGTTACATCTCAGCGGCATGGAGAGCCTCTGAGGAAATCCAACAGCGCTTAATAAAGTTAACGGGGAAGGTCAGCTGCACGCTGCTTGTCGTAGCAGTGTACAAACCTCCCCGTAGCATCCGTTCCCTGTTATTACTATAAAAACGCTGCTTCATTAGATGTCGCTCAGGCCATGAATTAAGCAGTGATACACACTAAAACTTGAATTGTGCCGGGCTTGTAGGCGTGCGCGTGCCATGAGACTGGTGGCTGGCACCCTGGGGAGCCACGGGGCTTAGGGGAACGGAAAAACAAAGGGTTTCTGCTCTTTTAGTGCTGCTTGAAACCCAGCTGAGGGTGGAAAGGACTGAGTTTGGGTGTCTGTGAACCGGCTGGTGCGTTTAATAGGCATTCTGCCTAAGGGGAGTGAAAGTGCTGCAGCCAAATGTCAGCTCCCAGGGGCACGTAAGGGCAGCCACGTGTGCCCATGCCGTGGGTCGGGGCTTCTTGAATTTAAGGAGGTCACAGCTGGGGCCTGCCTAAAACCTGTCTGGGCAAAGCTCTTGTGTCGCTGTGGCCCCGAGGGCTGGGGGATACTGGAAGGGAGCGTGATGGATGTAGGAGAGAAAAGGGATGGGTGCTGCGGTTCCCAGAGGCACCGTCGTGCCACCTTGCATGTCTCTGGTACCAGCGATGCCTCTCTTCTGGTTCTGACTATTGAATCACCAACTCAGAGTGTTTAATTTGAAATCTGGGCTCGATGGAAGCCTCAAATTAAGAAGTCCCTTGTTGCTCGAATCCTGAGTGACTGTAAGCCAGCTGTTTCCAGTGCACATCCAAAGCAATAAACTCTTCAGGCTTCTGGCCTCTGGGATTTGTGGGCTTTGTCTTAGATGTAAGGAAAACCCGGGCGTATTGACTAAAATAAGAATTATTACTCTAACAAGGAGTTTTATCCATCATGATGGGAATATCCCGTGGGAAAAGATGTTGCCAGCCAGCTCCTCCTGAGAAAAGCTCAGCACCTCCGGTCCTTGCTGGCTCCACTTGCAGTTGAGTCTCAGCCCCCGTGAGATCCTCTGCAGCCCGAATCGAGCACCGCCAGCCCCGGCGCTCTCGGCTCCTTCTGAAATATTTTCCCCATAATTCGTGGCGAAGGCAGTCGAGATTGGAGACGTTTATTATGACGGGGAAGGGAGAAGTGATTTTTGAGGCCAACAAAGTTCAAAGACTTTGCTGTAAGTTTTCAGGATTAAAGATTTACTTGATGCGGCTTCCCATTTTTAATAGACAGGAATAGATGAAAGGGAATTCATATAAAGATTTTCGTTCATACTTAATGATGCCACTATTAGATGAGCTTTGGCACTGCATCCCAAGACATGAAGTTTTAAAACCAACCTTTTTTAAACATTAAATGACCTTTTCCATCCGCTCGCTATAATACATAAAGATTAGCTCGGGCTCATTACCCAGTCCGTCCTGGGGACTGGTTTAATATGTGGTTAAAACTAACTAGTCCCCCAGAATTCAAGCAAACAAATTTTGTGGGGATCCTACAAATTTGGGGGGGGGGTTCTTCTGCAGGAAGATCGGACACGGTGCTGCAGTTTGCTTGGTGGCTGGTCCCCGCGTGCCACCCCCACCTCCATCGTGGCATTTGGGCCGTCTGGCTGCATCCTGCGGTGTGCAGAGAAGAGGGTTTGAGCCCAAGGTGGGCTGCAGAGCTCAGTTTCAATCAGAACTGAGCAGGGAATTTATGCATTTTTTACCAGCCACAGGGAGGTTTTCAGGATTTCCAAAAATAACAATGAAAAAAAAAAAAAAAAAGAGCCATCATCCAGAATAGAGACGTACTATCACTGTGCAAACATGTGCTTGGCTGACCCGAGGAAATTATTAGAACCACTTCAGCTTCAAGTCTTTAATTTTTAAAATGTGTTTGACTATATAGTGGTATAAAAGCAAAGTCAACTTTGTTTGGAAAATGACAATTGAATAACATACTTGGAAACGCTGTCCAGCTTAGTGATTGTTGAAGCCCTAAATTGCAGAATAATGAGTGTAGGATGCTGACGCACGCTCCCCCCGTGGATCTCTAATTCTGCTCTGTCAGCACCTGGGAGGCAGGAGGCATTTTGTGATGTTCATCTGACTGAGTGCAGTGCTCTACCCTTTCCTGGAAGCAGGGCCAAAGAGAGAAGTGCACAGACACCAAATGGCTTTGTAGCTGAGAAATGGGGGCGGTTCAGGGCCGCCTTTGCCTGCTGCTGCTTTCCCAGAGAAGGGGGGGGACCTGAGCAAGCTGCTTGGTGGGCCCCTTCCTCTCCCGGCTTCTTTGTAATTAAGAGCGGTCACCAGCCGTATCGACATCTGACAAAACCTGTGATCCGTGCTCTTGGCCTCGGAGGAAAAGCACAACCTTTTTCCTTGCCTAATGAGACTGAGATTAACGGCCCGAGCCTGCAGATAACGCTGGTGGGTGCGTGCTCGCCGAGCAGGGAAGCTGGTGGTGCCTGGGGAACCAGCAACGTTCGCCAAGACATCTGTGCATCTCTTCCGAGAAGTACTGCTGCGTCTCTCCTCGTCAGTCCTGAGTTCAGCCACGTTCCTATAAAACTTGGGAAGAGCAGGAAGAGGAGTTCCCGTGTGGGTATTCATTTTTGGTGGGATGCAAAGTAAATCGGGTTAACGGGGGCCACCTCTGCCTCACCGGCGGGGTTGGTGCCCAGTTACCTTCCATGAGGTTTCTTTTCTGATTCACAAATGTTGCAGGAAGGTGAATTTTTGGCCTGTCCCTTAAATTATATGGAAAACAGGACTGTTGGCCATCATTTCTAGAGTCCAGGTACACGTCTGCCCCCATGAAGCAGACAGCTCTGTTACGGATGGCTGTGCTACGATCCCACCTGCATTTTCTAACAAGCTGTGTGCGCTCCCAAGTTTGAAAATGCAAAACTGGGTAAGTAAAGAGGCAGAAAAGGGATAAAAACCAGCACAATGATGCATTTCAAAGCTCTAAGAAGGCGCCCAGCTGCTGCAGTGAGCTCCACGGTTCCCTGCCACAGCCCAGCGGAGCCCCACTAATCTGCACGTGCAGGGCCTGCCCCAGCCCAGGCAGCTCTTCTGAACAGCGTGGCTCCCTCTGGAGTGGCTTCAGAAAGGGAAGACAAGCGTTGGCGCCTTTCTGATATACCCAACAAAACCCTTGGGCTGGGGGGGGCAGCAGAAGCTGCGCCAGCTCGATGAAAAGCTGTGATTAACGCTCGGCTCCGGCTGCTTTTTGCCTTCCGTCAAGAAAATAAAAATACTACCCCATGCAATCTCCCTCTGCCTGACACAGATTTGAGTGGGTGGGCCCAGGAGCTGGGTTCAAGAGTCAAGTGCTTTCTGTTTGAAAAATATTTGTCCCTCCCCACCCACGGCTGCCCACGTGCTTCCCGAAATATTCCAGCGATCAGCACTGATGGGCTGCTCTCAGCACAGCACCGACGCTTTTTGTATGAACAAACCGGGGCTGTTTGGGGACGTTATTTCATTATTGGTGTGTCGGGATGTGGGGCAGTGTCCCGGTCGGTGCTCCCGGGGGCGGCACAGCCGGGGTATCGCTGCAGGAGCATCCGGAGCGTGCGGGTGCCGCAGGTGCCGGCACCACCTGGAGCTGAGCAGCGTGGGCAGCCGCAGCGTGCCGGCAGGTAACGCGGCCGCTGCGGCAGAGACTTGGCCGCCCCCGTGTCTGGCAAGGCCGGGAGGTGGGCGAAGCGGCGCGAAAGGCCGGGCGCGGGAGGGAGGATGCGCTGGCAGGAGCAGTGATGCTGCTGCAGCGGCTGCTGGCACGGCGCTGGAGATCCCGGGGGGCGCACGGCCGGGGGTTTGGGGTGTGCGAAGTCCTACTGAGCCTAAGCTCTGCCATTCCCTTTGCAGCTGCCATCCTGGATGACCCGATGGAGTGCAGCAGAGGGGAGCGGCTCTCCATCACCCTGGCCAAGAACCGCATCAACCGCGCGCCCGAGCGGGCAGGGAAGGCCAAGGTGGAGGTGGACATCTTCGAGCTGCTGCGGGACAGCGAGTATGAGACGGCAGAAACCAGTGAGTATCTCTCCGTGGGGCTGGTCCTCCCCCGCTCTCCTCTCTGCCACCTCTCTGGCAGCTCCTGGCACGCTGCGCTCGCTGCAGAGCGTAAATTTGTTATAGCTGAGGCTTGGACCCAGGTCCCACCACGAGCGTTGCCATCACTCAGCTCAGCAGCTTAGGACAAGTTATTTTCTTCACTCCGTGCCTCAGTAAACAGGAGCAGTGATACGGGAGGTGCTGCTCCGTTGTAAAGCCCTCGATGGTGCGCAAAGAAGAGACTCTGGGCAAGTTCGGTGCAATTAAGTTATTTTTAACGCCCCGCGGAAGGCTGTGTGTCAGCAAACATGATGGCTCTCTCAGAGCGTTAGATTGGCAGCGGATTTGTTTACACAAAGTGGAATTTTCAAGTGATGTTTGAAATCATGTGGATTGAAAAGAGCTATTTTTGAGAGAGCAGCACGCCTTCCATGTTACTTAAAATCCTCTAGTGCAAACAGGTCTCTGGGATGGGTGTTCACGTCGATGCCCAGCGTGGTAACTGCACGCTGGTGAATAAAAAATCCTGGGTGGTCAATGTCCCACAGACCTCTTGGGAACCGGACTGACAGAGGCCAAAAGGATCTGCAAGAGATTCTTGTAAAAGGGAAAAATGCTTTGCAATACGATAGCTTCTTTTTAGGCTGTTTTCTGCAACAGCCATTGAGTTCAGGGGAGGAGTACAATTTTTTTATTATTATTACAAGTTGTCTTGGAGAAGCTGGAGAAATTTAAACGGGGATTTTGGACTCATTCCCCCATGGTTCTCGGTCCCAAGCCTGCGTATCCTGCAGGACATCCCAGGAAGGTGCAGCAGGATGCTGTGGGTCGGAGCAGGCTGACTTTTCCCATAGCTTTGGCCTTGGTGCTGTGCAGTCCCGAGCATCCCCGTGCCTGGGAGCCCAGCAGGCGGGAGCAGCTCCCCAGGCAGCTGGGAGGATGGGACCAGCAGCCCGGTGTGACCAGCAGGTAGCACCTTCCTTTCCTCAATTAGCATCTGCATTATTTATAGAAGCTCTCCGTTAATAAAGCGCACGTCAGCGAGTACCTGGGTGCCTATTTATAGCTCCTGTCGCCCATCAGGCAGGCTAAATGAAGCTCGTCACATGCAGCATCGCAGGGGGTGTTTAAAAGAAGCAGTTCTGTCTTTTTGGATCCCTCTTTTCAATGTTTTCTTGGTCTTCCCATCTGGTGAGGATTGTGCAAATCCAGGCACAAAGGCTGGGTCACCTGTAGGATGCCAAAGGGACGGGGACAGCCTGTGTGCTTCTGAGGCTGTGCCCAGCTCGTCCCAGAAAACACTCTCTGTCTCCCAGCGAGCCTCGTAGGAAATGAGAAAATTGCCAGCTTGCCTTAGCCTGCTGTGCATTTGAAGGAAACAGTTTTCAGATCCATTTGTTTTCCTTTCTCCTAAATCCGTGCCACGCGGCGGTGTTTCTGCAGGCTCGATCTCCAGGTGACCCCACAGCTGCGGGGAGGGTCGGCAGCTGGATTTCTTTCTTGCTTGTGATGTTGCTCTGGGGTTTTTCTGTTGGGATGTTTTTTCTAGCAGAAGAATACTCATTTGCCGAGGAGGAAGTGTTATGCACAAAACTGTTGATTTCAGCAAATGTGGTGTTGGGAGAACGTGGAAATGGGATAAGTGGGGGAGAGGCAATTTTCCGTTCTGAATTTCTACCTCGGGGAGATTTGCTTTGTTTTCTTTACTTTGATTAAAGAATATAAGAAGTAGAAACTGGAGCAAAACGGCTTGATTTTGGTGAAGTGAGAACTCACAGAATCCTGCAATATGTTGCCTTTTCTTCAGAGGGAAAAATGTCTGGAAGCATTTCTTACAGGAGGAAAAATCTGGATTCTGCATGATTCCACCATTAATGTCACTGAAGTTATTCTTGATTTATTCTCCTAGCAGAGGCAAATCAGATCCTGTACCTTAAATATCAAGCCTTTCATGGCTTTCAGTTGTCTGACTTTCCAGTTTCAACACAGCACTGATATTTGTTATCGCACGTAATATTAATAAAAGCCGTTTAGGTCTTTTAACCTATGGCTGCAGAGCAGTTGGATAGCTGTTTAATAATGCTGTTCTCAAATCCCGTGCCCTTTGAAATCCCCCTTAAATATCACAGCACGCTTACCTGGCCGGCCTAGGAATGCTGCTGCCACATCCCATTGTGGTGTTCTGTCTACGACTGGAGCTTCAGGAGAGGGAAGACCTTTTGCGAGTTGGTTTTCAGTTTGGCACCGAGCTATTTCCCTTCCTTTTTTCTCCTGTCTGACTCAGGCATCTTCCTGCTAGGGACCACAGAATCACAGTTCCCGTAGCAGGTAAAATCTGAGTCAATTGTATTCATGCCTGATTTGCTGTTCCGGCTCTATGTATGAGTGAAGGCAAACGCTGACTGTTCCCGTAAGCGACACCTGTAAAGCCCCGTGCTTTGAGGTGGGTTTGTAGTGGAAGGCTGGGGACTGAGCTGTTTTGCCCTTCTAAGTAAAGCTTGAAGCTTGTTTTCTCTTTGTGTTTGATGTTTCAGCTCCTTTTACAGAGATCCTAAACAGCTCGTTTAATCACGTCTTTATCTAAAACACCTTATTCCTTTTGATGCCAAGGGAGAGACAGGTTTTCTACTTGTCACCCTGTCCTCTGTCGTTTCATCCTTCTTTTCAGCATCCCTCTGTTGTCAATCCCAACATTTCAGGGCAGGCCAGCAGTCAGAGTGAGCAACCAGATGATTTTTAATTTCTGTTTATTCACACCGCTATTTCAGAGCCCATTCAGTGACTTTGGTTCAGATGTGCTAAGAACCATCCCATCGTTTTTGTGATCCCGTTGGATTTTGCATTTAAGCCAGCTGCAGCTGATGGGCTGGTTGTGTTGCTGCTAGGAAGCATGAAGGGTGCTGCGGGGAGCACTCCTGGCACTCTCCGTGCCGCTCTCTTTAATGCACTTGGTGTTTTTTGCACAAGAAGCCCCTCCTGACCGCTCCCCGTTGTTCGAGATCCCCTGATATATTTTGCAATCATGGAAACGCTGCGGTAATTGCACACCTTCCCTGCTCATCTATTTTCAATTAGAGGCAAGAAGCTTCTTTGCCTGCCACCTCCAACCTTCGCATCAGGTGTCCGTATGCAGGGAAGGAGGTGCTGTGCCCTGCGATGCTCACACCAGAGCGCTGTCAGCTCGGCTTCGTGCAGGCAGGGCTCGTGCAAACACTTCCAAAATGCCCCGAGGTCCTGGGAGGGCACTGCCTGACCATGTGGGTGTGCACATGTTTGTCTTTGAACCCAAAAAGGCACAACAACAAGTGGGTAACGCTTGCATTATATATGCCTGTGCATCCACGTGGATGGTTTTTAACATTCACATGCACACAAAGTCACCCCAGGGTCCAATATTTGGTGGGATTTTGAGTTCTGGAGCACACGAAAATTGGATGCAACCTTGGGCAGAGGTAAGTGAGTTTGCATCGACCGACACCGTGTCCTGCACAGCGTACAGCCTACGTGGCACCCCTGTGCTGGGGTACAAGCGGCCAGGAGTGGCAGGCGCTATGCCAGACTCCAGGTTTTGTTCTGTGCAGTTATCAGGGATGGGTTTTGGTACCGAGCTGACGTTCCTGAAAGCGCCTGTCTGAATCCACCCTGCCCACGGTGGTAGCAGGGTTAAGGCTTCTCCTCCTGCAGAGACCAACAGCACCAGGTAACGTTGTGAAATGGGAAACGTGTTTGGATTACGGGAGGAGAAGCTCTCCTCGACATGGACGAGGCCTTTGCCTCGGGCGCCTCCGCTTTGTTTCCATTCACTTCCCTTAATTTCGCTGGATGTTACACCCTTGGAGAGCCAAGCGGGTTCTTTTTCTTCTGACAGCTGTTGCATCTCCGTTGCTATGGCTACTTAACCCACTTCTTGTTCTCGACGGGCGAGATGAGAAGAAAAGCGCTCGCCAAACTTTCTCCAGCGTGCTCAAAGCAGTTCCCCCCCCCCAGGACTTTTGCCCCGCTGACCCCTGGCTGAGCAGGGCTCGGCAGCCCCTTCTTGTTGGTGCTGAGCAGCAGAGCACCCGCGGGGCCGCCGCTGTCTGCTGAGCATCACCGAGACGGCGTGCGGGGTTTTCAAACGCCAGGGCTCTTATTTGAAAGGATCTCCTTGAAGAGGTATAAGTGCCTGTAAATTTTTAAGCAGAGAGGAAAAGCAAGCGCCGGGTTCCTTTGAAGATGCCACAGCAAAATATCGCTCGTGGGCTGCTTCAGACTGAGACGGCGCAGGACGAGAGCGTGGAAGGGAGGAAAACCCCAGAGAAGGGGTTTGTGTATCATGGGCACCTTCTGCGAGAAGTCGGGGCGATTTGCACGTACAGGGACCTGGGAATGTGTGGAGGTTTTTTGGAGAGAAGTAAAACAAAAATCCCCAAAGGGACAAACTCAGGTTTTGGCTTCATAATTCAGCCATGAAGCAAACAGAGATTTATAAAGTGTGAGGCTGGAAAGGACCACCTCAGTTGTATGCTCAGGTCCTCTGCAGCAAGTGGGCTGTAGGCATTTGCCTACTAAACGCTGCGCCCAGCCCCATATCTTGTTGTTTTAGTTTTTAAACCAGCAAAAAGCAGCTCAGTGTATGCCCTCATCTCCTGTCCAGCCTTGATTTAAGGACCTGAAGCTGATAGAAGACCTGCTCTGTTCCGTGGTATGACAGTTCTGATGATGAATTCTCTTTGCTACAGAAAAAATATGTTCTGGTTTGAGTTTTTCTAGCTCCTCTTTCCAGCTGTTGAGCACAGCTAACTTCTTACAGCCACTGAAACGTAAACACGAGACCTGAAGGGGCTGCGCGCTGAGACGGGCCAGCCGTGCCGTGCTGAAGAGGCAGCATCTTTAAAATCTCTGCTTTTTGGTATCTTGGCTTGGTTTTACATATGACAACGCTGTGAGATTGCTCCTGACAGTGCTGATAAGTAGCTGCGGTGCCTCGCTTCTCCCCCGTGGTATGGTCTTTATTCAGAAAGAAGTCGCTCGGTGCTCATTGAGCAAACTCAGCTTTGTCTGCCCGGTGTTCCTGCGGCTTCTCCTGTCCAGGGAGAAAGGATCCGTGCGTGACGGTGCTGAAGCCACGGCTGGCAGCAAGCCTTCCTGAGCCCTGGGATCCAGGCACGAGGGGCTTTGCCTTCTGTTTGCATGCAAAGTGCTCCAGAGCAGCGTTTCGGAGCGACACGGCGGGTTGGGATTGCAGCGGGCAGGTGCCACCAGCTGGGGTAGTCCTTGGAGCGCCACTCGGCCGGAATTTGTGCTGCAAATGAGAAGGACTAAAAGGTTGCAGTTTAGCCCGGGAAGCTTGAGGGAAGAGATTGAACTTCTTCATTTTGTCAGGGCCTTTTTATTGTTTTGCTAACCTTGGTGGCACGGAGCCAGAAGATTAACTACTGCCAGAAAAGAATAAATAAAAAAATAAATCAAACCCGGTAATGTGATCCTTAGCATTACCAGCGAGCTCTGCAGAGGATGAGGGAACAAATTCAGACAAGTTTGTTTGCTGCTGGAGGATGCTTTGAAGCGAGGTCACTGCTGCATTTAGTGGCCTCCATAAACTTCGGTTTACATCGTCCCTGGACTGTAACAGTAGGGGCCAAAAAAAGCAGAATTTTAAGAGAGAAACCCTTGTTCTGAGTCAGGGGTGGGGATGTGGGGCTTGGGGGAGAGCTTGGGGGGGATCTGGAAATGCTGGGGAGAGATGGAGAGGTGGGTGTCACAGGTAGGGTGACTGCTGCAGAGGGAACAGAGGGATTTGGGGGGGGGGACACGAATGGCAGGGAGTGTATTGTGTGTGTGCAGGAGGTGATGCTGTGCCGAGCAAGGTGAAGCAGGTACTGTCAGCATCACTGTCAGCTGGAAACAGGATGGAGTCTAATGCCTGTTTCAACTCTCTGCTGCCCACAGTGTGCCAGATCCTTCCCAAAGGGGTGGTAGGCGTCCTGGGACCTTCCTCCAGCCCAGCCTCCAGCTCTATTATCAGCAATATCTGCGGGGAAAAAGAGGTAAGTGGGCACATCCTGTGTTGGGGTCCTGCAGAGATGCTGCCCCCCGCACCCTCTCCTGCACCCACCGGCTGCTGGGTGCTGCTGGGGCTCCCTGGGGGCACAGCGCTTTGCTGGGGGGTTTAGGGAGTGTGCATTGGGGTTTTGAAGTTCCTACTACCCCAAACAGCAATGCCATCGTGCAGACCCCAGCAGACGGGCTTTCTGCCCGTGGCACGGCAGGATGCCCTTGGCAGAGGGGCCTTGCTGCAGCCCTCTATTTACTGTACAGCCCTTCTTCTGATCCGCCGTGCCTGCTAACGATGAGAGCTGGCAGGTTGGCTTATCCCCTCCTCTTAATGCTCTTGCAGGTTCTTTTTCCATTTCCTTCTTCACTTCTGCCTCCCTGGTCCTTGTTTTCGTCTCCGTCACCTTTTACTTCAGCTTCCCTCACGTGCAACACCAGTGTCAGGGCTGACAGGGGTGCAAGACCCCAGCTTGCTCTGGAGGATGCAGATCCCGCTCCAAATGACATCGCGTGTGTGTTCCTCTGTGCACTTTTTGCACAGTCCCCTTGGAAAGCTGCACCCCTTTCCGTTTGCTGCTGCTCCACCCTATAAATCTGTGTCCAGGCTGCGTGCCTGATTTAGTGCTTTATAAGCCTTGAACTGTCTTACACTGATCTAGCTCCGGTCACGGGGAAGAAATTGAGTTCTCTTCTTGTAGTTCATCCCTTTAAAGCCAGATAACATCTCTCAGCCCTCTGGTGGGCTCCCGGGAGCCTCCAAGCAAGGGGAGTGCCTGAAACGAGCACTGGAAGTAACTTGCATTCACAAATGAGTGCTGTCCTTTGTTCCGTGAGAACTGCAAGTGCTGAGGAGATGGAGGAGGTCTGTTAGACTTAGTGCTCAGGGCTACAGCAGGATGGGTCTCCTGAGTGTACTTTGCAGTGCTTTCTGCAGTTAAACGTCCCAGACACGTGCTCCATCCCAGGCAAAGGCAACTCTGCGCTAACAGATTGCAAATGTTTTTCCCCTAAAATTCCCATTCAGAGTCTGATCTAAGTCCCTTTATTTTCCCAGAAATGAAAGGCGAGTGCGAGCGCACTTCCGAGGTACTTGATTCTTGAGCCTGCCCCCAGCCGCCCCCCCAGGGATGTAAACCCACAGAAACTCCCAGGGATTTATATCTCGGGAGCATCGCTTGGTGCCGTTGTGCTCAATGCAGTGCAGCAGCCCAGCCGGAGACGTCACACTCGCAGCCCTCCACAGGTGAAGGAGAGAGAAAGTGTCCCACATTGGGCACCAGCTGGAGGAGAGATGGACCTGATGCTCACCAGGAGCCTGGGGGAAACCTTGGGGGAGGCACCTACGTCTCCTGCAGTGCCTTGCCTGCCAAAGATTCCCTTCCCTCCTGCCCCGGGAGGGGAGTTACAGGGGGCAGAGCCCTGGGGAAGGAGAGGAGGGCTCAGAGCGTGAGCTGCAGCCAGGGCTGCCGTCAGCTCGGGGTGGTGGCTGCCTTCTCCCCCATCCACATCTCTCTGTTAGAGGTTGTTGCTGCAGGTCTCTGACTCCATCTGGATCCCAGGAGCGACCAACAGGTTCGTACAGGACCTTCCCGGTCTGCTTTGCTTCCAGGAATTTGCCTTTTCTTGCGCTCTGCTCCTCCCCTGCTAACAGAGCTCGGGGTGAGGGCTGCAGCGTGAAATCGAGGCCGATAGCAGCTTCTTACTCTTTCACTCTCCTGTTGCTAACCAAACAGCTCACGCTGTCAGTGAAGCAGCCATCACAACCTACTAATGGCCTCTCCCAAGAGGAGAGAGATCGGAGGCACGGGACGATAGCTTCTGGAAGGGCTAATCATGGAAGAAAAGAGGACTTGACAGTCCTCTAATGAAGCAGAAGCAGATGTTTCCCTTTCTGTCCTCCGTTTCTTCCAAATAATTCACTCAGCAAAAGGGAAATGATGTTACCGGCCCCCACTTGGCCACCCCACGGTGTCTGGGCTCCCGCGGTGCAGGGTGGCAGCAGAACAGGGAGCCCAGGGGCTGTCCTGCAGCGCGGTGGCATCCCCGTTCCCCTGCTCCCAGCACCCTGGGAAGCAGCATCCCTCTCCCACCTCCTGCTCTGCTTTATTAACAACAAGCCCAGCGATGTTAGGACTCGTGGTTACAGCCCTGCTGGAGCTTGCCCGCTGCACAGCCACCTGTTACCTCTCCGCTGATCAAAAAACCCCAAAGCTTCTGGCTGCTGCATCTGTTCCTCTCCCTCGCGAGCCTCAGCAGCGCAGGGTCATCATGTTGCTCCCTTCATCTCTCCTAATTACCCGGTGGCACGCGGGGACTGCAGGCAGAGGTGGCCGGGCAGCACTTCAGCCAGGTAGCACAGAGCAGCACGGGCTGGGCACCTGCCTGTGAAGCATCCTCTGCGTTTACCCAGGCAGCAAGCCCGAAATGAAGTGCAGGCCCGGCTACAATTAGTACCCAACCTAATGAGGCTGAAGTCATCTGGAATGGTTTCCTGTGCTGTAATCACAAACCCCGTTGCCTTTCTCTGAGTGGCTCAGCAAGACTTTTCCTGATCCGCTCCTTCCCGTGGCTTCTCGGGGCTGCGATAATTATTTTTCCTCTGCTCCTGCACAGTTCCCACCCTCCTCTCCTTGCTCCAGTGATGCTTCTGCGGTTTTATTGGGATATTTCACTTTCTGCATGCTGCGCGTTTCACACCAAAGGTCCTTTATGGTAGATTTACTTGTTAGGATTTCTTGTTTCCCTCTCTAATTATATTCCCTTTCCCCTCCTCCCCACTTAGGTTCCTCACTTCAGAGTGGCACCGGAGGAGTTCCTGAAGCTGCAGCTCCAGCGCTTCACCACGCTCAACCTCCACCCCAGCAACACCGACATCAGCGTGGCCGTGGCAGGAATCCTGAATTTCTTCAACTGCACCACCGCCTGCCTCATCTGTGCCAAAGCTGAATGTAAGTCATTGCCAGGCGGGGTTAGCAGCCCCCCTGCTCCTGGTTGCCTTTTTTTTTTTTTTTTCATCTCCCTTTGCGTGCTCGGTGCTCGTTGGAGAAAGACCGCGGTGGCTGGTGTGTGATGGCTGGAGGGTTGTGCAGCTGCTGTGCAAGGTTTTGTAGCAGGGGCTCTTCAGGCAGAGCAGCCCGAAACAAGGCAGACCCCTCCCAGGGCACATTTTCCACCCCGGTGCCCTGTGGAGGTGTTTGTTGGAGGAGGAAAGGGCATGGGGAAGAGACTCGCCTGCCTTCTGTTTGACTGTCTGTAGAGTGTTTTGCTTGCACAGATGGGTTTTTGGAGAAAAAAAAAAAAAAAAGAAAAAAAGTCTTAAGCTTGTTCCTGGAGATTATTCTAGGCGATTTTTCACTTTTTTGAAATATCTCTCTCCCAAACCCACGTGCAGTTTGTGGCCTAAAAGCAGGACTTGATTAATAGCCTCTACACCGCACACCCTCTCGGGCTCTGTAGCCATACATCTGCCGGTAATTGTGCATCTGGATGCTGGAGTGTTCACCCCAGCGAGCCCCGATTCATCTCTGCAGAACTCTCCTAGCACGGCAGGAGCAGGCTCTGCATCCCAGTGCTTCGAGCAAAGCGTGCCCTGTGCCTGTAAGGTCAGCGTGCGGGGAGCTGCTGTGGAGCAGCCCAGCCTAGCTTGCTTTTAATTTCAGGGAGCCAGATTCATTAGCACTAGAGTTTACCTTGCAAACCGGCCTAGAAAGGGGTTTTGAGGGGGGTGCATGGATCCAGCGAGAGCCCTGGAGTGCTGGCAAGAGCTTAGCAGTCTCCGATGGTGGGGCTGAGTATCTAGGAGAGGCAGCGACCTTCCTAAACTGGGACAGGCAGACTTCACACCGCCAGCTGGGCTAGTGGCACGCTGCTGTGGCAGACTCCTGCACAGGAACAGGAGTAAGAGAGTGTTTGCTTTTTCTTTTTGCTTTATGCACCCGAGGAGATGACATCCTCAGCATGTGTAATCATTAAATTGCTTTTGGTAGGCACGCTCAGGTTTTAGCCTAGCAGAGGACCTGACCCAAATCCTGCAATTAAAATAATTCGAATAGTCTTCTGCGTTACGTTTAGCGCTGGGATTTTTCATTGAGTAACCCTAACCTTAAGAAAAAAGGAAGAAAAGAGAAAAGGAAGGAAAAAAAGAGGGAAGAAAAGATAATTGGGTGTCCTGACCTGCTGTGCAGCGTGCTCGCAGTCCTGCCCTTGCTGCTGCCAGGCACAGAGCACACACACACACACACCAGCTCATCGCCCTTCTCCCCAGCTACCTGCAAAAAAAAACCAACCCACACATTGCCTCCCCTTGGATGCAGCCTGGTTATCACCCTTTTAATTAGGTTATCACCCTTTTAATTGAATCAGCCCGGTTTGTTTTCCTCTGGTGTTCCTGGGTAAATGTAGGAGGTGCTGTGCAGCCCAGCTCCAGGGGAGCACTGGGGTGGGTGCCTTTCGTGCACCCACAGAGTGCAAGAAAGGCAGAATCCAGCTTTGTGCAGGAGCACAAGCCCTCGTTTTCCCCTAGGACAAGCAGTGCTCCTAGGCACAGTCCTTAGACAACTGACTCGAGGCACTCTGGGCTTTCGGAAGGTTCCCCGGAGGCAAATAAGGGAGTATAGGAGCTGTCTGCTCATCAGTGAGGGAATCTTGTTTTGAAGGATGTTATTATTTAGCTCCCTGGAGGGAAAGTCGTAGCTGTTTTGGTTAAAGTACAAGGCTGTGTGATGGGACTCCTGGGTCCTATCCCGTCGTGCTCGTACTGTCACTGGAAGAAGTCGCATCCTTCCTCTGAGGACTGATTGTCGTTTCTGCTGGCAGAAGCAGAAAATGACCCTCAAAGTCGATGGAGTTAGGCCAGCGTAAGTGTACCGCAGCGATGAATAGAGTTAAGGCTGTGTGACTGTTTCCCTGGGGTGTGGAATTATTAGGTAGCTTGTGGATTGTCCTGACCCGGAAGGCTTTGTGTGATTCTACAGCATCCTCGGGCCTCAAAAGTCAACTGCAGAGCAGCACTGGGGTGGATGCCATCATAAGAGCTACTCGGCAAGCCCTGACCACCACCAGGAGGAAATAACAGCCAGTGTTTAGGAACTGACCACCAAGGATTGCACCAGCAGAAACCCCACAAGCAGAACTGCAGCAGAGGCACCCTGGAGGAGCAGGTTTATCTGCAGGGAGTTTAGAGGTGGCTTGCTCTGTCCCCTCCAGGACCTGCCCTATTTTGTGAGTTTCCATCCCCTCGCAAGCCAAGCCGTGGGGTAAACCCAGCTGTGTCCTGCAGCTGCAGGGATCCCACAGCAGCCCCTGGGACCCCAGCTCTGCCCCAGCTTCCCCACTTCTGCAGCACCAGGTCCTGCTGGGCCGAGCTGAGAGCAACTTTGGTGTTCACGGGGCTGCTGTTCGCAGCAACCTGTGTGATCCCTTGCAGAGGCGGGGTAAGGTAAAAACAAACCTTGGGAGAAGCAAATGTGAGCTGTTCGTGTGAGCCAGCACACGGAGTAAATACCCAGGTGAGGTCCAGGCTGTGCCTCCTGTGCACAGGAGGAGTTCGCCGGCTGCTGAGAAGGATCAAGAGGAGACGTGATCCAGAGAAGCCTTGGCTGCTGCTGAGACCCTCGCTGAGTTCCCACCTGCAGCTGGGGAAAATGCAAGAGGCGAAAGCATCGTAAAGAGCTCAGGGCAAACTCAGCTTGCTGGAAACCTCTCACTGGGAAGGAGAGGCCGCTCGGCTTGGATGGACGCCTATTAGCACGCTGCTTTGTTACCTTGGGGAGATGCTGGGAGCCCGTGAAAGCAGTGCTCTGCTGCTAACCACGTTGGGTCGGGTGGCTCCGTGTCCCCTGGGCTCCTGGTGAGGAAGGGGCAGGTGAGGAGCGGGGCTCTGACCCGAGCCTGGCCCCTCCATCATCCTGGCCTGGTGCCTGCTCGTGGTTCTGCTCCTTGCATTTCCTTCAGCTCAGTTTTTCTCCTTCCTTTTGGGCCGTGTGGCCACGCTAGCTGTCTGTGCCTTGCTAATGATTAAATCCTGTGGCCTCTGGTCAATCAAAGTTGACAGAGGAGGTTATTTCCCGAGGAAAACCAGCAGCTGGCTGGAAGAGACAGATTCTATCAACTATTCTCTCTCCGCTAAGAAAAGCTGCGGCAGGAGCTTTGACGTCTTGTTAGACATCAAAGCAGCCATGCTGGAAGGAGCCCTTGCAGTGACCTCTCTGCAGGGAGAAATTTCAACCGGCCCTGCCGGAGGCGAGAAGGCAGAGGGCAGGGGGGGCCAGGCCTCCCTGCTGCAGGTACTCACGTGGAGGGGCTCCATCCTTGCTGCCCCACGAAGGAGCCTGGACTGCAGCCACGGGCTCTTTCCTTTGTCACGTGCAGCCACGGAGCTGCGGGGCTGCTTCCCTCCAGGAGTGATTGTGGGGCAGGGTAGAGCTGCTTTTGGAACCAAGCCCAAAACATCCAGGCGTCTCCTTATTTATTTTCTCCTCTCCCTTTTACTTGCAGGCCTTTTAAACCTAGAGAAGTTGCTTCGCCAGTTCCTCATCTCCAAGGACACGCTCTCGGTCCGAATGCTGGACGACAGCCGGGACCCGACCCCTCTGCTGAAAGAGATCAGGGACGACAAAACGGCCACCATCATCGTGCACGCCAACGCTTCCATGTCCCACACCATCCTGCAGAAGGTAGGTGCCGACCAGGCGTCACGGCTGCCAGTGCTGCTGCTCCCATGCAGCCAGAGACCGCGTGCGATGCACGAGCGTGCGCGTGCAGGTCTCACTGACAGTAACGTCTAAAAATTCCTGCAGTGACGCTGGAAATGTTCTCTGCCGAGAGAGGGATCGCCACTGATGGACTTTCTGGGGGAAATAATTTACTCGTGCTTTTCGGGGCTATAGAAGCAAAGCTTTAATTGCTCGGAGCTGGTGTGTTCGCCTTCTGGAAGCGGTGCCTGCCCCTGGCTCCTGGTGCCACCAAACAGCCCCGGGGGGCTGCTGAGCTCTGTGAGATTAGTCAGTCAGTCCAATCGGTTTTCCTTATTTATTTTTTTTTTCCCTCCAAATACATTTCTAGCTTTTTGCTTCCTCTTTGATTGTCTTATTAACCAAGATTTTATTTTAATCGTGTTTATTTTTAAATGGTCTCTTGCTGCAATTTTTAGCGTTTGTTTTGATAGCCTCCTTCAAAATTGAGCAGTGGCTCCAGATGGAGCCCGGAGTTGTGTGTAGTTCCCCACATCCTGGAAGGAACAAGAAGTACTTTTTTGAATCAAGGCCGAATCCAGGCAGTGGTGTCCCCCTTCCCTTTGGCTGCTGCTGCAGGCATTACCCACGGTGTCCTGGCCGTGTTATCAGGGCACTTCAGCACCATCTCAGATTTATCCCTGGTGACAGCCAGCTGAAAAAATTAGCGCTGCTTTATTATCCCCCCCGAGAGAAGATTTTTATTCTGCTTCTTGCAATTTTGCATATCTCAATAGGCACTTTGGGGTATTCTGGGGGCACCTCTGTGCCTTTTTTTAAAATTTTGGGGGTGTTTTTTTTTCCCTGATCCCCATGTCAGTAGGGCAGGAGCCTGCTGCCCCCCTCCCTCCTGTTGCTGTAGTGACCTCCTGCAGGCACACGGCAGTGCTCAGGCACCCGCGGCCTCCCCTCCCTGCCCGAGCATCCTCCTGGCACCACTGATGGAGATGTCAGAGACTGCCGCGATTTTTCAGCAGTTCAGTAAAACCTGGTGTAATCTTCCCGGCCAGAGGATTGTAGGAGTGGGAGGTTGTAAATAATGAGCTTGTGGTGCGGTGGCTTCTCGCACCTGGGGAGGCTGGGAAGTGTTTTCTTTACGGAGCTGCAGCCGGAGCAGGGTTGAGGAGCTGCATCCTGCCCAAAGGTGACCGAAAGCAGGAGAAACGTGCCAGCGTTTTGAAAGCGCCATGTGTCGGGGCTGCCTCGGCAGAGCCGGCCTGCCTTTGGACGACGAGGGAAACGGCAATTTCTCATCTCACCCTCCACATATGGTCTGGAGACACATGGTTGCTTCCTCGATTACCAGCCTGGCCCGGCCGCCCACCTGGCCGCGGGCACGCCGAGCGGCTTGGGAGCGCTGCTGCGGAGCCGCTCCGTGGCTGCCTTTGGTTTTCTGCCCTTGAAATCAAACAGGCTGACTTCAAAGTAGGTCACACGGTGCTGACATTATCGCTGTCCCCAGCAAGGGAGAAGGGAGGGACGTGGGTGCCACGTTTTATTGTGCAGGAGGTTCGAGATGAGGCAGTTTTTGCAAAGCTGGCTGAATGCTTGCAGTGGGGTCGCGGTGCTCTTCTGGTCAAATGATTTTGCTGTGGCCGTTTTGGCACCTGTTTGAAGGACGCAGGGTGCCAGCGCGCGACTGATGGGCTGGGCACAGCCAGACCGAAGCCACCATCGGTCCCTCCCTGCCTCCAGCGCCTCCGGGTGGTCTGGGGCGATGGGCAAACCTCCTCGCCAAGGTCCGGCAGCTGATTTGAGACCAGCTGTGCTTGGCAGCGAGCCACAGGCTTCGGGAAGATTTGCAGATTAATCCTGAGCATCTGTTCCAACAACCAGCTCCTGGTCTAATGAGAACTTCGAATTTTGGAGAATAACTTCAATGATCTGGTCTGTGGTCTCCAGAACAGATCATCTCACAGACGAATCCACGTCCTTCTCCCTGCGTCCCCATACGCTCTTACCCCCTTCTCCTCTGCTCCCGAGGCCATCACAATCCTTGTTAGTTCTGGAGAGCGGTTGGAGTTGCTAGGTTTCATTCCTGTTCATTAATTTTCGGGACTGGAGCTCGAATCTGGCAGGCGTACGTGGGGAAGGCACCGCTGGGCTGACTGTCCTTTCTCTGCCATTCCACGGGAGCTTTTCCTGCCTCGCTCACCGCGTCCCGGTGCTCGTAGTGAAAGGAGACGAGCGCTGAGCCCTTCCAGCTGCTGCGTGCCCTCATTTTGTTCAAAAATTACGTTAAAAAAAATCCCCTCATTAAGTCGATAGTTGAAGAGAAGTAGTGCCAATTAACAGGGAAGCAAACCTCACCTAACCTCTCTTTCCTCAAAACACGGCAAAACCAAGGAACATCATCCAGGGGCTCTGGAGGCTTCAGGATCCCACTTGGGTTTGGTACGGGTTGCTGGGAGGGGGACAGAAGGTTTTGCTCCCAGGGGCTTCCTCCTAGCAGGCTGTTCTTGTGGTGTGGACCCTCATCATGGGGTCCGGAGCTTCAAACGGGTGCTTTCTTCGTGCCAGGCACCCCTGTGCAGGTGCAGAGAGGAGACCTCGAGGTAGGTTTGGTCCTGCTGGACTTAATTCCACCTTGTGCTGCTGTGTCCCAGCCGTCCCGACACGGGGGGAGACAGCAGCGATGAGGACGGGAAGGGAAATGTGGCCCCGTGTCCGTGCTGGAGCTGAGATTGAAGATTGTTGTGCTGGGTCTAATCTCCTTCCCTATCCTTCGCAGGCAGCCGAGCTGGGGATGGCATCTGCCTACTACACATACATCTTCACTAATCTGGTAAGACGTTTTTCACAGCTTTTCTTGGGTGTGAGTGTCCAGCCGTGTTAATGGGAGCTGATCTCCCCAACCCAGGGAGCAGGGGAAGAGCTGCCTGCGTGCGGGGCGGCGGGGACAGGAGCCGGGGGGGGGGGCTCCCCACACAAACCCCATTAGCTAAGGGAAGGCTGGTGCGGGGTGAGAGCGCTGTTCCATGCCGTGCAGCAGGGTTTGTGGGTGAAAAAAAGGGTTTTGGAGAGCTGCGATGAGACCTGGGGTCCTTGGGATGCACCAGGGGATGGGTGGCTCCTGGGTGGTTCTGGAAGGGGCACGCTGGAGGTGTGAGCACAGCATCCTGCTCCCTGCTCTGGGAGAAGAGCAGGATGGAGGAGGGATGGTGCTGTAAAAGTGGAGAGGCAGAGCGGGCATGACTTCAGCACGGCCCCCGGTGACTCGGCTTTATAGCTGCTAATAACGCTAATGGGGGATTGTGCGGCCAAATCCCAGAGCGCCGGGCCGAACAAGGAGTAATGGGCTTAGGAGGCAGCAGGGGGAAACCCAAAATAAACACCAGAGAAACTCCTGGTGCTGCAGCAGGCTCTCCGACGGGCTGCCACGTGGTGGGGGGAGCACTGCCCATGGGGAGAGCGGGACCTGCCCCGTGCTGCTGGTGGGGGCTGATGGAAACCAGAGCGCGCGGGGTGGGCTGGATGAAGAAGTGACGGTGCCTTCCAACCCCCGGTGATAGTCATAGTCTCTAATTTCTATTAATATTTATGCCAGGGTGTGCTTGTGCCAGGAAAGCCGAGAGCTGAATCACGCTTTGTGTTTGGGTGGGAGACAGACGGGAGCGGATGGAGCCAAACGTGTGGGAAGGGGAAGGGAGGGGAAAGGAGGGGAAGGAAGGGGGTGAAAGCCAAGGTAGCAATTGGGGTGGGATGGGGAAAGGTGTCAGAAAAGGCAAAAATACAAAAGAAGGGAAAATCCACATTTCCTACTGGACTAACAGTGTTCTGGTTCGTGCTCAGCGCTCGATCCCTAGGTCCTGACTGTGCTAAATATCAGCCCAGCAAGGAAGAGCTGCACTGCTCCGACTTATCCTCATGTCTGGGCTGGGAGGGATGGACCTGGGGGAGAGCTAAGCCCCGGGACCTGAAGATCATTTATTTTAAGGCAGCGGCTGCTGCCCTGTGGTTTCTCACCCCTGTGCCACCCGGTGGAGCTGGTAAGGAGCAGGGTCTGCAGCCCGTGAGCACCTGCCCGTCACACCACACGTTGGAGGCATGCAGCACTGCTGGAAAAGATGCTAAATTTTGGTTAGCCTCACTCACAGTGGGGCCTTAATCCATAATTTGGGCTTGTCAGTGCTACGATAGTAGACATAATCAGAGATTTCCACTTGCACATCGCCAGCACAATGGAGTCTGTGTTGCTAGATGCTGCTTGGACAATAGAAGTAAGTATAGAAATTAAGCTCCCCACTGCTTAATTAAGCCCATCACCACACTAGTTTGGAGCATGGGTGTGATTAAGCATTTTCGTGGGGTTAAGGGGTGATGTTTGTCTTTGAAACCCATTCATCCAGTGTCATGAGGATATGAGGCAGGTGAGACAGAAACGAATTCCGCTGCCATTTGCTGCCGCGGGATATTGTTCTGTTTCCCCTGCTTTATTTCACCACTTTATCCAAAAAAACAGCCCAGAGCAGAGCGAACGGAAATTTTTGGCAGGGACTACCGAAGAAGAAAGGTGACATCGGGCAAAACCTGGGCAGATGGGCGAGGTGGTTAAGGAAATTAGTAATACTTAAATGGGGACGAGAGATGGGAGCGAGCAATTTAGACTAATAAATCTGGAGGGATTATCGAGCCCCTAATGAACCCTCTGAGATTTTACAGTCGCTGCCTAATAGAAAAGATAAAATCAGAGCGAGCTGCTGCGAGGGGGAGCAAGCAAGACGAGGGCTTTAAATGGGGAGAGAGCCCATCAGAAAGGGAACACATGGTCTGCGAAGCATTAAGCTACCTGAAGATGGAAAAACAGGCCAAAAAAGGGATGGAAAAGGGGCGAAAATGCCGAATTAAACACCTGCCCTGCAGCACTAGAGGGGGGTTCTGTTCCTGTCTTCTGGCATTAATTTTATTTAATGAGTGTATCCGGCCGGCAGCCAGCTCTCTCTTGGAGGCGAGTGGCCGTGGTCCCTCTGCCACCAGCCTGTGGGGACAGGACCGGGGGTCCCAGGGGTCCCGGGGATGCCATCGGTGCTCAGAGGGGAGGCAGAGCAACGTGTGAGAGCAGCTGCCAGCCTTTGGCACGAGGCTGCGGGAGCAAACAAGGAGGAAGTCCTCAGCCCCCGGTGTGTTTCCGTGTGAGCCGAGGCGAGCAGCCTGATGTAGAAATATCCACGGGCTAATTTACTGCGTGCGAATTCATTATCAGCCACCTTCAGCCAGCTCTGGGGACCCTTGCTGTCAGCAGCAGAAGCTCCACAAATTTTCCTGGAGCCCAAATGAAACCCGCAGATCAGAGCAGGGCTGCTGCGTGCTCCTTCCCCGTGTCCATCATCTGCGTAGCGGCTGCTTTTGAGCCAGGGTGCGACCGAGCCCCCTTCTGTCCTCGTCCACCTTGTAGGGTGTCACGGTTGGACCCAAGCTGAAGAGCAACACTGGGTAATGTTTGAGAGGGGAGGGGCACAACTTGAAGCCCAAATCACAAAATTTGGTTTGAGATAATGCTGCTGATAAGGCCAGTGCATAGGTACAGCAGTGCAGGCTGCTATGAATTGGGGGGAAATGGAAAAAAAAAAGTTTCTCCTGGTGCTAGAAAGCCTGGAGCTCAGCAGTGCAGAGCAGAAGGGGTGTTGGATGCCTCCAGAATCCTGCGGTACAATTAATTCTTGTAGCTTGTTAATTCTCTGTGGCTTGTTGTTGTTTTTTTTCCTTTTTTTTTTTTTTTCTTTTTAATATAACATATGGACCTCAGGCTGGGCTTAAATTTCAAAACATTTATCAAGGAGATTAGATGGAAATAATTGAAACAATTAAAATTATTACTGTAAGAAGGGAGGTGTAAAGGAGTTTTACTCGTGCTTTGAGTCAGGAGGTCTATTGAGTGGCTGCAGGTTTGTTCCCCGACAATATTGTGCGGAGGTGTTGCTGCTGATAAAACAGCTGCCGTATTCGATTTCCAGAGCCCAGATAAATCAGCTGGGCTTTGTTTATTTGTTTCCTATTGTTCCTCCTTTGTTAGTGATTTATAAAGAGGTTGCTCTTCATATAGGGTGAGTTTTCCAAAGCTGAATTGTCGCTCTGGATGCCCCGTTGGGACCGGCGAAGCAAGCAGCGTCCAAATGGCCCAGGCAATGTCACAGATTTCAGCTCCACCGCGGGTCGTGGTGCTCAGCCCCGCTGCACGAGGTCCGTAGGCATCCCTCGCTCTCTCCTGGGCCCCGATACGAGTGAAGGGCACAGACTTTCTCCTTGGGCTTTGTCAAATTTCGCCTCTCCGGCCAGCCTACCTGCCCGGCTCCCCGAAGCCAATGCAAAGCTTTTTGAGGAGACCCAGTCATTCCCTGAATTTATGGCTTGTTTTCGGTGGCACATGGTAGGAGGACAAACAGCTCAGGTTGGTGCAAGGATGCCATGCCATTTCTCCTTATTTTGGTTAGCATGAGAAGAGGAGGAGTTAGGCGAAGCAGCGATTTGTGCCTCTCTGCGTCTTGCTGCCTGCCTGCGCTCCCTTTTACCTGTCTCGAGTCTTCTTTCTGCATTGTTCAGAGTCCTTTAGGAAGCCCAGCCCGCGTTTGATTTCCAGTCATTGAGTAAATCATCCTCTCAGATACAGCCCAGGCCCTCTGCTGTGAGAGCAAACCTCTTTTTTTCCCCCCCTCCTCGTGCTTTCTCGTCCTATTTGTCTCAGCCTCCCTACCCCCGTTTCCACGAGCCCTCCTTTTCAGGTCCCACTTGACCCCTTCCTCTTTGAGCCTTTGTCACTCCTCAGCCCCCGGGCTCCCTGCGGGGAAGTCGAAGTCAGCGGCTTGCGCTAACGATGTGGGCAGCGTTGTTTTCCTGAAGTGCTCTGTTTGAAGAGCAGCCTCCAAAATCCAACAGCTCTCCTTGCATGAGGAGATCAAAGGCCCTTCCTTACCAGCACGTGGCTCCGATGCTTTTGTGATGCTTCAACTTTGGAAGAGCAACCAGGTTATGTATGGCCAGCTCCCCCAAAGCGTCACCAACTCCACCGGGATCCCAGTTCCCCTTTAACTACGTGAACAGCCCAATAACACGGTGAGTTGGGTAGGTCATCCACATCCAATTATCCCCTCAAAAGGCCACAATTTGTTCCCATGATGAGTTTTTTTTTTTTTTTCCTTCCAGATAAATTGATTTCAACGCGTCATCCATTATAAACTTCCTGACTCTGTCGATGGTTTATAAATAAACGGAGCCTTTCAAGAAAACCATGAAATGCTTAACATAATATTGCCCACTTCAGTAAATAAATAAGCGTCTTCTTCGAGGAGCTCGGGAATAATTAGCACGCTCAGCAGCTCAGCCCCGAGGGCAGCAGGATGCAGAGTGCCAGCCTGGGAACTGTAAGCGGTGTTTGGAGGGTGACAGCTTTCTGAAGCACCAAATACCCTTGCGATGGAAGGTTTGCCAGTGTGAGGTCTTAATAATAGAGAAATGGATAATAGAGAAATGGAAGCCTTGGCCCAGCGTGCTCCTTCCTATCCCTTATAAAAACAGAGGAGGAACAGTACAGCGTGTTCTGGAGCTCCTGGTGTAAATCAGCCTCTGTCAGGGGGACGGATCCTTGGCTGAGCTCGGTGCAGGCAGCTGAGAGCACCACTGGGAGGATCCGCTGCCGACCGCGGGCAGATCCAGCATCAGAGGGTCTCTGGGGCTGCTCACCAGCACATCCAAAACTCCAGCGAAATCCTTGCAGTAATTAAGATAGGAAGGTAAACCACGGTGCAGTGAGCAAATCCTGGTTATTGCAGGGCTTTGGGGTGAGGTGAGGTGGAAGTCTGCCCAGATGGGTGAGAGCAGCACCCAGGGAGAACCTGGGCAATATTCATGGGGTCTGCTTTGGTCCACGAGTGGGTCACTTAGGAGCAGATCTGGGAGGATGCTCCATGAAATTGCTTGAATTTAAGCGCTGGCTTTGATGCTTTGCACCAAAGGGCAGGTTGCTAATCCCTGTCTCCCTCAGGCTGAGTCCCGCTGTCAGGTTTTTCACTGCTTGCTGGTTTTTGCTCAGCACCTCATTTTCCTCCTCTGTACAATGGGTACAACACCACCTGGCAGGTGCCCCCGGAGTGTTGCTGCTGCTGTCACAAGGCCGGCACAAAGGCACCCCGCGGCTTTGTGCCCCTAACAGATCGGAGACGATCGCCTCTAAATCTCCCAGCCGTAACTCACCGCCGGTGACGCCACAAAACCCGAGCTCGTGGCTTTAAAATCATGAATTACTGAGCTTGGCCGGGTGGCTTTTATTAGGCAGGTCTAAACGCTCGGGTCGCTCCCGAGGTTTTGTCTGCTGCTGCAAAGTGAGAAGGCAGGTCGAGTGCCGCATGAAGCACGCCAACCCAAGAGTGACTTCATCCTCTAATAACTCCTCCAGCGCCGTCTCCCAGGGAACCCCTTTGTATTCAATTAGCTAATGTGCGCCTAGTGCTTTGAAAATATGGAGTGCCATAGAATCGCTAAGTGTTGTTATTTAACGGCACATATTTAGTGGTTGCAGCCCTGTAGCAGAAGTCAGAAAATCTGCACTGTAATTGCCTGGTGCTGCCACAGACTTTGCTGTGATCTGAGCAAAGCCTGGGGACTTTTCTTCTATAAAAGTTCATTAATTTTGGCTTCGGACCTTCAGGGCCTGCTTTTTCTCCCATTTCAGGAAACAGGATATTGACTTTTGTTGGGTGCGCTGAAAAAACAGGCTCAGAGAGGGGGGAGAATTTGGGCAGCCGGGGTTTGTGCATCTGAAATTAGGCTTGGAGGCATTTTTTATGGTCTTCGTGCCTCGGGTTGTGCTGGTGGCATAAGGGAGCTGGTCCAAGATGGGGGGTGCTGGTGATTATTATGGGGTAAGGAGGGGAAAAATCCTTGGGAATAGAGGAGAGGAATCCTCTAAACCCTTGGGAATAGAGGAGAGGAGAGGAGAGGAGCCGTTCTGTGTCAGCTCTGCCGCTGGAGATTCTTGCTGGCTGAGGTAAAAGCCATCTTCAGTGTGTCTTGTTGAGTTGACCTCAATGAGCAGTTCTGGGATCTGACACCAAATCCCCGTGCGCCCTCTATGGAGCCGTTTGCCTGTCTGAGCCTCGTTTCTAAAACACGATCCGTATTTCTCTACCTCAGCCTGAAAAGGTAAACGTGCCACCGCTTGCGTGCAAATACCTGGCAGAGGAGGCATCGAGGAGCAGTGCCACGAGCAGGATTTACACCCCTGTTCCTCACCGTGCTCGCTGCTTGCCAGGCAGTGTTCGGGGAGGCTCCGTGCTGTCGTGGGAACGTGGGTGCTGCTGCTGGGAGGCACAGCGGGGCTGGCAGGTTGGGTGCCGAGCCCTGGGACCCGCTGGGAGGTGCAGAGCGTGAACAACAGATGAGTTTGTGTTTGCAGAACACGGCTTTGGAAGTGCCAGGCGTGCTGAATGGCCCCGTGGGAAAGGGAAATAATAAAACGGGGTCAGAAGCTGTGCTGGCAGCTAGGGGGTGGCCGGATGCTCTCACCCCGTTGCCCTCTGTGGCAAGCCTGACCTTACCAGAGCTCTTTGATCCCACCACAAAAGAAGCGTGTTCCCCAAGGGTGGTTTGTCTGTCTCATGGCACAGGCAGCGTGTGGTTCGTTTGCTTGTTTCTCACCTGGACCCACAGAACCACTTGTGCATGTTCCATGGAAAAACACTTGAGAGAAGAGGGCTGGAGCTAGAGCAGGGGGGAGAAAGAGGAGCGGTGCAGGGATGGGGCTCACCTCCCGTGGTCCCCGTGTGCAGGTGACGGTTGCTTTCTGAGCAGGACTGCAGCAGAAACGGGGTTTTCTGCAGCTGGAGCTTTGCCTGGAAGCAGACAGATGCAGAGAGAGGAGGCTGCAGGAGAAGCCAGAAGCTCGCGACGAGCATCCACCTCCAGCGCAAGCTGGGAAAAAGCTGGTGTGAGGATTTACACCAAACAGATCCGGGGCTCTTTGGTGCACAGCATCTCGTAGTAGTAGGGCACTCGGGAGGCCGCTCGCCCTGTGCACCGTTTGCCTCGCAGCTCTGCTGGGGGAGCCGTTGTTTTGCAGGGGCTCGGCACATCTCCGGCTGCTCCCTTTGCATCCAGGAGCTCCTCGGGCCCCGGTCCTCATTAGCCATCTGCCCTCGCTGCGCCGCTTGACAGGATGCCGTGGGTAAATGGATAACCTGTCAGCAAGGCAGGAGGATAATATCATTCAAATGAATCAATAGTTCACAGGCAATTTCATGTTACCTAACGTTAATGCAGTTGTGTCCAAAATGCACTTAATCCTGGGGCTGATCGCATTCTCGGGGGAGTTTGCCGGGCTGGAACAGCCTCGTAACTCCGTGTTTCGGAGATTTACAGGCATTGTTCCTACGCGCGCACATACGCAGGAAAGATAAAAAATGACTTGACTCGCTGAGATCTCCTAGTCCACCGAGCCAAAAGACATTCATATTAGTGATGGAAGAGATTGGGCACCCAGCAGTTTCTGAAACTATTACTCCCACCTTCTCGCTCCATTTTAGCAATTAGCAAAAGAGAAATTAGTGAGGAAGGCACCATTATTTCCTGCTAATAGGACGGGGAGGGCTGGACGCTCCTCCAGGAAGCCGGTCCTGCTGTATAACCACTTCCATTGACATGAGGAACAAAATCGAGCTCTCCCTTTTCGCTTGTGGTTTATTTTAACGCTGTCCGTGGCCACGTTGCTCCCTCCCCAGGGACACAGGGCTGTCTGGTGGGTGGCATCTCCTCCGGGAACCCGGTGGCATGGAGCAGCAGTGCAGGATGGTGCTTTCCATGGGACCTGTCCTGGTTTAACAGCTCGGGTTTGGTGTCGCTGCCTTGGCACTGCAGTGGTGCGGCGCCTGATGTCCACAGCCCGGTCTGGGATCAGGGTCTGGCGCTCTCAGAGGAAATTAAGAGGAGCAAATGGCATGAATTTCTTTCCAGACGTGGCCCTTCACGCTCTGGTGGTCTTGCTGGCCTGGGGATTCCTCCTGGCCGGGGTTTGGATGGACAGCCTGTGCCCGCGTGCTTGTGCCATCTGGGGCTCTCGGCTGCATGGGAGCGCTTGTCTCGGAGATGAGAGCAGAGCTGGGGCATCCCTGAGATCCCCCGGGGATGCAAGCTGGCTCTGCCTTTCCCATCACCCTCTGTCAAGAGAGAAAAGGCCCCTGGCTCTTTGTTTAGCTGAGCACAAGCCGTGCAGGGGAAGCAAGGCATCAGCAAGGCATCGCTGGCCCTTTCTAGCAGGTTGCCTGCCCCGCCTGAAACATGCCCGGTGCCTCCCTGCCTGCGCTGAAGCGGGGACGTCCTTTCTGCAAAGCCTGCTAGCACAGCTCAGGTGTGGCTGGCACAAAGCATGGCTCAGAAATGATCTTTCCAGAACCTGCTTTGGAGGATTTGGGGTCTTTCTGTGGAAAAATAAAGTGCTGGACTTGGCTGACATCTTCATTAACAGCCTGCTGAGCCCCGTCGTGGTCAGCACCCAGGATTTCCTTACAGGCTGGTGGGAAGATTTCAGCCCCAGCTTGGAGGTTGTTGCCTGGTTTTGAACTTTTTGGTGCCCGTCTTCTTTCCTGATCCTGCTTTCTGTTTTGGGCTGCTTTAGGAGTTCTCCCTCCAGCGCCTGGACAGCCTGCTGGATGACCGAGTCAACATCCTGGGGTTTTCCATTTTCAACCAGTCTCACGCTTTCTTCCAAGAGTTTGTGCAGAGCCTCAACCAGTCCTGGCAGGAGAACTGCGACCACGCTCCCTTCACTGGCCCGGCAGTAAGTAAAACCCTTCCATCGCCTCGGTGAGTCAGAAGCTGCTCTCATCCACCAGCACCGCGGGGCAAAGGAGGGAAAAACCAAGGAAAACCTCACCCGTTGGGGTGAGAGACCTTCGGGAACCAGCTGGATGGAGAGCTTTAGAGGGCTCAGCTGCACTCGAGCGGCTGTGCAGCTTTAAATGAAACCTAATCCGAATTTGATTTGTATTTGTGTGCGAGTGCAGGGGATGGTGCAGCTCCGATTCAGTGCTTCCCAGGGGAAATTAGTCCCTGTGTGTTTACCTTGGGAAAGTGGCTTGTGCAAGAGGAAGAGGCAGTCTGCATGCACGTAGCGTGGAAAATGCTTGGGCTTAGGCAGATGCCACGAGGCTGTGCTGCGCTGCGTGCTCTGGCATCTCCCTGACGAGTGCAGACCAGCCCCGAAATCTTCCCCAGGGACTGCTGGAAGCTCAGAGGGTTTGCACAGCAGCGTTGCCAGCTCGGGATGCAGGGGGCTGCGGCTGGAGCTGGGGGAAGGGAGGCAGAAAATGCCATCAGTGGAACCTTTTGCAGCTTTTATAATGAACTCCGAGTCCCCTCGACAAGCCGCGGCAGCAGTGTGCTGCTGAAAATCTTATTATTGCTACAAAGTGATCTTAAGCAGGGAAAATAAGGAGCTTTTTGCCCTTTGTGTCCAAATCCTGTTGGCTTGACACGATGCTCAGGCCATGCTAAGTATGTGCCTGGGACCAGCCTGCGCTCCCCCATCCCAGCCCTCCTGCACCGAGGCGGCTGCTGCCTGCCCTGCTACATCTCTGTAGGGTCTCTACCAGGCAGCTTTCCCTTTGGCTGGTGGTTGCAGGCCTGTTCCGAGGCATTAAAAATAGATTTCCTTCTAATAGCACAAACGGAAGACAGTAGGCAGAGGAGTGTTGCAGGTGTGATGGGGAAATAACGGAGCTTGTTGCTCCTTCTTACCCTGTGTTGTCCTAAACGACCAGCAAAATCTGTAGGAGGAAGGATGCAGGCGTATGCCTCATTGCAGCACTTTCCTTTTTTTTTTTTTTTTTTTTTTGGAAGAGTGAATGAGTTCCGAGCTGAATGGAGCTGTTTGGTTTGTGAGCCTGAACCTCAATCACCCATCAGTGCAATGTTAAGCCAGCTGGATGCTCCTTTCATTCATTCCAAAAGCACGTTCGGCAGTACAGCGGGCTTCCTCGCGGGCCAGGGAGGATGATGCATCTGGAGAGGGGGCTCAGCCAGGCTGCACCACCCCGATCCTCAGCTGCTGCAGCCCGGGAGCATCCCAGGACCTGCCCTGGAGCTTCCCAAGCTCCTCTGTGTGGCTGCTCTTGGCACGTGCCATGCCCCAGGTGATGAGAAAAGTATCTCAGGCTGTGAATATTCAGAGCAGAGGACACGTGAAATATTCCCAGGTGGGATGTGCTTCCCCTCCCGCATCTGCCAGGGAAACCCACTTCTACTGTAGTGTGCTGCTGGAAGCCTGGCAGGTCTCACATCCTGGAGGGCACCTCTGTGAGAATGCCCCTTTTTGTCCCAGGAAGCAGTTTTCTCTTCGTAAACAGAGAAAAGGAAGCTCAACAGCTGGAAGTGACAGGAGGGAGGTTTCCCGTGAGCTCCAGGATCCAAGGGCTTTCTTGAGGGAGCTGAGAAAGCGTCTGAGGAAGGAGGAGGGAGCTGCTTGCTCTAATGCCATTCTCATTAATCACATCGCAAAGAAAGGAAATCAGAGAAAATCATTCAAATTACAGATGGCTAGATTAGGTAATTAGAATTTAGGCTAAAACAGATGTTTGTAATTAAGTGTTTATGTCATTGAATAAAATCCAGATTGTAAAGTCTATTTCACAGGATTTTAATGGCTTTAATTCTCTGTGTTATGTTTGGGGCAAAGATACAGATGACAATGTTTTAGTAGGAAAAGCAGAAAAAAAGCCTGGCAAAACCTGGACTAGCCGAAGCTGCTCAAGTTTCCCTGGAGAGCAGCTTGCCTTTAAACATGGCCTTTACGTGGGGGAGTTCTGTACCTAGAAAATAAAGGGATGTCTGTCACGTAGCCACGTTTAACCCACGGTTAGTGCCTGGAGGGGATCTGGTGTTGGGAGGAAGGTTGGGAGGAGCTGCCGGCCACTGGGGAGGGGGAGATGGGGCACGGGGGCACCGCACGCACCAAGCCCTCCACGTGCAGCCCCTCGCAGAGCCGTGACCTTGCAGAGATACGGCACGAAACCAACAGGGATCGGCACAGACGATGCGAGGAGGAGAATTGATTTGTTAGCAGGCAAATTGGCTTTTTGAGACAGTGACAAAGCTGGTGACAATGAGAGCGTAAAAGAAGTGAGAGGTTTTATGGGCGACGTGAAGAAAGTTGGGATTTCCTGGCGTGTAGGAGGCAGCTGGAGGCAGGGAGCTGGTGTCACCCCCCAGTAACCACACAAGAAGGCACTCACCTACCCCAAAAAGCCAGAGACCAAAGAACAGAGAAGAGCTGCTGCGGTCCAGCGCTGGGTGATTTGGCACAGGGATTTAACAGCAACAACAGCCAGAAAAGAGGGCATGGGAGGGCCTCTTGTTCCCTAGCGAGATGACTCGATTTTCTGCATCACAACCCCCTCCCCAGTCCCTAAACTGCTGGAAAAAGTACACGGGGACCACCTGAAATCCCAGCAAATTGTTCAAGGCTAAGGATAAAATATTCCAATCAATAATGTCAAATGCTTCGCTAAGATTTACAAGTCTCTCACTCACCAGCTAATAAGAGATCATTAACTGCTCGGGAAAAATGGAAATCAAACCCCAACAGGAGACAATTACAAATGCAGGGCCAACGTTTGGTACGAGATGGTGATGGTGATGGTGCATTTGGTACGAGATGGTGAAATTTTGGTGCCACAGGGGTTGCGTTTGCTGTCACAACACTTTTGATTGGCCAACTGCCTTGAATGTGGTTCCTGATCCAGGAAAGCAATTGCTAATTGTGTATGGTGTCCTGTAACCGGAATGGGATTCGGTCCACAGTTAAAATTAAATGTATGCTAAAGAGCTTCACTGAATGGGGCCAGGGATGAGACAGGCTGGAGAGTCAGACCCAAGACTGCTCGGGGCGCACGGGAGGGGGCCCAGATACTCTTTGAGTAAGGCAGGAGCATCAGGTACGTGCAGGAGGAGAGATGGAGCAAACATGAGTCAGTACCGGGGGAGAGGAGTTGGAAAAAGGAGGGATTACCGGTGCTGTTAGAGCTGCAGGTCAGGGTTTTGCTGGCATTAGGCTGGAATCGTGCCTTTTTACTCCTGCTAGCTTGTATGTTTTAAGGCTGTGCGCTGCCCGTTACCTGCCTAAGCCCGGGCCATTGCAGTCGCTGAGGTTCCACCACTGCTCCGTGTGAGATCAAGCAGGGTTAAGTCTGGCTCGCTCCGTCCAAATTAGCGGTGCGGTTGGAGCGCAGGGTTCCTGGGGAGGAATGAACCGGGTGAGATTGTCCCCGCAGGGCAGCTGGCAGAAGCGAACAAAGCTGAGCAAGCTTCGGAGGAGGAACAGGGCACGAGGCTGCAGCTGAGCTGGCCAAAGTCACCAACGGGGCAGGGCAGGGGACGGGAGCTCCCGGCCGGAGCTGGACCAGCCCACGGCCGGAGCTGGGACAGTAAAGGATGCTCTGGGAAGTAGCCACAAGGAAATTGTAGCCTTGGCAGTAACGAGCTGCAACAGCTTAATTCCAGCAGTCAGGAGGTGACAATAATTAGAAGTGAGATCTTAGCCACACCAGTGAACACGAGGGAGCAAACGGCCAATTATTGACTAGATCAAACCCCTCAGGACGGCGGTGCGTGGGCAAAAGACACGGTCTGTGCGGCTGGATGGACAAGGAAATCGGATTAAAGGCAAACCAAGCAAAGGTGGGAAGGTGAGGGAGCAAGCTCTGTGATGCTGGACATTGCTTCAGCAATGCCACTGCAGTGCAGGTGATAGCAGGGTGCTGGAGGTGGTGACACAGGACAAGATGGTCTCTGTTGCACCAGAAGGCCGAGACGATGCTGTTTGGGAAACAGCTCTAGCAAATCCTCCTTTCACGGATCTGCCACTCACAGCAGTGCTGGAGGGAGGATCCTCTGGCCCCTAATGATGGCTGATGCAGCCCAGTTGTGTTTCCTCCTGTGGGTGCAGGCTTCCCCTCGGGCAGCAGATCGAACGGGTGTCACCGAAGGACCAAAAAACCCCAGCTTGCTCAGGAAAAGTGAGCTTCTTCTTCTTCCTTTCCCCCGCAGCTCTCCTCCGCCCTGCTGTTCGACGCCGTGTACGCCGTGGTGAGCGCCGTGCAGGAGCTGAACCGGAGCCAGGAGATCGGCGTGAAGCCCCTGTCCTGCGGCTCTGCCCAGATCTGGCAGCACGGCACCAGCCTGATGAACTACCTGCGCATGGTGAGCAGGGCTGGAGCTCGCCGGCAGCGAGGGGCGGGCACGCGCGGGCTGGGCCAGGTCTGGAGCACAGAGCTTTGGTCTGTTTGAAGGCAGCACTGGCAGCGAAAAGAGAGGAGATCTGAGGACCGGCTTGGTGCTAGCCTTGGAAGTACATGAAAACCCCATTTTTCAGGGTTTGCTGCAAAAAAAGCTGAAGTTCAATGAATAATTTTTTTTAAGTGTGAATGTGTCTAAGTGATGTGAGTTCTGTTCGGAGTGAACTCGACCTGACACGAGGTCGCACGGTACAACTGCTTAGAGCTCGGTGGCCAGAAGTGAGCTGCCTGCGAAGGGCTCGGGGCCCCTTTGCACCCAGCAGTGCGCTCGCTGGGACCAACCCAGCCTGGCCCCGCGCAGGATCAGGCCCCACGTAGCTGCGTTTATCGATCTCACCCTCAGAGCTGAGCTGGGCCACGCAGAACGAGCATCAGAGACAGCAAATCTCTTTGGCTTCCCCTTGCTCTGCTAACAGGAGGCTCAGGAGCTTGCCCTTGGGGCTGAGAAGCTCGCTCACGTTGTGCCGTCGCTGCCGGGAGGGTGGCTGGGCGCGTGCCCACCTCGACGGGCGCTGTAACTGACTCTCTCTTGGACAGGTAGAATTGGAAGGTCTCACCGGCCACATCGAATTCAACAGCAAAGGCCAGCGGTCCAACTACGCCCTGAAAATCCTGCAGCACACACGCGGTGGCTTCCGGCAGGTGAGGGAGGCGGTGCAGGCTGCTGGGGACGGGCTGGGTGCATCCTTGCAGGGGCTCAGCTCAGGATATCGCGGGTGAGGAGGGGACAGACCCAGCCCTTGGCAAGAGGAGGTGTTCAGCAAGCGACGAGCTCACCCTCGAGGCGCTTTTGTTCCCAGGCTCAGTGCTTGTAGGTTCCTCACTGCGTTGCTTCATTTTCTACCCGTTACCCTCTTTCTGTTCAAGTGGTGTCTTCAGTCAAAGTTCAGGATGCTGTGGGGGCCGCAGCTTGGTGCCACTGATCTCAAACTGTTGAGATTACGTGACACAAGTCCAATGAATTCGGCTGTTACTGGTAAATCCAAACCTCCTTCAGGAAAAAGGAAAAAAAAAAAATATGGAAGCCCTTGAAAGAGACTTTTTGTCTGTCTTATTTCCATGCTGACAGCGCTACACCTGCCCTTTTCTCGGAGATTGCTGTTTCCCCTAGATGCTGGCAGAGAACAAAAGCTGTTTTGTCTTACTGCCCTGCCCCACACCAGCAGAGCGTTCTGGCTTTAGGAAATCTTCTGGTCTGGCAGCAGTGAGCTTTAGCCTCGGCAGGACGTTGCCTGCCAGCCCTTACCTGTCAAGTGACAGCTCAGCTTTTATGCTGCCTTCAGCTGGCTCCGAGTGAGCAGGGCTCAGGATGGCATCCTCCCCGCAGCGGGATCTCTCAGCGCACCAGTGCCCTTTGAATCATTACCCAAGCCCATCACGCTCTGAGTAAAAGTGACAGATCCAAGCCCGTCTGCATTAACAGGAGCCTACGTTCAGCTCAAGCAAGGGAAGCAAATGCTGTAAGCCTCGCTACGGCTGCTGCATTTTCCACGTGCTTGTACGTGGCAGGGAGTTGGTGTTAGGTGTGCAGGTCCTCCTGGAGCAGCGCTGCTCTGAGAGCTCCGCGAGAGCTCCGAGAGCTGCATTACCCCTGGCAGCCCTGCCACTGTAGCTCAGCTCCTCACTTGTGTGACAGAAACGACGGCTTTTCCTTCCCATCACTGAGAAGAAATCTCATCTCGTCCCTGCCTCGAGAGAGGATCTCCCCTCCCTGCGAGGTCTCTGCCTGTGCTTCAGGTGGTGCTGGGTCACTCTGTGCTGTCCCTGCTGCCCCTCTCCCTAGCTTGCAGGCTTGCTTTGGGGTTGAAGGGTGGTGCTGGGTCCCATCCCGCTGCGGTGGGAGGGCTGCAGACCCCCTCGTGCCTCCTCTCTCCCCCTCACCCCGTGGTCCCGCAGTGGTGATGAAGTGCAGGACGAGCGATGCCCTGGGGTGCTGGGGTTGGGGGCATCCCAACAAAACGGGACCTGGCCCCTGCAACACAAATCTCAGCTCTTTCTCCACAAACCCAGTCTGAAAGGGGAAAACCATTTGTGATCTGTCGCATGCAGGAGGTGGGTAAGCAAGGTACCCAGGAGGTACCCAGGAAGCCTGGGCTGGAGCGGAGTGTTTTCAAATTTCCCGTCAGAGAGTGATGGTGATAAATTGCTGCGAGTCACAGCGACACAGCGCTGGAACGGCAGGACAGTCCCTTGGCGTGTGCAGCTGCCTGCTGGGAGTGTTTGGTGGCTGCGAGCCCTCTCCATCAGGAGTTTTGCTGCCTAAAACCTGCTCCGTCTGCCCACAGCAGCCTCTCTGCCGCCTGCTCTCCCCTCCTCAGGCAGCCCCACGGAGGATCTCGCCTAGCAGCAGAGCCACATGGGACCTGCTCGCAGGTTTTAGGGGCTGTCACCCACGTACCCAGCTGGGACGGTGGCCCCAGACGCTGCTGCAATCTCCGCCACGGCTGCAGAGGGAAGCCGAAGCCCTGGAGGCTGCAGCCTCTCCACCACGCCATAGGTGGTTATCTTCTGCTCGCCAAGCAGGCTTCCTGGAATGAAAATAACTAAATAAATAATTAGAAATCATTTAATTAAACCCATCGCGAGGGGACAGGGTAAGGAACAGGCATTCACGTCCTGGGGGCGATCTTGTTCCCGAGGGTTATATTAGCTGATTTGTCCAGGCTCTCATTTGAAACGCTCCTATTCCCTTCTTATTTTTAATCAAGCTCACGCTCTCTGCCCATTTCTCTCTCTTTCTCTCCCCCACCCTCTCTCCTTCCATCTACCGAAGCCACAGGGACTTCCAGCTCATCAGCTTTGATAGAGAATTCACCGAATCTTGAAGCTGATCCAGATCTCAGCCAGCAAACAAATTAGAGACACTTAGAGTTTAAAATTTGCTGTTGCTTTTGGGCAAGGAGAGACGGGGCTTTTTGACATCCAATTCTTAATACATTTATGTAATGCGCTGAACGTGTTTTTTCCTGATTTAGCTTAACTAGTGGAAATTTTTCCCCAGCCATATGAAAGCTGCTCTCTGCTCACAGAATGCCCGATAAAGCACAGGCTCATTAACGTGTCGGTGATCCATAGATCTGACAAGGACTGAGTCGGTAAATGTCATCTTTTTATTTTCTCCCTTTCTTTGCCCATACAAAAAGCATCGCTCAGGCTCCTGGGCAGCGATTCGCGCTGAATGCCGAGCTGAGGTTTGGCAGCTCAACAAGAGGGAATGAAGAGGGGCTGGGGAAAGCAAGAGGAGAGGCGGGGGAGCTGGAGCCCCACGACGGGCACGTTGTCCCCAGCTCTGGCTGCGGTGTCCTTCAGGAGTGCCAGCCACCTGGCAGGTTTGCACAGCACCCTCTGAGGGTTTTCCTTCATTTGTTTGCTCTATTCCCTTTTCCACCCCCTCTCCAGACACTAATTCCCTCCTCTCCGGGCTGACGGAGGCACCGTGCACCAAGTACCCACTTAATTACATCTCCTGCTGGCACAGTCCCTTCCCGTTGGTGCCAGGATCTCCAAACGTAGGCCTGATGAGAAATGGGAGCAGCTCGTGCTCCTTCCTTTTCCTGGGGCCACAGAGGAGCGGAGGTGATGGATGCGATCCTCAGGACGGTGCTTGCTAATTGTAGCCCAGAGGGTGGCTGGGTTAGCTGCTCTGGAGACCTGCCTGGTGTCAGACATCCACGTTCAAGGCTGGCTTTACCTTAATTTTTAGGTAAAAGAATTAGGAGCTCCTGAAGTTTATGGAGAGGTCTTGCCGTGCTGTCTCTCGCTGCTGTTTGGGCCTGCGGGGCACTGAGCAGCAGACTTCATTAAGATCATTAGTGCGAGGGGCATTTTGTCATCCTGTGCCACGAGGAGCCCGGGCATCATTAACGTGGCCGTGTCTGAGCGGAGCAGCTGAAGGATTAAAGGAGCGAGCCACACATTGCTTTAACTGCTGGTAATTTCCTCCGGAGATAAGAAATCTTTAAGGGGCACCGATCCCAGTAATGCCTTGTGCAGGGCAGCTGATTTGAGGGGCCTCGCCTGCCTGTGGGGACGGGGCAATGTCAATTCCTTGCTTGTCCCAGGCCCCAGCAGCTGCTTTTTGGGCTGGTTTGCACCGAAACGGGGTGTTTGCTCCCTGCTGACCACAAGGGCTTATATCAAGAAAGGTCTCCTGCAGGATGGGCTGAGCGCAGGAGGTGCCGAGGGGGCTGCAGGGGGCATGGACAGAGGCTTCTCCATCCAAGCCATGGGCTGTGGTATAATCCCTCTCGCAAAGGCGTCAAGCTCCAAACTGCAGCCAGGTAGCTGTGTTGCCCTCCTGGGAGAGCTCTGCCATCGTCGCTTCAGCTCCTGCCATCGCTGGAAGCCCTCTTTTGGATTTTTCAGCCTGTTTATTTCTGGCTGGTTTCTATCTTATTTATTTTTGCGCTAACGCTATCGTTTTAGCTTCGAAAGCTGTTCTACCTCTTTCTGTATGGGCCTCCTCCACCTGCTGTATTTTTACAGACCAATCACAGCCTCCACTAAAAAATCCCGCGTCCTAAAAACTCCTAAGTCCTAGTCCCGAGCCTTAACAACGCGTCCATCATAACCACGTCTGGGCAGAGCGTTTGATTATCCCCTAACGCGCTCTGCAGATGAATATGTTTTCTGTTTTTCCGAGGCTCTTTATACGTAGATAGAGATGATTAAAATCACCTTGGCATCCGTCTTGCAGGAGAGGGGGAGATCTGAGGATCCCGGCCATCTTCTGACACGTCAAACTTCGGATGTGGATCAGCGCGAGGAGGCAATTAGTGGCATTGTCACCCTGCGAGGGGACAGTCAAACAAGCCCGGGTGGGGTGGAAGGACCCTGGCACACGGGAGGGCTTGGCTTTGGTGCTGTGTTCAAAGCAAGGTCAAAGCCACTGCGCTGTCAGAGGAGGAGGCAGTCAATTAGTCTCGATACGCCAGCAGGGGAGGGAGGGATCTGAGAAGAGCGAAGGCTGTTAAAATTAAAGTTAATCTGTCACTAATCTCTGCTTGTGAAGTCTAGAGGGGGAAAAACAACGAGGCGATGTTTATGACTGCTCCCAGGCTCAGAGAGGCAGTTAGAGCAGAGGGGGTTTTGTTCAGCAGCCACTGCAGGAGATAAGCACCTTGGTGCAGAGCTGGGTGAGCTCCCTGTCCAAGAAGTGAGTGTTAAATTCCCAGTTTGAGACTCTTGTTCCCCGATATGTGTCCTGCCCTGCAGTGTGACCGTGCTGCTGGGAGCGTGATGGGAGTTAAGCCACAAGCAGCTGTCAAGAGAACAGGATGCCCAAGACCTGCTCCGGTACAGCCGTCACCGTGCCTCCGTCCCCCATCAGGGGCTCAGCGCCCCCATGCTGGGTGCAGCCCCCGGAGGTGCTCGCAGCACCTTAGGGTGCCTTGCTGCAGTGCGTGCCTTTAGCAGGGCGTTACTGGTGCCGCAGGAGGTGCTGAGCTGGCAGCTCGGAGGAATGACCCCTGTTGTGTTACCCGCGGGGGCTTGCTCCAGCAGCCGGGGCGATTCAGCCCCCAGTGGGGTGCCGGTGCTTTCAGCCTGCGTTCGGCTCAGCACAGAGAGGAAAGGGTCTCAGGGAGAGCGAGCCGGCCTCCCTCAGCTGCAGGTCTACAAATGAGACAATAAAAGGCTTTTCTAGGGGTCATGAGGGAGCAGGATCCTGATCTGCATGCTCAGTAACGGAGTGTTCATGAATACCTTTTACAGGGCCAGCCGGATGGTTGTCAGTCACCGGAGCCATATGGCGGGAGCGTACAGTAATTTGTCCTGTAAATTTCCTTATTGTGCTCTTCCTCTCTCCAGATCGGCCACTGGCACGTTTCTGAAGGACTCAGCATGGACAACAGGATCTTCTCCTCCAACATATCCGACAGTCTGTTCAACACCACGCTCATTGTCACCACCATCCTGGTAAGTGAGGGGGTCACCTACAGTTCCCATTAGCTCGTCGCCAGCCCAGTACTTAGGGGTGTCAATCAGCTGCAATATTATCCTCTCCTCCTACCCCCCTCTGCCCCCAGCACGCAGTGTTGCACACTGATTTCATAAAGAACAGACGATCAAATCTCTAATTACAGCACTGAGGACAATTCATGACAGTGTAATTAAACTCAAGTTGATGTTTCATATGGAAATGATATTTGATGAGTTCAGAAGCAGCTGGGGAGAGGGCTGGAATGGGGATAAGTTGCCATTTTACATTCATCTCTGAATGATGTTCTTGTTCTGTGTACAGCTGCTAAGTTGGAAGGGACAGTTGTCCCATCCACCCATAAAAATTACTAAAATTGGCTGAGATGGGTGCGACTTCTATGAACCAAGACCTCACAGGTACAGGCAATACCAGCAATTACCCTTATAGATGTTCCCTGTCCGGTGCTGGGCTGGTACCCATGATTTTTTCCAGCACTTCTGCTGGAAGACCCTCAAAACCCCGACGTGCTCTGGGCGCTATTCCCTTACATCCCACCAAGTTTGCTGAAAGAGAGGCCGAGCTGGAGAAGGTGGCCCAGGTGCCCCATATCAGAGCTTTTGCATCCCAGCCCCGGCAGGGAGCCCCTTCCCCGCTGCTCCGTGCTGCCGGGACGCCCCGGCTAAGATGGGAATGACAGCTGCCCAGTTTCGATGCAGGAAAACCCGTACTTAATGCTGAAGTGGAACCATCAGGAGCTGGAAGGCAACGACCGCTACGAGGGCTTCTGCGTGGACATGCTGCAGGAGCTGGCCGAGATCCTGCGCTTCAACTACAAGATCCACCTGGTCGGCGACGGGGTGTACGGGGTCCCGGAGGCAAACGGCACGTGGACAGGGATGGTCGGGGAGCTGATTGCTCGGGTAAGTGAATTAACCGCTCCTTGTAGCTGTGCTCTAGTGGGACCTGACAACGGCAAAGCCTGACGCTTTATTAAGTGCTCCAGGATGATAAGGATGGATGGGGGTTTTAGTCTGCGTGCGAGGCTCTGACCGGAGGATCCCTCTTCAGTCTTTTCTCCTGGTTGTAAATGCATTTGTTGTGTCAGTGTGACAGCGTGCGAAGTCACGGCGGGTGGTAGTGCCCCTGGGCGCTCTCAGGGCTGTTTGCTTTGCCTGCACGCTGAGATCCCTGCTCGACACCGAGTGGTGCTTGGTTATTTTTTCACAGTGGAAAAAAATAATGGAAACTTGACACAGGAAAATGTGCAGGTACCGGCAGGGTGGGCAGTAGAAATCAAAGCAAACTTGCAAAAAGTCACTGTTAGAGCGGGGAGGGAAGGGGGTAAGAATCCCATTTCTACCCATAAAAGGTTGGGCAGGTTCATTTCAGCACCTGGACTTTTGGTGTTGCGTTTGGAGAGGATCAGTTTTTGTTTGCTTGCTGTGCATGGATGGAGCTCTGTTCACGTTCCTCTCCGTGGCAGCGATGTAGCCCGAGAGCTGCCTGCTTTTGCTGGGTCTGACAACTTCTTGCTCCTGTGCCCCCCTCCCTACTCTTTGTTTTCCTCCGCAGCTAAAGGTGCTCCTTCCCCAGGGATCCCGGAGCTTAAACACAGCTGATGAAATGCTCCGAGATCCTTAGTAAAGCAGGCTTAGCCAAAGCTCACATTAAGATTGATGCCATTTAAACCGATTCCTCCTCGCTGGGTTCCGCGCTGCCTTGTCATTACCGACGTGCCTGCGAGAAGCCGGTGACAGCTTCTCAGCTGGTGGCAAATCCGCGGGGAGGTGTGTTTGTGATAATCCTCAGCGCTGTGCCGGAGGAGCGCCCGAGCTACCCCCTCATTACCCTTACAGCAGCTGCGTGTCCCGCTGCAAAGCAGAGGAACGAGGGCCCGATTCCATCCCCCGGGGCTTTGGGGTGAGCATCTCTCCATGATGCCACCAGCATCCCGCTGCTTCTCCCCCAGCAGGCAAAGGGGACCCGGCTGATGCTCCCTCCTCCCTTAACAGCTTCAACTGAGTGTCCCAAGCCAGGTGGGACAGCTCCGGGGCTGAGCGAGGTGCTGAGGGGCAGGATGCGTGCTCAGGTCCCCGTTCAACCGGTGCCACCTCCTGGGTCGCCCTTCCTGGCACAGCGCGAGCTCGGTGCCAGCTGAGATTCCTCCTCCGCCTGCCTCTGGTGAGGAGCCTCCCGTACGGCTGTTTGCAAATGCTCTGGGCTATTGGCATCGTTTTTGTGCACCTCTCGCTCTGTGTATCCGCACGCACAGCTACGTGTCAAACAATTCAGCAGCAGTTCTTCTGGGAGGTGAGGAGGAAGGTGCACGGAGCAGCGCGTGATGTGTGATCTGGGCAGGCAACAAAGGGAACAGCCGCTGGGTTTTTGGCCTGCCGGCCCTGGCAGCGCCTCCCCATTAAATGGGAGCTCCTGGAGGGTGCTTTTGGTAGCGATCAGTGTTTAACTTTGTCTTCGCAGAGAAACAGTTTGTTTCTCCTTCAGCTCGAGCCTTATTTAGGAGGATTTTTATTTCTGCTTCAGCAGGACAGAGCTGGAAAATCTGTGTGAGGCCGAATCAGAAATCAGAGATGAGAACAGGCGTTCTCTGCTTTGCTCTGTCTAGGCCTTCAGAAGCATCCCAAATCCCAGCCAAAACGAAAGCTTGCACCTGACTCTTCATGCAGTGCTGTGTTATTGTAAGGTAGGGATTCCCTCCTCACCCCGCTCAGCCTCTCATGCGGTGAGCTTTGACCAAGGTGCATGTAAGTGTGCAGGACCCGGTGGTCAGAAAGTTACCCAGCTCCCAGCAGTTCCTTCCCTCTCTGTTTTATTTCCATCTCTGTAACGCCCCCAAGGCACCGAAGCTGCTCCGAGCAGCCATGGGCTACCTGGGAGAAATGTTTCATATTACTGCCTCTAGATTGACCAGCTATTGATTTATTCTGAAGTGCTGAAAATTCTTACAGCTAATTGTGCGCTGTGATACGAGTGAGAGGGTTTCTGTACAAGCATCCATTTGTTGCTGACCCAAATTCACAAGTCGATACGATTCACGAATCTGATCGACCCGCTCACAAAACCGATGAAGAGCTGAGGAGCACGAGGAAGGGGACGGCTCGGGGGGTTGGTGGAGGAGCTGCAGAGGTCCTGGCTCCGGGTCAGCAGCCGGACTCGCACTCGGATCGAGAACCCTGTAAGCGCTGTGGTCAGGTGAGGGGGATGCAGCCTGGGAGAAGTCACCTGGAAGGACTCAAACCCCTTCCTTAAGGAAGATGGCACAGATTTGGAAACCGCCAAGCTAACCGGTCGCTGCGTGCATGCAGGGCAGGATGGCTCAGCACCGATCCTGCCCCTCGAGCGAGCAGGGCAGCAGAGCCGCTCTCGGGATGGAGCAGGCTTCCCCAATAGCCCCGCTGGGTCTGGCACAGAAGACTTCAGTCTCCAGCAGCCGGGCTGACACCTTACACGCCTGCTATCCATAACAAGCAAACAAGGGGGAACAGCAAATCTTCCTCTCGCCTATTGTTTGCCTTTGGAGCCTTCAGGGGACAACAGCACGGAAAGAATTACATCTCACTTCTTCCTGCCGCGGTACGGAGCCTGGCTCTGACTCCCCGATGGTTGTCTTGTCTTCCTTTTCTCTTCCCCAGCACGTCCTCGAGCCGAAATGATTTCACTAGTCAGCTACAAGCCAACGAGTGTATTTTCCAGGCGATGTGACAGCTCTCTCTTTGTTCCACCACGGCTGTAATCGCTGTCTGGGTAGCGGAGCGCCTTGGTGGCTGTGCTCGGTGTCTGTACGTCGCCTCCCAGCACGCTGCTGGTGCTCAGCACCCTTTGCTCCTCCCGAGGAGCTGTGCTTGCACCCGGGAGCGCCGGCAGCAGCAGGGCCTGCCATCCCCTACCTGGGGGCTGCCCCCGGGGAACGGAGCTAAGCTGACAGGAGACGGTGTGGTCTCGCCAGGAGGCTTTACCGGCAGGAATGTGATGCTGGGGTTTTGCTGTGAGGCCTCCCAGAGCCTCCCTCTGACAGCCGGATCAGTGCCCTGTCCAGCTGGGCAGCAGCACCAGGTGCCTGCACCCCCCCGGCACGCTCACCTGAAGGACAGCACAGCCCAGGCAGGAGCACGCTCCGAGGATTTCTTTTCCTGCAGCTTCTTCAGCTGCCCAGGCATCTTTTGATGTTTAAATACAGGGTGATGCAAGGTGGTGGGCGTGCTGGTGGGCTCGTGGGCCAGGAGCTGGCCCTGGGGGGGGCATTTAGGTGCAAGGGCCAGGTGCCACGGGGACAGCAGTGCTGGCCTGTGCCATGCCCGTGGGTACAAGTCCTATGGGTGGCATGAGGCTGGTGCTGCTGTAGGAGGTGTTTTAGCGTGCATCGAGGGAGAAGGGGCTGGGGGGAGTGAGTTCCCGCTGTCCCCCCCTGCACAGCATCGTCTGGGGAGCGATGGGGTGCGGAGCAATGCCGGGCCTTTGGCTTCTGCATCAGTGGCTTGAATCTGGCTGAGATCAGCAGCGATTAAAGCTCTTTTTAAAGCAGGGGAGATGAAGCTGTGCACCTCGTGCCTCCTGCTCAGGAGCCCCAACACCAAGAGCTGAAAGGACTTCAAGGCTTTGGGGTGAGGCTTTTCCAGCTCCGCTGCCGTGCCCAGGGTGGTGCTTTGTGCTCCGAGGCCCCCTCCTCGGCTGCTCCAAGGATAGGGGATGGAGGAAGGGGATAAGAGGGAGAAGTTCTTCCAAAATTGGCAGAGACCTGCGGTGGGTGTTGGTGTTCAGCGAGAAAAAGCTGCGCGTGGGTGACAGGAGGGAGGGAGGGGGAGTCTGCGTGTGCGCCGGGGGGCTGCCAACATGCCTGGGGGAGCTGGGGAGGTGGGAGGGAGTCGGGGGTGGGCGAGTGGTGGAGGTCGGTGGCATGCTGCTGATCTTGTCCTGCACAAAGTGGTCGCTGTGCTGGGAGCTGGGTGGAGGTCCCTGCTGGTCCTGGGTGGCTTTTAGGGTCCCCGTTCCCGGGGCGTCATCCCAGCTGGCTCTTGCCAAGGGCACAGGAGCACCTGGCAGAGTTTCTCCTCCCACCCCTAGAGATAGTGCAGGGGGAAGGCAGACCTGAGGCTGGTGTCTGTGCCCATTACTGATCCTCTAATGGAGGGTGGCAGCCTGCGGGGCTTTCCGGCTGTCACTTTGCATACAGCAGAATTCACCGACATCCTTCAAAAAAAAAAACAGTTTTGAGTGACCCTCACCTGGCCCTGGTTTTAAATGCAAGAATGTGCGTCCCTGGCTGCCTGCACAACCTGAAATAGCTCCTCTCGGATCAGTCTGTGCATCAATCCAGCGACCGAACCGTGCCACAGGACAGGTCTCATGGCAAGGGGACGGTGTAAGAAATACCTTCCCCTGCCCTTGGCCACAGTGTGAGCTGTTGGCAGTGCTGGCTAGGAGGGCACTCACGCACCCAGGGGATTTAGGAGCCAGGGTGCTGTTAAAGGCAGGGACTCATCCTCCTGCAAGAAATCCCAGGTGTGTGCTCCCGGAGCCGTGCATTTCGCACTGAAGCATGGACAGCCGAAAGCCTGGCGCTGCTCGGGCTCTCCCCGCAGGCTGGAGGCTCGTGGGTGGCAGCAGGACTGCAGCAGGGCCTCCCACCCGGCCCCTGGTGTCTCAGGAATTTTGTCAGGATCGTTCCCGGCCGGGCTGCGCCTGACGTCAGGCCCCATTCATCACCATTAGCCTCCAGATGAGCCTTGTCAGCATCCACAGCGAGGAGGCGGCTGCCTCCTCCGGACTGGCAGTCCCCGCAATTTCCTTCGTAAGGCTGCTTTAATTGTTGTTCCTCCTCAGGAGCCCAGATCAGCCTCCGTGTTTAACATCCTTTCCAGCCTGCTGATGCCGGCAGATTCCACGGTTAACAGCAGGTACGGTCGTGGCAGCTCGTGCTTCTATCCCCGATGCCAGCCCGCCTGGGCTCCCTCTCGCCCGGTGAGAGTTTTGGCCTTGTCTGAGCGGTGCTTTGTTAGAGGAGCTCCTGTTTCTACTCCCAAAATGCTCTGGGTCTCTTTCTAAGCTGATTTCATGCTGACATTTATAGCTGCAACTGTGCCGAAGGCTGAAAATCGCATAGCGTTTGCCCCTCTTCACCCCATCCTTCGCCTCCTGGTTTCCCTTTCCCCAGAGCTGGGACGCGGATGGAGCGCAGAAACGCGAAGCAAAACCCATTTCTCCCCCAAATGCATTGTTCAGGCTATAAAATGCTAACTCCCACCCGTGCTCAGGTGGGGAGGGGAGGAGAGCGCCGAGGTCTGCGGCGCTGCCTGTAACCAAGATACGCTGACCCCGGTGAATCACACGAGTTGGGTGAACGTCGGGAAGCGAAGGCGAGAGCATGAAATGGCTGCGTGCCGTTCCCGGATCAAAGTTTCTCGCTGTCAGAAAGCAGCCCTGAAGTTGCCTGACTTCTGAGCCGGGAGAGGGGAGGGAGAGGGAGCCTGACGGAGCGGAGCCGCAGACGAAGCCGCCAGCAGCCAGGTCTGTGCTGCGGGGAGCAGCTGCCAAAGGAGGAGGCGAGCGTGGGTGTGCGGAGGTAACAGCAGCCTGCAAGTGGCTGGGGCTCTGGTGCTGGCCCCTGGGAGGACAAAAGTTGAGCTGGTAGGGAAAGGGCAGGGGGAGAAGGGCTCTAATTGCCTTCACACCATTCAGCACAGGCAGCAGGTGCCGCCCCTGAAAGCCCACGGGATGTTCTCCAGGTGCCCCAGCCCAATCCTTTGGCGCCCCGTGGCACTTTTTTGGAGAACTGGGAGAGGAAATGCGTTGTCAGGATGAGCTGTGTCACCAGGGGCTTTGCTGGCAGAGCTCTCCCCAGGACAACGGTACCTGCGAACCCTTTTAACATAGACAGGAGAGCTTTAGGAAGCTTGAGGCTTTCCCTGCAGATAAAATTCCTCACGTGCCATGTTCCACAGATGAACTGATCCCATCTTTGTAATCTCCTGGTGTTTACATAGGGCTCAACTGCTCACACACGATGCTATGATTGCCGGTGCCTTTTAAAAACCCTTGGGTAAATGTCTGGCTAGGCAGAAATCCTCCCCAGCTCATAATTCACTCCAGCCCGTGCCTCCCAGGAACCTGTAATAGCTGCTGGGAAGCAATTGCAAAAATCCAGCAGTGGGCTTGTCCAATAAAGCCGTCCTGCACAGGCTGTGAAATATCACCTGCCCCTTACCGTGCTAGCGGGCAGGCTTGCCGATCCCCTTGCCTTTCTTTCCCCTTTCCTCCTTCCTTCAGGCTGCCCTTTGCTCCTGCAGCTCCTACCTTTTATTGACCCATCCTCCCCATCTGCCTCAAAGGTGGTTGTGGGGCTGCGGGAGTGAAAAACGTGGGCAAACCTCAGCCAGGAGGCACTTGGCCCTGTTTTTCTTCGGGAAAAAGAAGCGAGAGCAAGCAGGGGCAGAGAGCGTGGCACGAGCAGTGCACCAGCAAATTTGCCTTTGAGTGGTGCATTTGCAAGTAGGGCATGGATCCAGGGAGATAAGCCGCATATTTTATCGGGTCTTCAGGCCTGATGGTGCCTTAGCTTCTGCACAGACCTTATGAAACTCGGGGACAACATGTGCAAATCGCTTTTCTCCCCCCCTCCTCCCCTTTTTCTTTCTTTCCACATGCATAATTGCCATCCTGCAAAGCAGGCAAACAAATGTATAAGAGAATGGAGGAGGTTTCATTTTTATAGAAAGCAATTACCGACATTAAAAGAGCTACAGTAATAAATATAATATTTAAAATTCAAATTCCTTATCTATATTACAAGGGTATTAACGTTGGAATA